>NW_004524593.1:11566436-11600219 GCF_000260255.1 Octodon degus
AATAAAAAAGAAATTTTTTCTTTTTTAAAAGAGATTTTTAGAATAAATCTTACATTTGTATCAAGTAGACAAAATTATGACATTGACTATTTTTCTTTCACTAGGCATTGCCTAAAAAGGAAGAATGTTGGTTTCAAACTTAAAATAAATTAATCAAGTCCTCAAATTGTATCTTAAATGACTGCTAGATGTCCTTTCTGGAGAAGTTTTGTCACAAATGGCAAAATCAGTGTGATCTCCAAGCAAAAATAATAAAGGGGTAAATGTTGCTGTCCATTCACAGTCATCGAGTCCGAGTTTTAATAAAAATCTCCTTTCAAAGTCTCAGGATCCCATTTCCTAGACTCAAAGGGTGTCAGCACTGGAAGGATCAAGGTTCTGTCCTCAGGTTTTACACTGGAGACCTAAGACCCCAAAGAAGAAGGTGGCTTGTAAAAGATACACCCCCCTTGACTGATTAGCAGTGCCAGGCCTGGAAGGTGGCTCTCTTGATCAATCACCTGTCAATGTTTTTCCATGACCACATTGCCTCCTCTCTTGACAGAGAAGGGACCTGCATCGAAAGTCTCCTGAGAGATACCATGTGGGTTTTTTTTTAAAGTGTGATGCATTTTTTTTAATTCCACTTTGAGAAAAATGCTGCCAACCTATTCTCTAGAGAGCATAGCCTCTATAAGGAGAGGAGGGTTTTCATGCTCGAAGATCGCAATGAATAATCATTCCTTTAACACCTAGACTGCATCCAAAGGCCCCCCACCCACTCGGAACAATGATCAGAGAGGGAACATGTGAGCTGGATTAAGGAGAAAAAGACACCGAGGAAAGTGGAGGAGCCAGCAGTGAAGGGGTGCTGGAGTAGAAGTGAAATGCAAGCAAGGCTAGGTAGGAGGAGAGTGCCTGAGACCACCCTCCTCTCACACAGGCAGAGTATTATCCTCACTCACAGCTGGGGACTCTTCTTTATGGCCACTGGGAGGCTAGTAACGGAGAACACGGACACCTCTCTGCTGTGCTAGGGAATGGGGCGTCTAGCATCAGGGACTGTGTGGGAGAACAAAGCAGTCTAGATGGGGGTCAAACAAAAAGCAAAGCATCCAGAGATAAACAGCTGAGACACGATGGCGGGAAGAAACAGGCCAAAGGTTCTGTGCCCTGCTCAGTGAGACAGTCATCAATTTCCTTCCAAGCAATACATTTTGAAGATCTCCCGCATCCAATTTGTTGGGGTTTTTTTTTAATTTTAAGGTATAATTTATTTAATATTTACTTAACATTTATTTATTTAATTATTTATTTTGACAAGGTCTCGCTATGTTTGCCCAAGCTGAACTCCAGTGACCCTCTCACCTTAGCTTCCTAAGCAGCCAGACCACAGGTGCGTACTAGCGCACCAGGGTCTGCCTTCATTTCAGAAAATCTTGGTATCCTTTCCTTTACATTTCATTTCTTTTCTTTTCTTTTTACTCAAAAGACAGTTTTTGTTTTTTTATATTTTAGGGAAGGGTCTATGGGGTGTTTAGGGTCTCACTACTAGATGGGACTTGTAGTGATCTGCCTGGGATTACAGACCTGCGCCACCATGCCCAGTCTCAATTGCCATCTCAGAGCTCCCACGGGTGGGGCCAGCACTACAGGCCCGGGGATCGAACCCTTGGCCCCTGAGCCTACTTGCAGGTGCTTTAATCCACTGAGCTATTTGGCTGACCCTAAAAAGACAGTGTTAAATAAATCTAAGCATATAGGATGGTTGTAGATACTCTTGGTACACTTAAGTTTCTGATGAGTTTAACTAATATATTATTTTCCAGATGACATTGGATAATGACAATATCTAGTGTATTTCTTCATCTATAGTAGGTACTGAATAGACATTGGCTTGGATGTCTTCCCCATATTTATTGATGGATTTAATAAAGTACACATGGAATACCAAGTGATTGGTATGTGTTTATTCAGGAAACATCTTCCAGAATTTTCTTCTCTAAATACCATCTCGAATTGATTTTACCTTTCATTTTCTTTTCCACTCCTGTTGAAAAGAATCTTTTCAGCCTTTTCCCAGGAATGATGCAGTTTGATGCTTTTTAAATTTTTCTCTGTACCACCTGAGCACAAAACAATACAATGACAGAAAAGATGGGAGTCTTTCTTTGAGCCGGGTGAACATTTATTCCAAGAGCTAAACATCAGGATCTGCCTGAACCCTAATGAGGACTCCAAAGACAGGGCCAGAAGAAATGAAGGCAGGTCTTGCTGCAGCACTGTTCTTACCTCCACGTCACTAACTGTGTCATCCGGGTCGCCCTGCAGACAGCTGCCAGCTGCAGGCTGCAGGGTGGACAGCTCCCCATCCACAGGCTTCCGAATGCAACTTGGATTTCCCGAATGTTCTGGAGAAGAGCGTGGAGTGTGATTTTGCCCTAACCAAGCACTCCTAGTTCTAACCAAATTTCCAGGCACAACTTTTTCATAGGAAAACAGTTAAAAAATGAATTCTTAGTCATGTGAAAATACTTTCAACAGAAAAATTAGAAGTACTTAATTTCCTTATACCTTTGACAACCCCATAGACCCAGTAAGTGGGTTCTGGGAACAGAGCCCCCAAGGCTGACATTAGAAAACTTTTAGGATTCATGGAGTGGCCACATTTTGTCCCTGGGAGAGATTTCCTAGAAAAAAACCAGGGAGCAGTTCATATTTCATCCACCAGAAATAGAATTCTAGACACAATTTGTCTCTGTTGTTTAAAATTTACCTAGGATGATTCTTTTCTTTTATTTCTAAAATGTATTCTTAGATAGAAAACTTAGTACTTGTCAAATATAGTCTTTTAAATGGCCTAACAGTTTGTGTTACATTATTACTATTACTATTATTCTTGTCATCTCCAATCCAAGGCATTATGTTTTCATGTTGCTTATTCTAAGTAGCTTAAATCTGGGCCTTCCTTGAAAACACTATGCTTTGCAATCCATAGGAATTAAAGTACTTAGAATTCAGTATCAATAAGCAGCAAATGACCTTTGTAAATACACCTAATTTACTGAGTCCATTAGGTTTATGATAATAAATAAAACCTCTGCAATGTTTCATAATAGCAGTAATGCTTTTCAAATGATTCTGTACTTAATGGCCAATTTCAGAGCATTAAATGTTGTTAACAATCAATTTACTGGATATTATTGTGCTTCCATTTATAAATATCAAATTATATAGGTCAGAGTGTTACCTTTGCAGGCCACTTGCAGAAAAATTATATTAATGTGCAGTAGAATAATTGCCAGCCATTCGATCGCCATGATTTCTTTTTAAAAGAAAAGTCTGATTTTCCTCGGGTTCCTAGGTTTTTGCGCAGATACTTTCTCTAACTTTCTCCCCCTCAGGATCAGGTAATTAAAAGGGTATTGATGCAAAGAGAAGCCGAGCACCACATGGCTTGGCAAAGTGTTTCCATAAAGTTCTGTCCTGTAGCTGTGGATACAAACTCAAGCTGGTCATGTGCAGAATTCCAGCATGTTGAGCCCACTACCCCTCGGCACAGCCAAATGTTTCCGCAGCTGCCCTTTTGTCCTGTTTCTTAAATAAACAAAGAACAGATACAAATTAATGACCTAAATTTATGGCAAAACACACTGCCTTCCCAGAGCAAATAGCCTTAAAAGAACAGATGCTAAACTGACATTTCTTACTCACAGACCCCCGGAGAAGATACTTCTGTGAGCATATTCATTTATATTCTATAGAAACTAATAATTTGCAGAGATGTAATCGTGTCGCTCAATGTCACACGTACACACCGATTTCACGAGCTTCCTGCCGTGGGCAGAGGGCCCTCGTGGTTTGTTCTGTGATCTGCTGCCCCATTCTGTTCTACAGATCTTAGCAGCTTTATTTTACTTTTGTATTTTATTTGGTTTTAATTTTTTTTTCTAAGAAAGACCAAAAGACCCTTTTCCTAGGATTTGAAATAACTCCTAATGATTGGGTTTGGTTGACACCCTTACTTTTGTGATTTCTGCAGAATGGCAGGAACGGCAGGAGCTCTCCTTTGTTTCACTCTTTACACAGGGTGGAATTTTATGAAAATGGGATTGTTTCTGTCGAACTCGGTTCAGCATTTGCTTTCTGCTCTTTTGTCTTTTGGCTGGTGCCAACAGCGTGTGACAAACCTCGATAGCAACAATGAAGACCTCACTGCCGACTTTGCATCTAGGGACTTGGTAGCTTCATAATTTATGGCAAATGGCAGTGAAGCTAGGTCACCTCTAAACAGGCATTAGAATGAAAAAGTACAGTATGTTCGTTGGCCACACGTTGCGCATTCTCTTTATCCCACACTGTACAATATTTCCAATCTTATTCAATAATTTAATATACATTTTCTTGTCAAGCTTCTTGGCAGCAGGCTATGCAGCTTGCAAGATGGACCGAGAATGCCACAGGTGGGCTGATTAGCGGGTGGCATTTCTGAATTCTAACAAGCTGTTAGCGTTATGTCTGTTTGCTTTAGGTACAGATGTGAAATGATTTGACAGTAGATTTTAAAAGTGTGTGAGTACATTTTTGTATGTCAAACTACAGAAAAAAAAATTAAATTCACACATTGATAGTATGCATTGTATTTATTAATTTCAGGAAGTATATCACACTGACATGGCATAAAAATTAAAAAGCAGTATCCATAATGTATAAAATGAACAGATTGAATAAACATCCCACCCCCAGTTAATCAGAAAGCCTTATCTTGTGCTTCAGAAAAAGTCAGAGGTTGGAATATCGCAGCCAGGAAATAAGAGTCTTTGAAAAGTTTGTTTTAATTGGTTTTATAGTGTGGTGGTGATTTTTATAAAGGAGGGGGAAAAAAAAAGAAAAAAGAAGCAAACGGGAAAACAACAACCACACACAACAAATGGCATGTGGAATGTTTGCCAGTCACATTAAGTGACATCTGCCCTTGTCTAAAATTTCAAAGGTGATTTCAGGACTTAAAAAGGAAGGTCTGCTTGAGATGTCAAAAGAAAATTCAAAATAAATCTTATAAATTTAAATTTTGAGGTATGGCAAGGCTATAAGAGAGCTGTGAGCAATCAGAAACACCCTGAAGTTGCGGGGCAGGCCAGGTGACATGCAAAGGTAATTTCAACTAACTGGGGAAGAGAAAACCATTTCTGAGGATGGGTCAGCTCACGAAGGTGGAGGCATTCAAAGGGGACTGTTTGTGCTCACGCTGGGGGTTCAGTTCTGCTTTGAGGTTCCACATTCTCCTATGGCTTCTCTTCTCCATTCCGTGGAGAAGCTACTGTCCTGACGTCCCTCCTCATCTCTACCTGGGAAAGAACCCCCTAGTGGCTACAAGTCGAATCTGAAAGTCCCTTGGTCACAGTCCCCGGATCAGAAGCAAACCACAAGCACACTAGATACCCATGTTAGTCATGGCTCCGACAGGGAGCGCTGAGCAGACACCAGAAAAACATGGCTCAGAGCCCTGTGGCTTCAGGCTAGAAGTGCTACTGGGCAACTCTACCATCACTGCAGCAGTACCAGCCACGGGAAAGGGCCTCTGATTTTGCCTCCATTATTACCGTGAACGTTAGCAGCGATAGATGATCTTAAATAGTGGAAGGTGGGCCAGCCAAATAGCTCAGTGGATTAAAGCAGCTGCAAGCAGGCTCAGGGCCCGGGATTTGATCTCTAGGCCTGCTGTGCCATCCCCACCCCCGGGGCACTCTAAAACAGTGAGTGAGACTGGGCATGGTGGCGTGCACCTGTAATCCCAGCTCGTGGGAGTCTATAAACAGGTGGATTACTACGAGTCTGATCTAGGAGTGAGACCCTGAACACCCTGTAGATCCCTCCCTAAAATACAAAAAAAAAAAAAAAATAGCTGAAGGACATTTTGATTTTGCAGAGGAAAGTCTGTGCCTCTCCAGGAGGGAACCAGTCAAATCCTTACCCAGCAGGGGATCCATTGGCTCAGGCCAGCAGGGCTGAGAACCTGTGCTTCCTGGATGAGAAAAGAGAAATGGGCTGGGCCACTCATTCACAGTCACCTAGGTACTCTGCTAAACTCTGAGGCCACTATAGGGAAGAAGTTTCAAATCTGTATTTTAACGATGGTATTCATTCAACAACTATTCACTGGACACTGACTTTGTGCCAGCCACTCTTCTAGGTGCTCAGACTAAGCAGGAAATGAAATAGACCAATAACCTGCCCAAGGGAGCCCACTTTCTGGTGGCAGAGACCAATCATAAACTAAACCAGTCAGTGTCTTGTGCGTTGCTTGAGAAGGACAGAAGGTGGTTCCAAGCATGGAGGAGTGTGATGACTGTCCAGGACAGGGCGCCTGTCCTGGAGGAGGAGAGACTGTGTGCCCAGCAGGGTCCAGGCAAAGCCTTGGGGTCAGAGGAGCCCAGCGATCGAGGCACACGTGAGTCAGCGCAGCTGGAACAGCAAGGGCTGGGAGCTCGGCTGCCCACGAAGCTGATGGACGGGCTGCAGGGCCCCATGGCTGCTGTAAAGGGAAACATCATTCCCAAGGATTGTCACCGGGAGCCCTGCTATTGGGAATATTCCTCGTATCCTTCTGCGGCAGAGCACTTCACATTCCACACAACAGACTTCCATACCAGCTTCTGGAACCCAGCTCATTTAAAAATGGGAGCCTGCCCTAGAATATAAAACAGGCCAGAAACAACACTATCTCATCTTCAACCCTTTGCATGCAAAGCTGCAACACTGTCTGCTACAAAATGACCCTTTTAACTTTAGCCATGGTTTTCCCCATGGACCATGCCTCCTCTTGCCACAGAAAGGCATGAGCCCTAGTTTCTACCCAGTTCAACAATCAACAATTTAAAAAAGTAAAAACCCTAGTTCCCAGATCTTACACAACACATTTTCCATATTTACTAGTTTTTCTTATTATAGGCTTCTGGTTCATAAAATAATTTCTTGTAAGCTTATGTACTCTGCAACTTGAATGTTACAGTGAGAAAAAAAAAAAGTGGACATGATAAGAAGCCCACAGGGGAATTCCAATGGCTGAGCCCAACACAAGATCTCTATCACCATCCCTTGTTCTCAGTGCCTGGCACATTCTGGTCATTTAATCAAACTCTGTTGACTGTTAAAGGCATTTTGATCAGAAAAAGAAAGTGGACTGAGGAGAAAAATTATTTTTAATTTTACTTTCTCAATATAATTGCAATGTGGGTTATTGCCTTCTCCATCATATAACCTACTTCTAAAAATAGCACAGGGCAAAAGAAGGTGACTCCATCCTCTGAGGGCTGAGAGCTGACAAAAGACCTGTGTCCCTTGGGGCTGCATCTTGGGAGAAGGATGCACACAGAAATTGCCCCAGGTGTTGCTGTGGGGTGCAGGACTTTCATGAATCATGCCATCCAGGGAAGCATAGAGAAAAGTCAGTGCCCATACACGCTGCCTGACCTCTCACATTTGTCCAGCTGCTCTGGCTTGTATCGGCCTCCCCACCACAGTGCAGCTGCTCTGTGCTGCTACTGTGAGCCTCATAACCTCATCCTCATGGTGAGTGGAGCAACCAGCAAGTTTTCCTGAGGACTTCACATTTATTTCTCCACGCCTCTGAAGTCACCGCCCCAGCTACCTTTAAAATCCTCAAGCCATGAAGTGCATGCGCTAAACTACATTTATTGTCAGCATAAGGGGAGAAGTCTCACTTGAAAACAAATACTGGTATTTTGAAAAGAACATTTCTTTATTGTAACATCCCCATGTCTGCCTAGAGAGAGAGAGCACGCTGGTTTGTTGTACAGAGGACTGGTGCTTGAGTGATGGCTTTGGAGAGATGATGGATTTGCACTGATCCAGCCCCACTCCCAGTTCTCCTGGTCCCCCCTGTGACCAATGGCAGGCATTTGCAAGACAGCTGGCAGGGTGAGGGGTGCAGGCTGGGGCTGTGCTTTGAGCTCACTGCCCTCTGCACGGATCAAAGACTCATTAGCATTTCACCCTCACCAAATCAACTTATTGGCTCAGACACTCTGCGTTGCTTTAAGCCTTAGACAGCTATAAAATTTGTCAACTAGGCAGGGTTTGGATTTGATTTTTGACAGTTCCCATCCAAAGACAAAAAAAAGTGCATATTCCCAAAGTCACATATATTATGGATCTTGTAATTCTAGTTGTGTTTTTTTGGCAAAAACAGATTGAAATTTACTTCCCAAAGCACCACAATAATAACTTGGGGTTACAAAATGTGACAAATGGGCCATAAGAAAATGGAGAAAACATCTCTCCTGGCAGCTCTGATGGCAAACCACTCAAAACATGGCTTCGTGGTTTGGGTTGTCTCAAGAATTCCTGCAAGAGTCATAAGGCTGCAGAATCTGTGGTGTAGCAGTGTCTGTCTCCTACTCTACTGAACATTATTGTTTGTGAAGCTCAATGGAAAATCCAAGTTGGAAACTCAAAAGATATTGAATTCCCAGTTCCTTTGTGTGTGTGTGTTTCAGATGTGGTCCTTGTGTCGCTCAGACTGATCTCAAGTTCTTTTCCTGCCTCAGTCTCCCCAGGAGCTCAAATGCTGCTAGATGCTGCTACTGGCACCAGCATCGGGCCACCAATGTAAATTCTACCACTGACTGACTATATGACTAATGGCAAATAACTTTATTTTTCTCTCTCTGAAATTTACCAGACAGAAAATGAGAATCATAATATTCAGTTGTGTCTTTTTTGGGTAAACTCTGCAAAGAAATATTTTTTAAAATCCAGAGAGTTAAAAAAAAAAATTAAAGTGAAAGTTTTGCTACACAAGCATGAGGATTGCTTTCATTTGTCAAGAGAAATTTACCATGAAGGTGGAAAACTTTACATCTTGGCTGTGTGCGTTGGCCCATTCTGATGAAGCTCTGCGTAGGCTGTCCAGTCTGCTGGAAATAGCAACAGCACCAACCTCTTTGCTGTTTAAGAATCTTTCAGTTCCAGTCACCGTACTGCCTGGAAGGCAAGAAGGCAGCAGCCTGTTTTCCAGGTGGAGCCTGGTGCTATCTGTGTGGTTCCTGGTGCTAGGGGCACAGGAAAGACGCAGGCTTTGTGACTCCCACCTTCCAGCGAGGCTCCAGCCGTGATGTTGGCCATGAAACCGGCACCACGGCAGAGGCTGAGGGCTGTGGCCCCGCAGTGCCCGGGCTGTACCTGTCCAAGTCCCTGAGATGTTAACCCTGGGACAGCCAGATGCTTGGTTGGTGATGTCAAATACAGCAGTGGGGGAGAGAGGGAGAAGAGCAATCAGTTAGTTAGAGCTCAGAAAGAAATCACAAAAACCATATTAACATCTTTCTTTTAGGGCTTAGAAAAGCCTCCAATCGCATGGAGTGTGCATGAAAAACAGCTGTTGGGTGGAGGAGATAATGGATGGCGGTGTGGCGAACAGCTCGGAGGAGATGGCGCTGTGGTTTGGGGTGGGGTGAGGTTGCTCCCGCCAGGGAGAAAGGAGTAGTCAGGGCAATCAATCAAGTCGGGAATGCCAACGTTTGGGTTCGCGGGGAAGATTCGCTTCCCGGCTGGTTGCATTTTCTAACTCATAATTCTCTTCAGTGGAAAAGAGGGAGAGGGAACTTCAGGACCGCTTGTACTATGGGGGCAGGGTCACACTGAATAAAGGACTTCCCATTGTTGAGGCAACCTTTAATGAGAGCCTTCCTGCCTTTCCTCTTTGCTGAGCACGCCATTAGGCACATGGATTCCAACCCACACTATATAGGCTGGAAAATGGGTGTGCAGTTTTCTAAAGTGACCTAAATTTGGAAATCCTGATTTGGAAATCAGGGATGCTAAAAAGCTAGGAGTGGCAGTTTATACTTGTAACCCTAGCTACTCTGGAGAGCGAAGCAGGAGGATGACCTGGGCCCAGGACTTTTAAGTCAGCCTGGGAAATATAGGGAGACACTGCCTCTTACAGAAAAACTAAGGCAGATGAGGGTATGGCTGAATGGTAGGGGACTTGCATAGCACCCCCAAAGGCCTGGGCTCAGTCCCCACCATGAGTCTCCCCTAACCTGGGAACTACTAACTCTGTGAGCTTTAGATATTTCTCAGCACACATGTTTCAGATTCTACATCTTGTCATCTCTGTCCTTTTGAATAGTGACTCCCTGTGTAGTGTTTTATGCAAATTAAATAATATGTCTACAAACAGTTTAGCATTTTTAATCGTTCAAAATCTTGCACTCAGTATCTATAAAGAGGCCTTGTCATGATACCAACTTACACAAGGTTAAATTTCTCTTAGACTAGGAAGCCAGTTTATTCCTTAAATAATACTAATAAAATGTGTATAGTGGTTTTTAGTTGACAGCATGCTTTGAAATCCAGATTGAGCACATTGTTAGTCTTAGGTTGGGGTTTTTTTTTTTTTTTTAATCCTATGCATTTTACTAAAAATAGTTTACCAAAAGAAAAATCTGAATTAATTTTGCTTTTAAAAAAAATCTGTCATCTGCCAGGAATTAGTTACAGTAACATTAGAATTTGAGACTATAATCACCAAAAGAAAACACCAATAAAGGAAGATTAATTGGGGCTGGGGGTACAAGCTCAGTGGTAGAAACGCATGCTTAGCATGTGCAAGGCCCCAGCACTGAAAGAAAAAAAAAAATTCACCATCAGGATGCAAAACTGTATCCACTTAATGGCCTTTTCACCATCTTTCTTATGCTAGCGATTTCACAGCTAATGGGGAAAGAAAAGAGAGGGAAAGAATGTGGTGCTCTGCGAGGTGGGGTGCAGGCTCCCCCGGATGGCCTGGGATGATAGCTTGCTCTTGGTGCCAATACAGAGAGAAGGGTCACAGCCACACCAGGACAGGAACAGCGGGGGCAGCTGCTGCCCCCACTAGCTCCTGCGGTTGCACTCCAGAAAACAAAACAGAGCCCTAGGAAAGCAGAAGAATTCCGTTAGCAAGAGCACTCGTCCTCCGGGAGAGGTGAGCAGGCCTCAACCTGCCAAAGTGCCGTGAGTAATGAACACAGCCCCAGAAAATTCATGGATCCCACAGTTTTCAACCACCCTACCAGGGTTTTCTACACCTATCAGCAATTTCAGATGCACGCTTCTCAGTTGCCTCCCCCACTGCCGTGCTGAATTGGCAGCTTGGGAAGCAGAACCCCCTCTTTCCTGGAAGAGCTGTTCTCTTCAGGGAGAGGAACTGTGTTAAACACTTAGGGTAGAAGAGGAGAGGAAAAAAGGAACAAGGTGAACAAAGGCAGCGGGGATACAAAAAGAAGAGGAAAAGTTTGAGACATTGAATTTAGACTGATGCAGAACAGAAAGTAGGCAATAAGCTACAAGAGTAGGCTTTGCCTTTTCAGGAGAGATTCTGGGTTTATTCTGAAAGCACATGAAAAATGAGAAACTTTAAAGAGTACAAAGAAAAAAATCCTCTGAGCAAAAACGTACTACAAGTACTAGATGACTAAGAGTTTAAAATAACATTTGAGGGATATAAAAGTCAGGAAAACGGAAGAGCAACCAGGAAATGCTATAAGAAAGCAGTGTAGATTCCTCAATATAAACTTTCCATGCAGAAGAGAGAAGAAAAAGCCACAAAAAGAATTTGAAAGCAAATGAATTCAAATTATTTGGCAATGGCATCTTCAGGTGACTTGCACTTCTGAATAAGTCAAGGTTAACATGGAAATCTCTAAGTGCCCAGAGGACTGCATGTATTTAATTGTCTTCTTCAGGACTAAGGCACTCTCTTGGATGTCACGTGGTCATGAACTTCCATTCCTGGTTGTTGCAAGCAACCCACGTTGGTGGAGTGCAGCACTGATGAGTGTAAATTGTGGCATCACTCAAGCGTGGCTTCAGATGCCAGCTCTGTTCCCTCTGTAGGCCTCGGATGGGTTGCTCAGAACTCACCAGCCCAGGGGCATAATAGCTGTGACAAACTTGTATAAAGAAGAAATGAGACAGGGCCATGGAGATTGCTCATTGGCATCAGTGCCTCTCTGGAGAGCACAAGGTTCCAAGACTGATCCCTGGCACTGAAGAAAAAAAAAAAGAAGAAGAAGAAAAGAGCAAGTAAGAAAGAAGGAAAGAAAGAAATGAGATGGTGGTGTAGGTTGCTTGACACAGTGTCTGGTACATAAACTACTCCATCTTAATTGTATTCTTATTGTTATGGCAATTTCCGTTCTGTATGAAGATATGTGTAAAAGGTCTCCACGCAGTGGGAATGGATCCACCGTACCACTTACTGTAGGATAAACTTCTTTTCTTAGGCTCAGTTTTCTCTGCCTTTTAAATGAAATGTATTGGGAGATGGGTCAGACAGCCCAGGAGGGAAGGGAATTTGAACCATGGAGGGCTAAAGAGAGGATAAAATTAATTGCTTCATGGTGTTTCTAATAGGATAAATTATAATGTGTTCAGGCTCAAAGTCCTATTTGTAAATTGTCTGCCATTGTCTACTTTCACCTTCTGCCTTTGGCCTGACAAAACTGGGATTTGAGATTTTTAAATGACTCCCTGTGTAGCCAAGTAGTGCAGCCACTGAAAGTTACTTTTCAAGTATTGTTTAGCCTTAAATTACTTTTTAAAAATAAAGCAAAAATTAAACAACAAAAAACTTTCAAAGAGGAGCATGGGTGTAGCTTAGTGTACAGTAAATACTTAGCATACGTGAGCCTTGGGTTCAAATCGCAGCACCAAAATAAAAATTAAAAAACATGGACTTTCTTGGACCTCCAACTCAGAGGCAGCACCAGACAAAGTTGCTCCCTAAGGCTCCGGGAGTTCTTTCTCCCCTGAGGATGCAGGCCCCCAAGAATGAAGCTTATGTGCATTCAGTGACAGCCAAGACACCCAAAGCCATGGTACAGACAGCGAACAGGGATTTTTCTGATGGAATCAGAGATTAATGTGAATTCAACATATACGCATCTGGGACAGGAAGCCAGCTTCCCAGCTCAAACAGGATTTCAGGAAAATCTGCTGGGTGAGTCTTAGCAAATATAATGTTTGCAGATTTCATTTTATGTTCCTTTCAGAATGTGGAATTAACAGCTCAGAAGTTTCTCACATGCTGTGCGAGGTACACCATCCAAGCGGTTCAGGTACTTCTTTCTTCCCCACAATTGACCCTACTTAGCATTGACGACTTGACAACAATCACAGCCCAAGATGCTAAGATGGCAGCTTCATTAATAACGATTACCACAGCAGATGGAAAACTGTAGACAAAACTTTCCATAGAATGAGTCTACCACAAAATTTCTTGATGAGACAGAAGGATGGTTAGCTACCATGGAATTATTCCTTACTTAATCAAATAAAATTGTTGAATTTCTATTTGCCCCTCTCAACAATTTTCACAGATCCTCGCTGACTTATATTTGAGATGCAGGCCCCTCGTTCATGTGTGAAATGTACTACTTACTATGCGGACGTGTGACACTTCTCAGGGCCATGAAGTGCACATTTTTATCCTAAATGTATGCATGTGCATGTGTCCCTGAGAAAAGTGACTCTGTAGGTATTGTGCCCGGCAGTTGATCTTTCTAATGGGAACACACATTTGCACTTCTGCTGCCGAGAGAAAGCAAGTTGCACACCCACCACCAGAATGTTTTTTTGATCATTTGGGTTGTTTTGCTCATCTCTGCTTTTTGTTGTTTAATTTCGTTTACACTGCAAATAGCCTCAGCAGACGCTAACCATTAACTCTGGAAAACAGAGCCAGCGTCTCTTTTTATTCCCTCCCTCCCCCACAGCCCAGCCCAGTAAGGAATAGGAAGGACCTTGTCCCCCTCCTCTTGCCACTGCTGGAAAGAGAACAAGCTCCCCATCCCCTTACGCCTGTTGGAGGAGGGAGAGCCCAGGAGGACCTCAGTGCACTGGCTGTGAGACAGAGCGAGGTGACCAGAGCCAAGGCAGTGAGAACCAAACCAAGATTCCTCTTTCCGATCCAGACAGTCTTGCTAGGCAAGGATGCCAGCCGGTGCCTGAGTCTTCAAATGTGGCTCGGCTCTCCCTTCCCCGTACCACGGGAGCCCCCTCCAGCAACTTTGCTTAATTAACCTATTCCGAGAAGCTGGAGAATTCTCTCAGCTGAATATTCCACAAATTGAGCCTGGACTGCCAGCAGATTCCTGTCATGTAGACTATTCCGAGTATTAATTATACTACTGAATACTTGCGTTCCTGCCCCACCATTAAAGAACCATTGGCCAAGAAAACCTGACCCCATGAGCCATTTCAGTGAGAAGCTCAGGGTGGAGGAGAACCAGTGCATCTCTGCACCCTCCAGTTTTAAATACAAAACTCTCCCAAAATCCTGGGGTGGAAGGGCTAAGACTCCCAGGGGATGGCCCAAAGCATCAAGGCTTCAAACCCTATATGTATTGGTTTTTCCATCTATACCACAACTTTATCACAAACTGTGATAAAGTTTAATTCATAAATTATTCACAATAAGGGGTTAACAAAGGCTAGTAATAAAATAGAACAATGGTAAGAATATCTTGTAATAAAAGTTTGAATGATCTGTCTATCTATCTATCTATCTTATTGTACTGTTCTCCTTCTCCTTGTTTTTGTGATATAACAAGCCACCATGCAGGGCTGGGGAGATATCTCAGCAGTGTAAGCACCGGCCAGGCAAGTGCAAGGTCCCAAGTTCAATCCCCAGTACCACAAAAATAAATAAAATAACAAGAAGACAGCATGCTTTCATGAAGTGATGCATCAGACAAAGGGAAGATTCATATTCCTGGGAAAACGTCAAGAGGCTTCAACATCCTAATCAGAACATTCAACTAAAAACTTTAGAATCCTTTATCTCTCAGGATTCCCCCTTAACATGTTCAGACTGTGGTTCATGTGGGTCACCAAATCACAGAAAGCAATACTGGATCAAAGGACACTAGTGGATTTGCCTCCAAAGGGACCTGAGCGAGAACAGAGCTGGGCTTGAAGATCTGGGTTCCAGTCCTAGCCTTCAACTCATCCACTTGCCTACCTTTGGAGCTGTCACTCATCCTACCTCAGTTTCCCATTTGTATAATTTACATAAGGAATTTCTAGGGCCTTTAGAAGAACCTATAATTAACAAAAAGTAGAAGTGTTTCTTAAACTCCAAGGGGCTATCCAAAGGAAGGGTCCCTGGCTGTGTCTAGACTGCACGACTGAGTTTTCTTCCTCAAGAATCAGTAGGACAGAGGGGCAGGTTAGGGGTGGAGGCAACCGCTCAGGTTTGGGCCATGCCTTCTGTAGCCCCTGTGACCTGTGTGTCTGCTGACTGGGTCCCATCAATGGTCAGATGAACACAACTGGTCCCCCCAGAAAGCTGGGCAATGTGTACTTTATATAAGATAGGGAAATAGGTTGAGATTAAATAAGGAGTTAGTGGTTTTAAAGACACTGTCCCTTGATGTACAACTCTGGAAAAAGTATTTAGCCTCACATGACCTCCACTTCCTTAGCTACAAACGTGGGGACAGTGATGGCCTCACCCTGCTCAGGCTGGGGATGATGAAACAAGACAATGTTAAGCATTTGTTACAGTACCTGGTGCACGATCAGGTCCATATGTGTCACACAAACACTGTACTGTGGGGCCCGTAGTGCACACCCAGACTGTCCTACCTGTGGCTGGCAGCTGGAAGCATTCAGCCACTCATTTGAGTGACTTTATCAAGCCACCCCAGGCTTCACTCAAATGCTCCCATTTCATAAAAGAATCCCTGATTCCGTCCCCAAGCTGCTTCCCATGTTCTACTAATCTGAGTGTCAGGGTCAGAGCTAGGGAGAGGGTGCTCAGGAACTCTGCAGGAATAAAGGGGCCCTAGTTTCAGGCCCTTGTTCTACCACTGTCTTTTCCAACAAAAGATCCTGCCTTTTCATCTCACACTGGGCCCTGCAAATTATATATCTGGTTGGGTTCCAATATTTTGTTTTGGTCTCCATTCTGTCTTGTAAATCTTATAATTTGTTGTTAACATGCCCTTAGAATGCACAGTTTGTTCTCGTCATTCGGAATTCACAGACTCCTCGAGCTTATGTAACCCACAATCAATACTTGCCCAGCTTCTGCCATCCTTGCCAGACGTGCACCGACTGACAGACTTTGTGGAGATGGGAAGGGGGCCTGGCGGAGGGGATGGGGCAGGAAGGGGAGGTATAAAGATGGAGGTGCAATATGTACCTAGAGTTCCACAAGGCATCTATGTATTATGTGCCACAAACATATACCACACAAATTTGTTTAAAGAAAAAAAAAAGATTTACATCACCCAACACACATGCTCTCAGCTGAGGTGAGACAAGGCGACTGGGCTCTCTCTGTCTTTCCACTTGAGGTCTTATGCCATGAACGAGTATCCTTTTTGTGGCCCATTGAGTGCCGCGTGTTTCACATCTTGTGCTTTATCTTGGCGCTGTTGCTGTTTTCAGGGATCACAAAGGGCAGGGCAGCAGTGTGATGCCTTGCATTGCTAAAAACGAGAAGACTGTGATGGGCCGTCTGGGAAACAGACTCAGTTTACAAGCCTCACTTGGGAATGAGCGGCAGAGCTTGTGGTCATGAGCTTCATGTTAATGAATCAGCAATCCATGTAAAATACAGAGACTTTAAACAGAAGCACACATTACAACGAGGCTATGTGTTGGTCAGTTGACAACAATGCAGTGACCAGCACCTCAAAGGAAACTAACCCTTCTCCTCAGGAAAATCATTCAGATGTCACTTCATTCAATGTTCACAGTGACTTTATGGAACACAATTACCATGATTAACAAAATTTACCTCTAAATCCTTTAAGGACAAGGATAACTAAAACCTGATTTTACTTCTTGTCTCCTTTTTTTCCACTGTCATCTTTGCCCCTCCTTTGCCTAGCCAAGTACTATGAACATATTGGTATTCTAAAAGTATTCAAATTAAGTTAGGAGACTGTCTTTGAAGAACCACAAACAGTTGCTTATCAATTCTATGATGTTTCTGCTTGTTTCATAGGAAATCCAAGTTTCTTGTGATCCTGTAATTATATGAAAGATTTCTATTGTGCAAAAGCTGTAAGCTATATCAATTTTTCCCTGATACAATGAAAAAGTACAGCTATAAATGGTCATGGACTAACATACCAAAATTCTTCACAGTCCTCAGACAAAATATTGAAAAGCTAGACATTTTGTTTCTGTTTTTGTTGATGAAAAGTTTTCAGAGGCCTAAAGGGAAACATATCCAACTAAAGGGTCTGTATTTTGAGGGAAATTCTAGTCCTAATCTGAGTTATTCTCATGTGAACCATTTGTAAGAGGCTACATGAAATAAATAACCTGGTAAGAAATGGAACCCATTACTTAGAATAGGAATTATAGACTTCTAGAATAACCAACCTACTTATGTGTTTATAGCAGATAGGATTTCTGGATCTGAGGCAAGGAGCACCTTAGAGTCTGCAGAATGTAAAAAGGAATGAAATATTTTTCTTAGTTAGCCATCAGAAGATGGTACAGAGTAGAGCCCATTAGATTGTAGATAAACAAGAAACAAAAATGTCATCTATTCTCTAGTGACTGAGCCCAGAACTATCTACTGAGGTCTGTGATGATGCTGTTGAGGAGGGAAATAACCTGACTTAGGCCCCTTTGCTCAAGACATTGAAGACTAACAAGTGCAAAGGAAGTGCACACTTGCCCTGCATGCAGCTGTCCTCTCTCCCCACCTCCCACCATCCTGTCCACGCTCGACCAGCGCTGCTAACTCCTCCTGTGGAAATGTACCTAGAGCGGGACAAGATTTTTCAAAAGGAGGGTTCTTCAAAGTGATCAACAGAGCCACTTAAGTAAACAAGCAAGTGTGAGACAAACCTGTCCTTAGGAAAGACCAAGTTTAGATCAGTACACATTGCGTTGATGAAACCCACATAAAAGCTCAGTAAGCAATGAAGAAGCTGCTGCTGTGTCCCGGCGACTAATGGAGAGAATGTTTCAGATAATGTGTCTTTTGAGAAGAGAAATTAAAGAAAGCCCATGATCCTTGGCCACACGGCTCTTTGAGTTCATCTAGTAAACCATGGTAATCCTATGTGAACTAGAAGACAAATGAGAAAAGGGGTTTATAAAGATCTACAAGGAAGGAAAGCAGTCATTGTGTGTAGAGTTAAAAATAATACACCCGTGTTAGAATGCAGAGTGTGCAGTTGAATGTAACAAGAGGAAATGAAGTAAAACCTATTCAGTGGAGTCATGAGATGAAAGCCCCCTGAATTTGAGGTAAAGGAGTATGTGCTCCAGCAGGCCACGGGGGTCCAACTTCCAGGAGGAAAACACTATCCTTAGGACTGCAATCAGAAGAGATGAAAGCTACAGGGCTACACAGATGAGTAGAGAAGGATGAGAACGGGCAGAGAGCCCAGCAAAGGGGCTTGATCACTGCAGCTGAGGACCGGGAGTGACAAGGAGAAGACCGAGGCTGTGGTCTGAGGCGCTGATTAGATGGGCCGAGGCTCAGAGGAGGGGGGTTCAAAGATGGGCTTTCAAGCTGCAGTGACTAGGAAGCAGAGGTGCCCGGTGAGTGAGGTGGGTAGATTTTGGCATGTGGCATTAAGACGCTGGAAGCAATTGAAAATTGGCAGAGCTCAGATATGACTTCATCTGAATTGCATTTCAGATATTAAATCACCAACTGTTCTGACTTTGTTTCTTTGTTATCTACCAATATTTCCCCAAAAAAGTACAGCTAGGCCTGATTTCTTAGAACTGGGGTCATCAAGGAGGGGTTTAGTCTGGAGTGATGAACCAGCATCTGTTAGAGGAGGTGTTTTCCACAACAGATCAAATAATAAAATCACTAGATTGTAACATCAGTAGAATTAGACCTCAGACTACTTACGGAATTAGTAATCTGTATCTTACCTCTTTGTTCTCTTCTCCTTCTAATCTTACCCTTTCTCTTCCAATGAGAAAGAGAGAGAGAGAGAGAGAGAGAGAGAGAGAGAGAGAGAGAGAGAGAGAGCTTTCTATTATTTCAAGCCCATTGTTCGCCACTGTGAAGGACTATGGCCCTGAGCACTGAATTAGGAGACACTCAAGGGGAGTATGCCCTAGACATGGTTTGTAGTAGATCACAGATAATACATAGGCTCTGAAGCCAGTAAACTGAACTCAAAGTTTTGCTTTACTGATTATTCGTTGTGAGAACTTAATCATTATAGGTTTTTGGGTCTCAGTTTTCTAATCTGTAAAGTGGATATGATAATTACCCCATAAAACTTTTTGGAAATTACATAATTTAATAAATATAATCTACCATTGGTGTGCTAGGAGCTGACTGTACACATTTCAAGCGTAGGTTAAGCACTCAATAAATCCTTGCTATTATTATTTGACAATATCTCCAAAAATACCATGTCATTATAAGAATAACAATTCTACAAGACCAGTATTATTTTTTCCATTCACAAATGAAGTCTTCAAGATGCAGGGGAATTTATATGCCCTGGCTTGCCATGGAATGAAAAAAACTATGACATGAATTCAGGTGAATCCAGTGTTCAGTGGATGAAGTGTAACTCTGTATAGAGGAAATTTAAAACAGGATGTTATAAATTTCAAACTGATCTATATCCTCAAAATTGGAGACAATTTAAAAATGGCTGATGGTTAAATAATTAACAATGATTACAGCTCCTAATATAACTCCCTAATTTAAGCTCATCCCATAAATAGCCAGTTAGCATTATTTGATTGTGATAATAAATTAGATTGGCCAGGTATTTTTCCTCTTTGATTTTGTCAACTATCTCTGGAGACAGGGCTTATTGAAAAATTAGCTTCTAATTTCCTATGGCTGAAGCTAGTTTGCTAGAATTAATAAATGAAGTGATGGGTTTTTAGACAACATCAAGTATAGTCGAAGGCTCTGGAAGAGTATAAGGAAGGGGTGTGATAACAAGGAGGTGTGAGAGGTCAGATGTGAGGCTGCCGGGAGGAGCTCTACACTGTACAAAAATGAACGCCACGTCACAGCAAGATGCTTGCTGTGCACCAAGCCAATAGGGAAGAGTCGGGGCTGGGCCAGCTTTCCCTGATTTCTCCACAGTACTTTTCCATTCTTCCCCAGAGAGTCTTTTCAATCGCTACCTTCAGTTGCTCATCTGGTCAACCTCTGAGGATGAATCTTGGGTCAGGCTCTTGCTCAAGCTAAGTTGTACCAGACATTGGCCTAGAATGTCCCCAAATACATAAGCCACAAAAGAATATCAACCAGAGGTGCATACAGAAAGAGTTGGATCAGGTTTGGATCAGTCACTGAGACAGAGACAAAAGTGAGACTACAAATGAAAAGTAGGAAATACATCTGAAATTTTAAAAAAAAAAGTTCAGAATAACCCAAGTGAGAAAATGCTACATATGTGGTGGATAAAACATCATTTCTATGCAGGATAATCCCAGGCCTTTCTTCCTGGGTGCTAGCCTAGATCTGGACAGGAGGGCAGCTATTTATGTATGTGTCTCCTCTACACTAAACTGAAGCCTTTTAAGAGACTTGATATGTGTCTTGTCATTTTTGTATTCCCCATAGAGTCTGACATATGGCAAACACTTAGCAAATATCTGTTAAATGGATGAAAGAATGATGAATAGGGTTGGGGATGCTACTGCCAGCACCACTGTTACCTCCTCTGTCAATAAAATCTATCACTTATTGGACATTTACTAGCTGTCCAAACTTGTGCTGAGCACTTGACATGCATATTTTCTTACTTAATCCCCACAGAAACCTTACCAGACAGATGCTATTCTTAGCCCATTTTAGAAATGAGGAAACTGAAGCTTAGAGAAGTTGTCTTTGCCAGAATTGCACCACTAACAAGTGCCAGAAATAGTAAATCTGTCAGGCCCCTCAGCCAATGAACTTGACCACTTGATTGCACTGTTTTGGAAGCACAACTTTGTTTGAATCCTGAATTGGATTCTAAAGTTTCTATTAGAGATTTTCCCATCCTCTGCTTCAACCAGCCCCACTCAAACTGAGTTCACTGGCCCTCTTGGGTACTCTTTGGGCACCAGCACACTCAGTTCATTGTCAAATAATTAATTATCTGGTTAGCAGAACACCTTGACCACAGGGACTCTTGTTCCCTTTCGTCTTCCCATTGTGCATAGCATAAAGCCTGGAATACTGTAAGTGCTAAATAAATGTTTGTGGGGTTGATTAATTATTGAGCTCTGAGAAAACAATGGTCATTTAGTAGACCACGTTGACTGAAGCCTGTTTTGGTTTTGATCCAGGGATTCCTTCACGAAAGGCCTGCATGGTCCAAATGACGAGGTAACAGTGATTTCAGCATCTCTCAGCAGCTACCTTTGGGACTGGATTTATTGCCCTCTAGAGGGAAATGCTGGCCCTCAGCTTTGCGATCTGTCACGAGCAGTGATTTTAGGTGCGCGGCTGTTGATTGTTCTACAAGCTAACTGTTCAAGTCACAAGTGCTTCTTGGCATTGGACTGGGAGGCTGATCATGAGGTGTTAACTGGATTTCTGGGTTCTTAAGGAGGAATGCAGGAAAGGCTAGCAGAGATGGGAGCCACGCTGCTCTAGCTCGAAAATTAAAACAGTAAAACAGAAAACAAAAACAACATCCTAGAACAATGGTGAACAACAGTCTCTGGAGTTGAATTTGTTTCCAGTTCCAATCCTGATTCTCGTCCTCTTTTTGTTATGTAGGGAAAGTTACTAGATTGTGAGCATTGGATTTCTTGTCTGTAAAATAGTACTGCTAATGTCTACTTTGTATGATATGTTAGTCAGCTTTCCCTAACTGAAACAGATACCCGAGGTAAGTCAACTCATGAAGAGAAAAGGTTCATTTTGACTCAGTTTTAAAAACTTCCTTCTCTAGTCAGTAGGCCCTGTAGTTTGGGGGCTGTGGTCACATGTCACAATAGGGTGCATATGCAGTACAAAGCCACTCACCTTATGGCTGAGATATAAAACAGAAAGAAAAAGGAAGAAACCAGCGTCCCACTCTCCCTTTCAAATTCATATTCCCAATGACCTACCCTGCCCCCAACACATGCACATATACACACGCTCGGCTACACATCTTAAAGTTTCACTATCTCAGTTGCACCAAGCTGGGAAACAAGCCCTTTAACACACAGGCCTTCAAGAGATACTCAACATCCAAACTATAGCATATGGTAAGCATTAGATGATGCACACAAAGTATTTAAAACAGCACAGATCACTGAATAGAGAGAGCAAAGGGTGGCTAAAAGGCAGTTGTTACTTTAGCAATTAAAGTTTCTTTATTGGCTTACTAATGATAGAATAGTAAACAGACACATAGAAGTTACCCCCACTGAGCTTTGTACTGACTTGTAAAATAGTCACAAGCTCTCTTGCTTTGTAGCCACACCCACATGTGTCCTTCCCACTGGACTATAGACTCAGCTGTGTGCCTGGCTCTGACCAAAAGGAGGTCAACCAGGTAAGGAGAAGCTTGAAATATGCTTGTGCTTTGTCCTCTCTGGAGGTTCACAGAATCCCTGCTGCCACCACTATCTGAAGAAGCACAAGCTAGCTTGCAAGATGGTGAAAGAGCCATGGCCCAATTGCCCCGTCTCCTTGGCTAACTCCCCACTTCTAGAATGTGGGCAAGGCCCCCTTAGGATCATTACCTTCAGCTGACCCAATAGCCAACCACAAGTATATTAGTAAGCTCAGCAAAAGCTAGTTGGTCAGGCCCAGACCAGAAAAGCTATTTAGCCAGCTCACAGAATTGTGAACTAAATAAATAGTGGCTGTTTTCATCAATTAAGTTCTGGGGTAGCTTGTTACACAGCCAAAGCTAACGGATACAAGCTTACAGGCTAACACAGAAGCAAATAAGCTTTTCCAGTAAAGAGCCAAATAGTAACTATTTCAGCTTTGAAAGCCAAAATGTTTTGGTTGAGACCGCATAGCTCTGCTGTTATAACCCAAAAGAAGCCAGAGACAATAATGAAATGGATCATTGTGGCTGAGTATAGCCAGAGGTTGTTGTTTGCTATCCCCTGTTCTAACAAAATATAGACATTACTCAAATAATCGTACAAGAAGAGGTATAGAAATCAACCACAATAGCATCTGACTAGCCAAGTCTCACTGGCTATTAAAAAGAATGGTCAGGGAATCTTCCCTGGGCTGGCAATTCTGATAAGTTTATTGATTAGATTTCCTCAGAAGTAGGCTATGGGATAAAGACTTTAGAACAGGCACACTCCCTGGGAGGTGATCTCTATCTGGCAGCATGGTAGAAAAGTAGAAACAATATAGAGAAGAAAACCAACATGGAGCTGGATAATACGCAGGTCACTGTGGGCAAAGTTGGCTCACTGGGGCCTCCAAAAGATGGTCTAGGTTAGTGGTGGACAACCCCTGGTACATGTGCCACAACAGGCCCTTTGAATCATTGAAAATTCTAAAAGGTTTGCTATCACTGGTCCAGGCCATAGGAGGAGCGTGGAAGCAGGTTATATACTCTCCAACCTCCACCCATTTTTTTGCAGGTTACTTCTGGAGGATGCCAATTCTCCCAAGTTCTTCCCTGACCCGAATCAAACTCCTGCAGACAGAAAGACTTCCCAGGCAGGGAGTAGTAGCTTGCAATAAGCAGCTCTTGTGTGAATGTGGGTGCCAACAGGAAGTGGACCCACAGGCAGCCTCTGCTGCAGAATACTTCCCTGTGGGGGAAGGTCTCGGTGGAGCTGTTGTGAGATTAGTAGGATTGACAGGTGAGAAAAGCCATGTGTAAAGGGGAGAAAGGAAAGAGGTTGACTGGAGAGGAAGATATATAGAAAAAGCCACAGAAGCCTAGAACATAATGTCTATGACAATTCACATCTAACGTAGGTTGAGAGTTTCCTCAGGGTGCGATAGTAAAGCACCAAAACCTGGTGGCTTAAAACAACAGGAATGTAGCCTCACCACAGCTCTAGAAGTGAGGAGTCTGAAATCAAGATTTCAGCATGCTTTCCATGCCTGTTTTCCCTGCATGCTCCAGTACAGGATCCTTGCTTTTCTCTTCCTAGCTCTCTGCTGTCTCCTGGTCAACCTTGGCACTCCTTGCCATTGTGATGTAGAAATAAAATGTCCTGCAAGAGGCTCATGTATTCTGAGGTGCAGCTTTGTAAAAGTGATTGATTGGATCAATCAGTTCATAGCTTAATGTACAGCTAGCAGGAAAGATCTGATGGGAAGAGAAGCATGGAGATGTGGCTTTGGGGCCGATGGCTAGTCCCTTGCCCTTTTCTCTTTGGTGCTAGTTCCCAGTTCTACTTCCTAGTCAGTGTGAACTAAGCAGCTTTGCTCAGATGGGCCCTTCTGCCCTGATGTTTCTGCCTCTGAGCCAGCTGGCCATGGACTGAATCCTCCAAAACCATCAGCCAAATTAAACCTCACTTTCTTTAAGTTGTGGGTATCAGGTATCTTGTCCCAGAGGCAAGAAAGCAAAATAATACACTTCTTTGGGGACACTTCACTCCACTCTGTGCCTCCCTTACCGCATGGTTGCCTCCATTCTGTGTGCTTGTGTCTAAATTACCCTCTTCTAAGGGCACCAGTGATTAAATGAGGATCCATAATTATCTTATTTTAACTGGATTATACTTCTGAAGACTGCATTTCCCAATAAGGTCACATTTCCAGATACCAGGAGCTAGAACTTGAATGTATGTTTTTGTGAGGTAGAAGCCAACTCATAGCAGAGAGATAAAAATAAGGGATAGCCTCAGAAAGGAAGAAAATCAGGAGACTGTGCTATCTCAGACCCTCCAAATACACCCATAAAGGAAGTGACTGTCATAAATAAGATGAAAATAACCAAGTGTCCACTGGATTTAGAAAAGTGGACATGGGGGTTCTTACCAACAGCTGATTCTATGAAGAAATTGGAGAATAACAACAGAGAAAACGAGAGGAGGAAATGGAGAAATGCTCCATCAAGATGCTGAGCTGTGAAAAGGAAGGAACAGATAGAATCAGCAGTGTATGGGGTTGAGGGAGAATTTTTGATAAAGGTGGCAGAGACAGCACCTATCAGTAGAAAGAACAGATTCTGAAGATGTTGACTATGGAGGTGCTAAGCACAGAGCAGAGTCCTTGACACAGTGACACAGTAGAAAACGGGTTTGTAAGACCAGGCTTCTCTACAAAGGGGAGCAGGAAGGGTGACCTGGAACTCTCTCTTCTGTGGTTTAAGCCCTCATTCTTAGACTATTCTACCTGGTTACAGCCATCTAATATTTATGGCCTTGCCATCTTGGGACTAATAAAGGAAAGGTATGTATGGGGAACTCAATTCATCTTCTTTAGGAAGGCCATACAACTATAGAGCACTAGCAATTTTTCCTATCATCTGAAAGCATTCTCTATCTGGAAAATATTTGCTGAGCTCCTACTGTATATCAGGAATTGTTCTCAGAACTGATCAGTGAGATTTCTTCTCTGTTCTCCCAACTCAAATGCCAAAGTTGGGGTCAAGGTGTCCCCCAAAGGCCCAAAGGCTTGGTCCTCAGCCTGGAGTGCCATTGAGAAGAGGTTGAATCCTTAGGAGGTGATGCCTGGTAGATGGAGATGAGGTGCTTGGGACATGCCCAGAACCCTGGTCTTTCCCTCTTGCTTATTCTTGCCTGGCCAGGAAGTGAAAGGGCTTCCTCTGCCACATGTCTTCACCATGAAGTCCTGCCTCCCCATAGGCCCAAAAGCAATGGGCTGACTTACCATGAACTAAACCATGAGCCAAAATGAACCTTCCCCCTTTTTAAGTGGAGTTTCTCATGTGTTTGTTGCAGTAACAAAGACTAACCCAGAATCTGAGAAACAAATATGGTATAGGCTGCCCTAGTCCTGTGGAACAATGTGTCCCAGGAACACACTGATATGTTTGGGAAATGATGATATTTCAGCAAAACAGGTTGAGACACGGAGTCTGTGAGAAGAAAAAGGTGGGAGAAAAGGGGCCTCCAAGGGGGAGGAAGAGAAATAAGGTCGAGATGATAGTAATAGGTAGTAATAATAAAGAGTATTTATGTAGAGTTTGTGGTTTACAAAACACTCTTATATAATTTTTTCCCATTTAATCTTCATAACAGTCCTTGAAAAGTAAACAGAAAAGTGTTTTCCCCCATACGGTAACTCTGGGAAATGAGCTTTCCCAAAGCAGCAATATATTCAAAATGAATAAAGTAAGAAATAAACCCATATTATACTGCATATTCATTAGGCTTGTCTTCCTGAGTTGCATCTGACAGCTTTTGCCTACATTGGGGTACTTTAATTTGTCATGTTTAGCCTAAGCAATGCTCACTACTGCCTTGTGTTAAGTTCCTAATACCACTAATCTCTGGAGGCTGGCTCAGGTCTCCAGCCCTGGCTTCTCCAATTCTGCTTCCTCAGCCAAGTCTGTGCTTTCTTGCCATCACAGTTATTTGCTATCTGATCACTGTCAATGCAGGCATCAAGAATCCATGGCATCAACTGCCAGTCTCACATGGGTGCAGTTCTACCTGTTACCTTCCTTCTTACTGAAGTGATTCAGACGCCACGGGTCATTCATCCACTCATTCAATACATTTATTGAAATCCCATAATGCCTCAGTTAATTTTTTCTCCTTGCTGGGACAAAGTACCTAACACCCAGAATTAAGGAAGGAAAGGTTTATTTAGCTCAGTTGGTGGAGGTTTCAGTCCATAATCAGCTGGCTCCAAGACAGAGCGGCATATAGAAGAGGGCAGCAGTTCATGGTGGCAGAAAACAGCAAAGAGCAAAGGGAGGACCCACAACAGCTGCCTGTCTCCTTTCCTGATGTTGTATTCAGGCTAACTGCCCCACGGCAGATGTATCGTTCACACCCATAATCCTAGCACTGGATCATGAATTAGTCACAAACCCTAGAAGCTGCCCCATGACTACATGAGGCTTTGAGGAGACAACTAGACAAAAGCCATAACACATGATATGTAAGACACAAGAATCGACTTCATAAAAAACTCAAAAAGAACACGTTTAAGGTATTTAGAGTCTGCCAGGAAAGCACACAATAACTAACATGTAGGCCAAGGTGACAAGTGGGTAAAGATAGTTGAATTCAATTGTTTATTTCTTTAGCAACCATTTTACTAAGCATGAATTATGGGAAAGAAGTGATGTCAGACTCTAACCCACATGCTAATCTATTTATTCCTCATGCCGGGGAGATGGCTCAGTGGAATAAGCGCTTCCCTGGCAAGTGCAAGTACCTGAGTTCAATCCCTGGCTCCGCAAAAAACAAACAAACAAAACTATTTATTCCTCATGACATGGCAGTCCCGGGACGCTTTGCTCCATTTTGTAGATGGGGATATCAAGTTTTCCTCATTCTCTCCAGTCTGAGGGGCTTCATAGGAGAGGCTTTTGTGTTGAGGTTTCTTTGTTTTATTTTGTTTATTGTCGTTGATCAAGTTTGGATTTTTTTTAAAAATACATTTAGTACAGAGTTTACAGGGTCTTACCACAGGTCAGACTCATAGTGATCCTCCTGTTTTCAGCCTCCCAAGCACTGGGATTATAGGCACTCGCCACCACGCCCAGTCTCAATGCGCCCCAGTGGGGGGGCCGGCATGGTACACTGGGAATCAAACCCCAGTTCCTGTGTCTGCCTAAGCAGGTGCTTTAATCCACTGAGCTATCTGGCTGACCCTGGATGGGATTTTAGCACTTGGCTTAAAGAGGACTTAGCATAAAGCTAGGGCTCCTAGTTTACATAGATTCCTTTTGTGGTGCTAGGATGGGTCATAGAAATGTGCTCACATCTGCATGTGCTTCATAGTTTTCCAAAGTAATAAATTCTTAGATATTTTTCAGAGAAGCTTTCCTACCCTATGTGCACTCCAGATCCCACAAAATCCAGACACACCTCTGCATTTAAAGATGGAATGAAGGGTGTGTGGCAAAGTGGAAACCACTAAGCAAGCAAAAAAGAAAGAAAGTTCGGCACATGAGGGAACGTATGTTAGTCAGCTGTCTGTCACTGTGACAGAATACCTGAGACCAAAGTATAAGGAGAAAAGGTTTGTTTTGGCTCTTGGTTTCAAATGTTTGAGTGCACAGTCTCTTCACCTGTTGTCCTTGGCCTGTAGTGTCATCATACATCCTGCCAGGGAGTGTGTGGCAAAGCAAGCTGGTCACCTCTTAGCAATCAGGAAGCAAAGAGTGGGGAAAGGTTAGGGTCCCAGTGTTGCTTTTGTGGGCAGCCCTCAGGGATCTAGCCAGGACCAGATCATATGGGCTCCACATCACATAAAGCACCACAGCCTGGCGGAAGCCTTGAACACATGGGCCTTTAGGTGACTCTTAAGACCCAAGCTACATGAGGTGTGTGTGGCCCTTTTACACACAGCTACAAAGGCAATGCCAGAAAGAGGGAGAGGACAATGCCCCAAGCTGCTCGCCCCAAGCCCCAGGCCAACCAGCACCTGTGCCCTGCTATGTTTTTCGTGACAACAGTAAGAGATGATCTTCCTTGTCCCAGGCCAATCTCTCCACCCAGGCTCCTACTCGCACCCCTACAACTCTGCCTACAACCTTCTCCTCCTTCCTGGCTCTATTTTCACCTGCTCAGTGCCACTGGTTTTGCCCTAATATGATGAGCTCATGAGTCCCCTGTTGAAGGTGAAAGAAGGAAAGAAAAAGAGAGGAAGAGAGAGAAAAAAGAGAAGAGGAGCAGGAGGGGAAAGGAGAAGGGCAGAAGGAAGGGGAGGGAGGGAAAATGCTTGAAGATGTCTCCTCTCTGGTCAGCCCTTCTTTGTTCTCCTCTTTTCTTGGCCCAAGTTTTTGACAGCCAGCCCTCACTTCCTGCTTCCAATGTCTCACTGGAAGTAACTGTCACCCAGTCGCCCATGGCAGCCTGGCTCCTCCCTGCTCCGCGGACTCCTCCAACACTGCCCCTCCCATAACATCCAGTGACTTCCCACCTCACAGCACCTGCTTTGCTGTCCCATCCTTACCTCACCTGGCATCCCAACGTCCGTGTTGCTCTTCTTCCTCCTCTGTGCCTCCGCTTTCTTGGCCTCTTTTCGGCTTCTTTCAGTGCTGGTCTCCTTTGGGCCTCTGTGTTAAGCTCTGGTTTTCTCAAAAGTGGTAAACATTCCTCTTTGCATATCTCACAGGTACTGTCAGAATGCCCAACCCTGAGCTCACCACCCCTCGTGCCCAAACTCCTACCAAGGCCTGGGCCTGCTCCTCTTGTTCCTGTCCCAGAGAAAGGCACAGCCCACATAGTGCCCAAGTCAGACACCCCCCCTCCCACACACACACAGGCTGCCACCTTTGACCTCATATAACATCTGAGACCTGCACTGGGCATCTCAGATCTCTCTTACATCTGTCTGCTCTTTACTTCAGGGCCTTCCCATGCCAGAGCTCCCAAGCTCCTCACACCCCAATATGTTAGGGCTCCCTGACAAATCTCCCTGCTCTCTTTCTTCCAACTACGTCTCCAACCGCAAGTGGAAACATCCTCCTGAAGTGCAGAACAGTCTGCTGTTCTTCCACTAAGCCCCACAGTGGTCCCCCCGCTTCAGGTTGAAGTCTGAGCTGCCCACATTCTCTCAGGCCTTTCACCACCTGGCCCCCGCTCCACCTGGCCTCACCTCACCTCAGCTCTCCCAGCCCAGGGCCATCCTGAACTGTCATATGCTCCTACTTCAGGATCCTCACTGTCCTGCACCCTCTCTGCCTTCCTGTCCATTTCACCCCATGCCCTTATCTCCTCCTTCCTATGCCTTCTTCAGGTGACATCAAGGGAAGCCTTCTCTGACCTCACAGTGACCCAGCTATGCACAAGCAAAAAATATGGTGAAGGTTTAAACAAAAACAAATTTTTAAATGGTTACATTAAAAGACACATTGGCATTATTTATCCCTCAAACACACACACACACACACACACACACACACACACACACACTTCAAAAACACTGTCATTCTTGCCACTTTCTGGAGCATCTCTGGAAGTCCTCCTTTGTGAATGTCCTCTGTTGTGCTATCCTAGCCCCCTTGATGTCCTGAGTGGATTCTAAACATTCACCTTTCATGATCATTCTGACTTTGAGGACAATCCAGAGGTCATGTGGCATGGCGCCAGATCTGGCCAGTGAGGTCGAGGAGGACGCACCATGTTTTCATGAGCCCGCCTTTCTGTCAGATGACACTTGGCAACAATATTCACACCTCAAAGAGACACTCAGAAAAGAGAGGCAAAAAAAAAAAAAAAAAAAAAAAAAAAAAAAAAGTGGTGCAAATGTTTCAGACAGAGGGGAAGTATTCTGAGGAAGATTAATGGCAATGTGTCCTTTACTCTAATAAATTTTTAAAATTTTAAATATTCACTGTACAGTTTGAGCACACCACGCATGTCCATGCATCCCGGCTGTGAATCCCACTACACACCAAGACCCTGAAGAACATGCCAGATCTCTGCTTTCCATTGTCCTGACCATGAGGGTCCCTCACGTCAGACCCAGAAAGATGCACTGAGTCTGTGCCCAACAGGTACCAAATGACAAGTTCCATGGATCTATCCCAAGGCACACAGTGTAGCAGGCTGGGGGGCGGGTGTTGTGTTCACTAAGCAAAATGAACTCGGATCCAGGAAGTGAGTTGATCTCACTCGTGCTTTTCAAAGTTTGCTCTGGATGCCAGGAAATCCCATGAGGAGGCCCACAGAGGAGATAACAAACCATCCCCAGCCAGGGGCAGGAAGGCAGATAAGCGAGAAATGCAGATATCACACTGATGAATCCTATCCAGATGGAAGTTAAGGGGTGTGGGACGCCGGCAGAGCGAGGAAATACTTGTGGAAAGATCTGGAATGCAAGCTCTGTTGGGCTTCTCTTTTGTTTTCTTTTTCTTTTAGGTGCTGAGGGTAGAACCCAGAGCTTCACACTCATTAAGCGCACTCCCTACCACCGAGCTACAACCTAGCCCCTGGAGGTTACATTTGGACCACTTAGGGGACATTCTCCCACCACCAACCAATAGAGAGAAAATCCTTGCATACTTGATCCTCCGCTTTCCAGGAGCCCCTCGCCTTCTGGCTGTCACTGTGCTCTGAAGATTCAGGATTTAAGTCTTCATGCTTTAGACCCAAACCCTCATGTGGAGAGCAGACATTTACATAGCATGCAGTTATTATTGTCACCTTTCTGGTTATTTATTCAAAGAGAATTTGACTTTATGAAATCCACAGTGGTTTGCACTGGTGTCTTGTGTGCACGTGCACACAGCTTCAGATCCATGGGGACATTAAGGGACATCTGTGACAAGGGCTGGTGGGTTTTTCTTTTTTGTTTGCCTGCTCACCTCTCCTGGGTAGCTGCTGGAGACAGCAGCCCGGTGCTGCCCAGAGAAGGGACAACTGACAGGGGAACTGGCACACTGTCCTGTGGGTGGAGCTGGCGAAGAGCCCACATCTTCTTCCCTCTGAAGGTATCTGGTGTAGTCAGGTTTTGCAAGGGCAAGGATTTAATACAGGACACAAAATATTTTTCTTAATGTGTTTGATACAGGGGCTCACTACACAGCTTGGACTCCTAGTGATTCTCTTGTTTTCAGCCTCCCCAGTGCTGGGATTACAGGCATGCACCACCAATTCTGGGCTTGGTCACCAACTCAGCATGCCCAGGGGCAGGGCAGGAGCAGCATACGGTGTCAGGGATTGAATTTTGGTCCCTGCACTTGCCTAAGCAGGAGCTTAGTCCACTGAGCTATCTTGCCAGCCCTAGGACACATAATTTGTGCAATTATTTTATAGTATTCACCCAAAGAGTCAAATGCAAAAAAATGTAGGAGATCTGTCCACACACTAGAGACCCAGAGAATCCAGAAGAGGGCCTGGTGCCCACAGCACGTCCAGCAGCACAACTCCAGTTAGAACCCGTGGCAATGTTCTCTGTGAGTCCAGCTGGAGACTATAGCCTGTCTGTGGCACTGCCCCACACGAGTCCAGCTGGAGACTATAGCCTGTCTGTGGCACTGCCCCACACGAGTCCAGCTGGAGACTATAGCCCACAACAGTATCTCATGCAGGTCTGTTCCATGGATCTGCACTGGAGAGGCCCAAAGGCCAGTGGTGGAGGCTAGAAAGTCTGTGCCAGTGGAATGAAGGATCTGTGTCAGCAGCTGAGGGATCTGAACTAAAGGCCGGAAGCAATGCTCAAGGTAAGAACCAGAGCTCCCCCACAGCTATCCTCAGCAGCAGCAAGGTCCCACACTCCTTCTACAATGAGAACAGCCAAGTTCAAATCAGGAAAACCAGAGCAATCAGGTTCTCCAGGAGGATCAACAGCACACCACCTTCCCCTCCAGGGCTGCTTTATTTGCTACTGGCAGCAACCCTCAGGTGGGCCCTCCACACCCAGCACCATGCTGGTTCAGTTTAGCTGGATGTTCCCAGCTGACCACCAGTTGTCGCTCCACCACAGGGACCTCCAGAGCACAAGGGCAATTTAAACATGATTTGTCATCCTCCGATATAGCCTCCTTGAGGTCCTGAACTCAGCAGATTTGTGGAGCTCCACATATCAGAAGTACAAGCAATGACTGAAGAAAGCAGGAAAGGCAGAGGTGGGAATGTTTTCTTGAAGCAAATCAGACTGTGCTGCACTCTCATGTATTGGCTCAGCACACAGACTCGTCATGGTCACAGGAAAGCATGTGGGGCTGGAGGCCAGACCACCTGAAGTCAAAGCCCAGCTTTGTCGCTTACTAGAGCTATGAAGTTTGACACAATCCTTTAACATCTCTACCTCAGTCTCCTCATCTGTGAAATGGGTGTTATAAAAGTGACTATACCCAAGGTTATCATGAGCCTTAGATGAGGTGACACTTACAAACCACTTAGTACTCAGCACGCTGGAGCCCTGGGGTGGTGGATTTCTCAGCCTGCCAGCCCTCTTGGCAGAGTAAATAATTCCAGTAGTCGTGATTCCCACACTGGGCTCTTAGAGTTCCCTCTCTCCTCTCCTTGGGCCTCTTATCCTTTCCTTACGTTCATGAAATCCGATTCTTTTAGAGTTTCTAAAATGTGCTGCTCCTAGAAATGAGTAGTAATAGATTTATTTTCTTACCTTAAGATGTTTTTCATTGTGATAAAATACAAATAACATTAAACTGAGCACTAGTGACATTTAACAATGCAGTCATGTTGATGCTCTAGTTGCAAGACGTCCTCAACACCCCAAAATGACATCCTGCACCCAGTAGCAATCACCCTGCATCACTACCCTCTGCCCCTAGCCCCTGGAACCAAGAATCTTGCTTCGGTCTGCCCTGGATTTGCCTTGTCTGTATGTTTCACATAAATGGAATTTTCTGGCTTCTTTAAGCCCAGGATGCAATGCGCCGTGGTCAGCAGCACACGCCTTGGGAGCCAGCCTGTGTGGGTCGAGCCCCTCGGCTGCTACTGACTGCAGCACAGTGGAGAATAACTTAATATTTTGACAACTTGGTTTCTTCCTCTGGAATCAACCCAATCATCATAGACTTCACTCCTGAATTTATGCAAAGATGAGATGACATATAGCCAGTGTGCTGGTGCCCACCATTAGTATTGTTTTCCATTACATTAGTAATGCACATTTGTTGACTTGAAATGTCCAGAAATGCATAAATTTTTTTGAATACCCTTCATCTTGTTCTTCTAAGTGTGCACTGTTTCTTTTTTCCCCATAATTTTATTGAGAAACAAATAGCAATGAGACAG
>NW_004524593.1:11601919-11628741 GCF_000260255.1 Octodon degus
ATAAACATAGGCACACATATATCCCTATGATATGATGTTTTCAGATCCTCTGGGAAAATTCCCAGTAGAGGAATAGCTGGTTTAAATGGGATTTCTAGACCAACTTTTCTAAGGAGTCTCCACACTGATTTCCACAATGGTTGCACCAGTCTGCATTCCCACCAGCAATGGAGAAGAGTTCCTTTTTCCCCACAGCCTCTCCCAGAAATGCATAAATTAATAGGAAGGAAAAATCACCCAGTGCCTTCAACAGCTTTGCCCAATGAAGGTCCCAATCATGGCTTGCTTTGGTGCCAGCCAGCAGTGGCGGTGTCTATGGCTAGTAGACCCATCACGGGAGTAGGACAGCCCTGAGCCTGCCTCTCTCCTCTCACTCTGTGGTGACCTTGAACAAGTCACTTAAGCCTAGAGCTCATTCCGTGGAGAACACCAGCTTCTAACGTTGTTGCAGATTTTTATTTTTGTATTTTTTTATTTTAGGGAAGGTTCTATAAAGTGTTCAGGGTCTCACTACTAGATCGAACTCATAGTCATCTGCCTGTTTACAGCCTCCCAAGAGCTGGGATTACAGGTGCACACCACCACGCCCAGTCTCAGTTGCTGTCTCATCATGCCCCAGGGGTGGGGGTGGGGGCGGAGCCAGCTCAGCAGTCTGGGGGATCAAACTCCTGGCCCCTGCACCTGCTTGCAGGCGCTTTAATCCGCTGGGCTACTTGGCCAGCTCTTGGTGCAAGAATTTAAAAGAGATGATTGATGGCAAGTGCCTGGCTCATAGCAGGGCCTCCATTGTGCTGCTCAGGTGACAAGCAAGGGATGCAGCAGTTGTGCAGAAATGACTGTGAGGAGGGTAAGGTGGAGACTCTGAAGGGCGGCCAGAGTTTCTAGAGTCAGAGGAGCGAGGAGGACTTTGCAGGCAGTGAGAAGGTGCTGAGCACAGCAAGGCTGTGGGCTGTGAGACCCCTTGCCCCCCCCTTCACACAGGCCAGCCGCCCCACCTGTCTCCCTGTCTCTCTCCCTCTCCTCAGGACCAGGTTCACAGGCCAGCATCCTGTGGGTGGCGCAGCTGTGTGAGTTGTGCGCACAGTAACAATAGCAATAGCGATAGCTGGTGCTCGGATGGAGGGCTGCTGCCTGCGAGGCTCGGAGCCAGCTCCCTTCTCTCCTCCTCTCCTCCTCAACTCCCAGAGAGAGGGGATTGCTGCAGAATCTCTAGGCCTGTGACAACAGAGGCATGCCTGTCACCACGGGACTCCATTGCTTGTCCCAGCCACACCTCAGCCTCTGCATCTGTGGAAACACACACTTCAGAGAAGGGAGCAAAGAAAGTGGCCTACACATGGAGTCCATGCACCGCTTTAGAGCAACCCGAGGGAGCGATAGGCCAGATTCTCTCAGGTATCCTCACCTTCTCTAGGAAACTCAGACTCCTTAGCCAAAGCTGCATATTGTTTTCAGAAAGCAAAAGCAAGGCCACCTCAGCTCAGGAGATGTCAGACTGCAATTAAACGTAAACTGATCCAATAATGCACAAGATGCTGGCTAACTGAGTCCACCTGGCACCAGAGAACTCTGATGCCCTGGTAAGGACGTATAGATTGGCTGTGGGCACTGAAGGGCACATGTGCAATTTGAAATGACTACACTGCTATTGGTGCCATCAGATAAGGGGCAACTGATCATTCCTAGGACTTTCAAAAGCCCCAGATGGCCTGGGGTAGAGCCATCTCCTCCCAAGCCCAGTCCCACCAGAAGGCACAAAGAGCAGTAGGCGGCTCTGTGGCCTCAGGCCAGCCACTTCCCTTCTCAGAGTCTCCATGTCCATACCCGCATGATGGGACAACAAGCTAATGAGAGATCTCTTTCTGATGAAAGATTCTAAATCCATTTTTGACTTTACAGTCTCTTTTGGGGCCTTCTCCCATGAATTTTTGGGTCAACCAGTGGGGATAAAAGATGCTGTAGGTAGAGACCCTGCTAGATCAATCATAGCCTCTTCTGCAAGCCAAGTCACATGCAATACTGCAATATGCTCTGGTTGTCCTGAAATTGTGCAGGTCAGTCAGCTGATTGGCAGCTGTCATAAAGCCTCTGGAATCATTTAAATTGCAAAGGAATTAAAAAAAAATGAATCCCAGAGAAAAACCCTTTTGTACTAGCCCAGTCCTTCTCATCTTTTTTATTGGTAGGTGTTTGTGATATATAAATAATTGCATTCATCATAGGGAATTAGCACACGTACACATCATAGCTGCATCATTTTTACTCAGTTTCTCTTTAACTTGCATTTTTACAGGTAGATTCCATGGGCTTCAGGGTCAGCAAATCTAGCTTGGGATCCTGGTCCCTGGGGAAGTTACACTCTGAAGTTCAGTTTCCTCACCTGCAAAATGGGTGTTAACACCAACTTAATATGTAGTTAGAGAGATTAGCAGAAATTTGTGTGGAACAACAGCGGAGACATTGAACAAGAGACAGCCGTTTCACAGGTGAGATTCTCAAAGCAAGTTTCTGGGATTGCTATCTCTCTTGGGTCTCTCCTAAGTCCTCTTGGATAGAGACATTTTTTTCTTGACATACCCTGTAGTGTCTTGCACAATACTTAGTGATAAATTCATCCACTACTGAAACTACTCCTCTAATTTTTTTCCCTAGGATTCTGGCTTCCAGGCTTCACACCACTTCACACTTCATTGTTTCTCTCTCTACTGTCAACATAACTTCCAGGTAGTAGGTTTTAGGTCAGTCTCTTAGACACTGTAGGGCAAGTCTTAGAGACCCTCCCTTTCTGAAGACCATTTTTGGAATTTGCATCCCATCTGAGAATGCTTACATTTGCATTAATGCCTCTCCTGAGAAACCCAGCTCCAGGCAGACTAATTTTTGCCAATCTCTCCAGACAGAGCCTCCCCACACTCAAAAGAGCCAGCCAGCCACCCCCGCAGAGGGCACAATGAGGTAGACCCTTTACACTTTGTACATCCTGCCCCAAGAAATCCCATGTTCATGTGCCGGAACATTGTAAATAAATCGAGTTTGAGTCCTTCTCACTCATTTTACCAGACTAAGATTAATTAGTATGAGTGGGAGGGAGGTTTCAAGAAACTGGTGGAGGAGATTACAGCCAACACGGACAGACATGTGTCTGTGAGGTGGGCCAGGACCCACTCCCCTGAAGAGATTTCTGTCCTGGGACCCTACACTGCTTCCTACTATTCTTTCATCCCTGGATTGGAGACTCACTCAGGCTGCTCCTGGCTGTCCTCTCTCCTGGAGACTGTAAAGCCAGAGAGTGAGGTCATGCAACTAGTGGATGTGGAAAGTTCACTAGCACAGACAGCTTTGGTTGCTTCATAGAATTAGTGAGCCACAGCTGGAGGAAGCCACTGCTGTGTTCAGCTTTGTCTCCCAGAGCTAGGCAGAGCCTGGCCCTATCAGGGTGTCCGTGGAGTGAGCAGACGCATGCAACCAGGAAGAGATGAGTGAGCGCACTGCGGCAGCAGGGAAGTACTTCCGGTTCAAAGGGCTCACATCACCCATTTCGCAGCCTGTTGCTTTTATGGCCTCTGCTACTTAGGAGTCACAAGTGAAGGTTCCAGTAGAGTGGAGAGGGCAATCTGTGGGCAAGTCCCTAGGGAGAAAGGCTGCAGGTGGGGTAGGGCAGCTGCCCCGGAAGCGGGTGGGAGACAAGTAGGAGGGCAGCGCAGGTGACTAACAAGGGAAGTTCCAGCAGGAAAGGAGGCTGATGAAGCAAGAAGAAGGAGGGGAAGTAGCACACGGGCTGCCCATGGGGTGTGCACCCAAGACCAGGACGCCACGAACATCATCATCTATTTCTTTCCAGAGCCCTCTGAAGTCAGTGTCATTACTCCCACTTTATGTAGGAGCAAACTGAAGCTTTGAGGAAATAAAAATCATCAAGGTCAAGAAGCTGGAAGATAGAAACACTAAGCTTTGACTCTAGCTTTCACCTGTTCCAAAGCCAACATTCTTCTCACTTCCCTGTACTGTTTCCTGGGAGAAAGCAGTGCAAAGATGAGAATGATGCACATCAGCTGTGATGATCCTGCTCCTCCACCCTGCTGTCAGCCACCCCGTATGCAGAACCATCAACCCTCGAGCCTGGCTGACTTGTTTTCCTCAGACAGTCAAGGATTCAAATGCTTCTTCATTCACTGCCTTAGCCCAAGCTCATCATCCTCATCGGGACCATAGCAATGGTCTCCTGACACTTCAGCCAAACATCCTGTTCCCATCTCACTGCCCACTGGCACAAAATAAGTGATGTTCTTTCTGGAATGAACACTGAAGTCTCTGCCTGCCTTAGCATGAGGTCCAGGTCCCCCATGACTTGGCCTGCGTCAGGCCAGCATACCCTGCCTAATCTCACTGACTGTATTGTGTTTCCCCAAGAGAAATGGCTACATCCTAACACCCGGACCTGGGCGACATGACCATGTTTTGACAAAGGGTCTTTGCAGATAAAATGAAGTTAAAGATGTTGAGATGACACCATCATGCTGGATTATTCAGGCAGGTCCTAAATCTGATGACAAGTGTCCAAGGAGAAATAGGAAAGGAGTATCAGGACACATGAGAATGGAAGAGAAACTGGAGTGGTGTGGCCTCAAGGGGCACCTAATGCCACCAGAAGCTGGAGTTTAAGAGGCAAGGAAAGACGCCTCCTTGGAACCTCTGGAGTGAACATGGCCCTACCAACACCCTAGTTTGAGATTTCTGTACTCTGCAATTGCAAGACTGAGGTTTCGAGGTATCAGGTGTGTGCTGATTTGTTCTGGTAGCTCTAGGGATCACACATCCTGCCTCCAGGGCTCCAGCCAGGTTGGCTGGACCAAGAAGGAATGAACAGCCTCCTCAGAGTCCCCTGGCTCTCTGGGTCCTTCACACATGGTGACCCCACTGCCCAAAACTCTCTTCTACCTATATGTGAGTAACTCCTGCTCTCCCATCACTGAACAATCTCTGGCCCATCAGCCCAGCTGGCCTCCATTCAAGGCAGCTTCCTACTTACTACTCCGTTTTGTGTCTATCATAACACTCATGCCTTTAGGGACAATGCTTTAAATCATTTCCTTGGCTGTAAATTCAGTGAGGTCAGGGACTGCTGGGTTCCAAGGGCCAAGCATGCCGTATTAATACATATTTGCTCTGTATGCGTACCTCTTCCCACACTCAGCTCGAATTTCCCTTCCTTAAGCAAGAACTCACAAATAAAAATTATCACCACCCATCAGTTCTTGGTAAATCTCCTTTCAGTCCCTCCAAACTTTCTAGCCCTGTTTCTACTTGAAGCTTGAATTAAAGCTTAGTGATAGTGGGCCAGCGAGATTGCTCAGTGGATAAGCACCTGCTTAGGCAAGTGCAGGGACCAGGGTTCACTCCCCAACACAGGCCACTCCAGCCCCAGGTGCACTGAGTGGGCCATGAGACCAGGCTTGGTGGCACATACCTGTAATCCCAGCGCTGGGGAGGCTAAAAACAGGAGGATCACTAGGAGTCCAAGCTTCATGGTGAGACCCTGAACAAAAACTTTAAAGTAAATAAATAATAATAAAGCTTAATCATGGTCACCTAAACTTGCTCAAACATGGCACCCCATTTCCCAGGACATCATAGTTGTAGTGGAGCATGTTATTCAGGTCAGGTGAGGGTTCTTCCCTTTGGAACTCACACAGATGCTCAGAGGTTGCCATCCTCTTCCTTCGGAGGTCACTAGCTGGGATGAAGCTATCTCTGTCCATGCTCATCTCCTACATTACAAGGAAAGGCTGTTTTCAGTTGGAAATATGGACAAAAACCCAAGAAAAGTGATTGGGAGGGAAAGGAGAGAATGAAAGGACTTAAGATCATCGTTCCTGCATCCAGCCACTCCCCAAAGCTATCATCACCCCTGGACTTCTCAGTTACATGAATTAATAAATTCCCTTCTTTTGCCAAGCTACCCTGAGTTCCTTTTCCATCCCCTGTGACTGGTGCATCCTACCAGAAACAATGCTTCCACTATTTGGAGGGCATTGACTCGCCAATCCTTACTGTCCTTCAAAGCAGCAGTTGCCAAAATCTTTATTTTAATGAGGAAGTGGGGCTTGATGGATTGGTCCCGCATCCAAACTCACACAGCCAAGAGGTGGTGAGACCCACAGGCAGGCAAGGGGAAGATCAACAGAGGCTGAAAACAAGGCCACATCCTTTGGAGGTCCCCAAAGTTTCCAAATACCAATCACAATAATTGGACTCCTGGCAACAAAGCTAAAATCCATGGTGTCTGAAGTGCTCACCTTGGCTTCCTACAGAGTTTACAAAACTCTGAATCAATGCTTCTCTACCTTGTCCTGGAGGACCTAACTCTATTCAGGAGCTTCTTTTTCTTGCATATCTTTATGCTGATGATTTTTGCATCTGTCACGATGGAACCAAGACTACCCAAGGAGTGACAAGCCATACAGCCAAACAGCTTGTGCCTGCCATTTAGAACAATCTATGTGGTTCTCTGTCTGCAGCTGAGTCTCTCCTTCCACGAGAAAGGCATGTGTCTGGGGTGTGGTGCTGGAAGCACATGAGGGGTTGATTAGTATGTGATGTAGCTGATATATATATATATATATATATATATATATATATACTCAGCCTTGAAGGCCTAGTTCACATCAACCAACATTCTCATGTGGCTTCTCCTCACTCTCATCCGAGGGTTCCTGTGTCAGAGTTCTTCATTGACATAGAATGTCCCTTGTTGGTCCCAAATAAGAAGAAAGGGGGAAAAGTTGCTTGCTCATATGTCCTATTGTCTAGTGATCACCTGCCCTACTGCAGGGCACCTGGATGGCTGTCAAATAGCAACAGGGTCCTAGGGCCTTGGTAGGATGAGTCCAGAAATGTGTACATGAGTATGCTCCAGGATTATGAAATAATAAAGGAAGGAGGTTACATGAAGTGAATTAAATGAAAATTAATTAATATTTTATGGTACTTTAAAAAATACATTATGTCACTTAACCATTTGGCTATGAGTTAGAAATTCACTGCTACTAGTCCACAAGGGAGAATATATTATTCTCATTTTCAAATAAATATTTGCTCATAGTTACACTTTGAATTAAGTTCAGAAACATAATGGGCCCCTGTCATTTTGTAAGCTCAGCCTCATTTCAAGGAAAATCTGCTGGGAGCTGCTCCCCTGGCCCTGACTGCCCTGGACAGACAGGTCCCTCAGCATACATATGGCACTACGGGCTGACTGCTTGTTGGTACAAAGGGCCTCATCCTTGGCAACAGCCATTGGTCAAGAAGTGGGCACCTGACCCAGACCAGCCAATCAGAGCCCTCCCCCAGGATTTGGGAACTACAGCCCACAAAAAGAAGTCAGTCTCTCTCTGGGTGTCTGGAAATGAAGACATGTAAATGCAGAAGCAGTTGGCAGCCCTGTTCCACCATGTGGACTGAGGAATAGAAAATGCCAATCAGCAGAAAGAGAATTAGAGGCAGGGGAAAGACAGCAATCCAGACAGCCTCTGAGCGCCTCATTCTAGCTGCTCCTAAGACCTATCCATATTCCTCTTTTGGATTTTATCGAATCCAAGTAGCCTTGTGATATTAAAAAAAAAAAAATCTTTTTTGGCTTAGACCAGCTTAAGTTGGATTTCTCTTCTTTACAACAAAAAGATTTTTTAACTAATATGAGAACATAGCCCTATATCAGTCTTGCTGACATGCTAATCTTAAAATTCCTCAACCATTTCACTCGGTGACTTCAGAAGGCTGCTGAGGGGGCACGTCTTTGAATTAGTCTCCTACACAAAGTAGTCTGCTGTCATTCTTCTGGATTGTTTTGCACCAAACATTCTGGTAGTTTTTCTCCACCCTGGAATGATTAAGAACAGGCTAAAAATACAGGGTATTACTAGGTTAGGGGTCTGGCCACGAATGGTGCATCATGGGTTTCTTATAACTAAGAATTGGGCCTTCTTTTAAAAACCATTTACACTTGGGATGCGCTCTCATTTGAGGAACTACTTGCATAAAGTGATCTCTGACCTTTAGGCCTACCCACTTTTACACACTCCAGATCCCAGGGGCCACATCCCCAAGATGTAGACTTTGGTGCACTCTTTCCTAAAGAAGCTGAACATCTACCAGTATCCTCAGCATTTTCCTATGCAAGCCACAGGGTGGAAGGTGGCCCAGAGCTACCCAAACAAAACTGAGGAAGACAGCAAGCCCCTTCACAGATGAGTAAGAATCACTTTTTTGTAGGAGCCCTCTCTACCTGTTCATTACAAGTTAAAATAACCAACAGCAAGAGAACATGGGTGATACGGCCCCCACCCAGTTGCTTAAACATAGATATTAAGTATAAAAACTAAAAGTAGATATGATCTTGCCTTGTATTTATTTAGGATCTCTTGAATTTCTTCTATTAAATAAAAATTACCCAGCATCCACCGGCCTTGACCACAACAAGAAAGCATTTGTAGTTAGCACATGGTTAACATGTGTAGACATAAGTGTAGTTAGATAATAAAATCCCACGGACTGGTAGAAATGCTAGCCCTACCCATGTCCTCCCTTATCAGAGTGAATATGCCTTTGATCACAGAACCTCAGAAGCCTAGCATATTAGTCATCATTTCTACTCTAATTGGAAAATATTTCCTCATTCAAGTTCAATCAGCATTTCAGTTAAGTAGGTAAAAAAAAAATGTCCAAGAAATTTAGAGCTGGAAAGAACCTGAGAGTCATTTGGTCAAAAAGGTTTATTAAAAGATGGAGAAATGAAGTCACTTGCTCAAGACTGCCTAGCTCATTAGCAGAGAGGTTGAGGGCAGAGCGTGTGCTACACCCCTTGCTGCTTGGTTTCTCTTAGAAATAAGACCTGTACTGAGGCCTCCCAGGTGCTGTCTCTGAGTCTCTCAGTCCCTGGACTACCCCGCATGCACTAAGGCTGTGGATGTACAAGAAATCAAGGGCACGGGTTCCTCTATGTTCTCGCGGGAGAAAGTTCCAAGGCACTGGGGGCTGGTGTAGCAGGGTTTTCAATGCCTGCAGCAGGAGCCCTGCTTGCAGGGCTGCAGTCCAGATGTCCTCAAGTCACCTCTGCACATGCAAACGCCACACTGCCGCAGTCCCCCACGCAGCCAGAGCTGCAGGAGTCTTCCTGAAGCCCCAGGGAACACATTCAATATACACCTGGGAAAGCCACCACTAAGAACTCTCACGAAAGGGAAAGGCAGCCGACCGGTGGGCAAAGAGGTGGATGCGGAGACCTGCGCTGCTGTCATCAGCCTGCCTCCTCCTCCGGTCACTCATGGGCAGGCAGAGGAAAACAATGAAATTTGCAGCATACACAGAAGTCAGACTGACACATAAGCGTACTTGGAAGAGAGGCCCGCATTGCTAGGCAGCTTGAGTGGGAATGTGAGAAAATCATGGGGATTTCACAGAGCAGGTGGAGTTGGGCACAAACAACCCCAAGTGTGTCGCTAATCATTAGCAATGGCACCTTTGTGCATTGCGAGAAGTGCAGTCTGAGGGGAACTCTCTCGCCCTTTGGAAAAGACACCACAAAGATGCGGTAATAGAAATTTGTTGAAACTCAAGAGGTGCCACAAGCTGAGGTCAGCTGCCCATGTGGGGAGTGGTGCTGCTGTACCTTAGCATCACCTGGGGCCACCTGTCACCTGAGTACATCCCAGTTGGCCAGTGAGTCCTGCCCCTACCTCTAGAGATGTCTCTAGATGCACAGAAGGAGAAAAAAGTTATCTTTTTCTTTGCCCCTGATTTTCTTTGAACAATAGGGATGCCCAGGAAAATGTGGGTTTTGGAGCTTCTGTCTGAGAGAATGTGTGGAGGTCTTCTCTATCCCTATTATTTCTGTGTATTATTTCTGTGTATCAGTTGCTACCTGAACAAAGGTGGCAATTCTCTACAAGCTGGCTAAGAGCAGAAACCCGTTCTCACTCGGGTTCTATAAATTACCCATATTCTCACTTTAATATCAAGTATGATATGTATTAGAGTGCATGGTTTTGGCTAGAATCAATCTGGAAGGCTGTCAAATAAAACACAAAATAGGAAAATAAATCCAAAGTAAAATTTATGACATGATTTTACTCCCATTACATTCCATTTAACAAATGCATATGTTTTACAATATCTTTAATAATAATTATTAAACATAGTAAAATACTTCCAAACTTGGCTCATTGCATAATTGTACTTTGAGAGGAAAAAAAATTATCTGAGGCCTTGTCAATATGCCACTTCCTCCTCCCCCAGCTTTTAACAGAAGCAGCCTGCAGTGGAATAATCCAAGCTGTGTTCAAGAAGTTGGCAAGTAGGTCCAATTAAATGTGGTTTTACTGTATTCTGGCGTTTGCATATCTAGTTTGCCAAGAAGTAATCTTTCACAAAAAAAAAAAAGAAAGAAAGAAAAAAAATTGTACTGGCCGAGACACAGCCTGGATGGTGCAATGCGTATCACATAACTCTACCCCATGACTAAGATCATCTTTTTCTTTTTCTTAAATAGCTGTGGAAAGCGTATCAGACATCCATCATATTCCTATGTGAATCACAAAAAATCCATCCTTTATAGAGCTTCTTACATTTATACATGACGAACTGAAATTCATCTCAATAGCACTGTTTATTTTAATTATTAAACTGAAAAGGTGTTAGCTTCTCACCACCTGAGCTAGATGTATTTATTCAGGTGTCCTTCAGTTGGATTATCTGAATGAGGTTATAAATGATCCTACTGATTAGTAAGTACCCACTTGTCAAAGCATCAGCCATGCACATTCACCAACCTGGGTACCTGGAACTCAGGAAGGGCTTCTCTGGGCTTTGCAAATGCAATCCTAGGCAGGTTTTTGCTGATGTTTTACACAGTTCTTATCCCTTATGGAGGAGCTGACTCGGGTAGCCCTTCCAGCTAACCAGCACTCTATGTGAACAATCAGCTGTATCCAAAGTCCAGATGGAAAGCTGTCAACAAAGAGACTCCTTCCGCTCTGCCTACTGCATGATTCATCCCTGGCATGAAGACAGGCCCGGAAATGCCCACCACCTTGACTCCCATAGGTGAGCCTGGCGAGGAGCGCAGGTGCCCACTCCACTCTGTAGGTCAGCTGGGAGGGAACCAGGGTGGAGGAGGCTGCAAAACCCACAACCTGGCCTTTGTTATAGAGCATCAAGAGCTCATTAAAAACACATGCTGAAATGGTTAAACAAAATCCTCTAAACCTTTCACAAAATTGCTAGTCCATTAGGAGGACTGGGCTCACAGCAAACTCTCCTTCCAATGTGTGCAATGGAGCAGCTAATGTCTTTTGGACTCTTGTCTATGGCATCAAACAGAGGGAAGGGTTTTTTTTGTGGGGGGGGGTGCTTGTTTGTTTTTGGTTCTTATTGTTTTTAACTTTTTAGAACCAAACTATTAAATATATCCACAAAGTAAACTGTTCTACCAAAGATGTGTTGAACAATCATTGCCTTCATAAAAACTGATCAAAATTCTAAAGTGGGGCAGAAGATTCGTGTCATTAGAGCAAGGAGAGAAAGAAGGAAAAGAAAGATAGATGACTGTGGCTCGAATGCCTTTGCAGAGTGGCACTGCGTCAAAGAGCAGAGCGGACATGCTGAATGCGGATTCCGAAGCCCTCCAGTACTTGGCTCTGTGACGAGAAACAAAAGTTGGATCATAACTTTGATCCCTGCAATATTTACTCAAAATATACTGATAACCAGCACTGCACATAGCAGCATCGCATTCCACTGCCCTGTGGACTTTAACCGGCTGCATCTTCCTCCAAGTGGATTTATTTCCTCCAGTGTGATCTGACCATAGACCGACTGCACTATGATACGGCCCTAACAACATATAAAATGATACGTAGATGACATGAGGCATGACAGTAAGGTACTCTGAACTCTGATGTGGCGTGCATCACCTTCTCCTGGTGAGATCAGAGTTAATCATTTAAATCTCTGGGCAAATCATTTTAATGTGTGCTTTCCTGAGGACTGTCCCTGGTTGTTAACATTACGTATGCTCTATACTTTTTTATATTTGTGATATAAAAGTAAACACGAATTGAAGCTTGCAATCTTCATTTCTTCAGCCTTAAGAAAAAAATATCTGCATCCAACTTAGACTTTGGACTACACAAATCAGAAAGAACTCTGAGAAATTTGTCAACACAAACCAAAAGTGTGACACAGGTTAATGAGGTTTGCACATCTAAACGTGTACATACCTACAGACACCCCCTCCAAGAATGTGGACCATTTTTCATTACTGTGTTACTTTAATTTTCACATTGCACATAGAAATTGCTTTCCTTGGGACCTGCTTAAAATGGAAATAAATTGGAAACTACTAGTGTTCCATGAATTTAAATCATAAAAATCTACATTGAATAAAATTCACATTGATAGAAAGGCTTTGTGAGAAAAAAAAAAATGTCATCCTGGTGTAAAAAAGAATGATTACAATAGTGTTGTCACCCCAAAATTTGCCTAGCATCTTTTCTCTGAGAGTTTAATGCTGTTGCATATGTGTTTTTATATTATTCCAAAAATGTGATGTGAGCTTTATTATCCCAGTCCTACAAATGGAGAGTGGAGGCAATGGGTGGTATTCCACCGGTATCGCTTTGATAGATCTGCCCCAACTTCCCCTGGAGCCTTCTTTCCAATAGATGATACTGAGCGGAGGTGAGAAACATTCCAAGAAACCAAGGCCAATTTTCAGATTAAGTGGAAACACGTTCAGCTCTCCCATTTCAGCAGCAAACACATTTTGAGTCTCCTGTGTGGCTGCCACCCTTGGCTCCATGGTCTTGTTTCTCCCTCCTGTATGTCCAGCCGCAGTTCTGACAGCCTTGGAGTTCCCAGCCTGCAAGGAGCAAGGAGCAGTGCCTCGTTGTGATTGAACAAATAACAGGTTTTGGAAATCCAAGCAACCCATTCAGAGCTGGGCGCGCTGAGGGAGAACGCGTCAGTCAGTAGACTCCTGCCAGGGTTTCAGCTCTTGATGAGCTGGAAAGAGACAGAGGCCAAAACATGTCCCTCTCTGACACCAGCAGAGAACGTCCTGTGGTATATATTTGTTAAATAATTGAGAGGGTCACCGTCAGGAAAAGAGATACTACCCTTCCAATCGTAGATTCTAACTGTGAATAGATGCAGCAGACAATGGGGAAGTGTGAGCATGGTAAATACATAGTTGCCTCATACAAATTTTACCAACGAGGCTCAACCAAAATGCACACCTCAGACCAGGCTAGATCAAAGAGGTGCCTAATTCAGGAATTCAACCTTTGTGTGTCTGTAAGGAGGAAAGAACCACGTCTCCAAAATGAAAAATTCCAAAGGTTTCAAAAATGGATGAAATGCTCAGATTGAGCTTGAACTGCCTTAGTCCCCCAAGCGTAGCCCTGTACCTGCTGCTTCCCTTCTAGGACAGGTGACCAGGGAATCACCTCTGCCCCTTCCAACTCTGGCTTTTAGTGATTTTAGATTTGTGTCTCCATGTGGAAAAACATGTGAGGCAGCGACTGTAAGGAGATCATATCAGACACATGGCACAGGTCTTCAAATCATGGAGAATAATTGGGCTTTTCTGACCCTTGGATTTTGATAATTTGAATGACAAAGTTAATTCGTTATCTAAAAGCAGTCCAGAATGCAAATTTTAAATTTCAGGGTACAGATGTAAACTCGGACTCGTTTTTGTTTCTGAGGCTTAAGTGTTATTTTAGGAGAGTTAAAAACAATTATATATATATATATATATATATCAGTAAGTAAAAATTGCAATACGAGGCTTGCTTGCCTCATTCTTCAAGGATGTTATTTGACTGACTTTTAAACACAAACACTTCAGTCATTTAAAATTCTCTATACCGGTCAAGCCTATAAACTGCCTGTTGTATTTGGAGCACATTATTATTTTCACTGCAAGATAAGCACCTTTACAAAGCAAACTGAATAAATGATGACAAGCCCACCCTGCCTCCCTCTTGTGCACAGAAGTGATTCCAGTGCTGCTTTGAGGCATCCCTCAAGTAAAAGAACATAAAAATAGAATGTGAGAAATCACCATATTTTCTAGACTTCACACTTAGTATGAAAAGCAGAAACTTCTTTGTGCCCCAACATACCTCTAGTTTCTCCCCCTTTTAACCTAAAGACTTCATCCACGTTGGTGTTGTTTATTGTAATGAGCACCCAGAGAGGCCTCTGCTCTCTCGTCCGCATTCTCAGGCCTGCCTCCGAGGATACATGCAGCTTACCCGTGTGGGGTAGTAAGACAGCCAATCTGAAATGTAGTTTTCATTTCAAATTTGTTTCCATTTTCTCAAAATGGTAGAAAGTCAGATACAAAACAAGTTGGCTGGAAAAATCAGTTGTGCAATGGTGTCAAAATCACTCGATGCATAAAATTTACCCTCTTACAGTAAATAAAAGGACATTGAGAAACAGAGCAGACTACAAAGTAAGAATTTTAGTTTGAGTCTCAACAACAACAATAAAAAAAAAAAATCAGAACCTAAAGGACTAGTTTATCTGCCAGGTTTCAGTTTCTTTCGGTTTATTCAGTTGCAAAATCTTGGGGATTTTGAAGAAATCTTCAAACAAATTTTCCACTGCGGGCTCATGTACAGTGACTATGCCTTAATATATACCTGTCTGTGCCTTTCTTCTGTCACATGCTCAGGTATGAGACCTTTTTTCTCAAAGCCAGGTATCATAGAAATAGTGGTAGAAATTCATTTTCTTCAAATATGGTTCTATGCTTAAATTTCTTCTGCATGACAATTCTAAGCAACACAGTTATAAATTAGAAAAATGGATTTCAAACACTAAATATAAATAGACTGCACTAACTTCTATGGTATCACTGCCTCCCAAGCCTTGAATGCTTTTCTTCAATGTTTGAATTATCTGTTATTGTACTACTGTTTCCAAAAATTATCCAAATTGACATCTTTAGGAGACTTTGCTGTCTGTATAATAAGCATGCAATTAACATTTCAATATTACCAAAGAACTCATGTATATAATACAAAGGTCCACAGAAAAGGTATATGTGTATTTTGAGTCTCTTTTTTAAAAGATGAATTTTAAGAGATTCAGATAGAAAGTCTAAGTGCTCTTTGATCAGAAATCATTTCAGAGCATTATTAGACTTACAAAAATATTAAGGTCTTTATATTCCTCTAAAAGTAAAATGAATTACATTATGAGTTTTAAATAAAATGAATGTGTGATTTATATAGTTTTAAGTAACATACATTTATAAACCATACACAATTAAGATACATTCTTTAACGCTCTGTCCCATATCAAAGGTTAGCTCTGGTTCAACACAGAACACATAAATAAGGTTACACTGTTCTTTCAGGTTCAGTATCATTATATATGCATTATGTACTGAAACAACAAATTTAATCTACCTGAGTTTACTAATATTCAAAAACATTTTTCATGTTCCACTTGGGATTAACTACAAATATACATTTTACAAACTTGAATGTTTGGGGCAATAGAACCCTTAAAATTCCTACATAGGCATATTAAGCACGCATACTGACATTTAATAAAAGCTACTTGATTTAATGATTAACTACAGAAATCATAACAAACCGTAAGCCAGTCATTTCCATGAATGGACTCTATGGGTGTCACACGGCCTCTGAAAGCCACTCTTAAATATCCTCACTGAAACTGTTACTCACTAATGTGCTACATTTTAAAGCCAAATTGGATTTTCACTCCTTTTCTGCCAAGCTAACTGGAGAGAATGCTCCCTATAGCGAGTTACAAACTTAACTGCAAACCTATTCCTAAAGAAATACCATATTTAGGAATACAAGGCGACAAATCAAGAAAATTTCTGTTTTTGAAAGGATTTTGTTGTTGTTATTGTTAATGACACATCAAAGATTAAGTATCATACATAAGACTAAAAATTTTGGTGAACAGCAAATTAGTAAATATTAGAATAAAATTAGGAAAGGTAACTGCATAATTCATCCCTTTCCAAAAATTATTTCTTTCAAAGGCTCAACTATTTTGGAAAAAAAATGTCCTCTATGCTCAAATTATCTAGATAACTCAACAGTTTATCATAAGTAGATAGATAATCAGGTATTTGAACTTGGGAAATTTTTTTTTACAAGCCTTTGATTTATTTCCAAGACCTCACCCTTTCTCAACATAATGTTCTGCATTTGGAATTCCGTTTCTTGTACAAGAAATTACCAGGTTATTTAGTAAAGGGTTTTTTTTTAAGGAATTGGTTTGTAAAAATACTTAAAAGTTTAATTTCTTAAGTGTCTCTGAAAATGAATTAAATTTCTAAAAAGTTCAATATCAGTAAGATTTGACTGCTTTGCAATCCTTTTATAATGAGCAAGTTTGAGTAGGGATGGGAAGGCTACAAACATAAATGTTTCTTTTTATAGAACTAAGTTGACTTGAGTCAAAGGGAAAGTGGTTCTAGTCTTAGAACGAAGGCTCACTTATAAAGATGTTTGCCGTGCTTCTGTAGGCAAAAGGTAGAACATTTTTAACATAAGGAGCAAAATCCTGTTTGTGTAATAAATTTGGATATAAGCCAAAATGAAGTTTCTAAAAACTATTTGCTTTTAAAAAATACAATTATTTATTTTTAAAGATACTACTTTTAACATTTTAAGGGCAAAAAGACTTTAAAATAGATGGAGCTTTTCTTTTCCACATTTCAAGATTTCACATGTGCTTCATTGTATTTTATCAGAAATTTCAAACATTTGCAACAAATACTTATAAAAATTTAGATTATCTACAAATTAAAATTTAAAATTACCTGAGTTCCCTATCCAGAGGCATTACAAATTTCTTTTGATTAGAAATTAAATATCATGTTAAGCTTTCTAGGAATAAAATGTCATGCAATATCAGAAAATTTGAGATCTTAAAACCTTTTTTTGAAAAAAAATTCTTAACAGAAACAATGAGTATTCTTAAGTCTACAATTTGTGTTTTATCTATAAACATGGAAATCCAAGATTTTTAAAGTAATTTTTTAGTTCGTTTTGTTTTGATTTGTTTTTTTGTTTTTAAGTGTTTTCTTCAACGGTTCGTAGTTCACAACAGATTTACTTGGGAAAACTAGTATGGTCATTATGTGAGAGACATTATATATTTTTAATGTTCATCTTTTTCAAACCTTCCAAAAAATTTGTTTGTAGATATTTGTGACAAGCCTGATAAAGAAAAACTCCACTTGATTCCCCTATTAATCTGATAGTAGAATTAACTGGAAAGGAAATCCAAAACCAAGAGTCCTAACATTTCATCCTTCTTAGCTATTCCCTGGAGTACAACTAGCATACAGTGCTGGGCCCACAGTGATCCAGGGCATAATTATCTGAAAGAAACAGATGTTTTCAAAAGTAAGTGAAACCATGTCTTAAAAATATACTTATGGATCAGGCCAGATGTCAAATAATCCATTTTAATGGTTTCTAACACGATTGTGCAACAAATTTTCTTAAAAAGTATAACGAGACGGATTCAGGCATCAAGTGTGACAATTTGCATAACCATTATTTTTCTAATTTTCCAATGTTTTAAGAAGTTATTTTCAAGTCATGTCAAACTATTGATGAGTACACCTGGCTAAGCTTGGTAAGCTAATGCTCATTTGAAATTAGACGGCCAGTGGGACTAATGGACAGTGAAGTCTCTGTACCAGTAGGCTGTTACCTGACAACTTACTAGTGGAAAAGCAAGTGTTGATATTCCTTTCTCGAAGTTTATAATTGTTCGAGAAATGATTTTGCAGAGACCAAATGTATATCCTCATTTCGCGTGGAATGTTCAGATGGTTAAGACTGAGTTGCATATATATTTTCAACAAAAAGGGGCAATGTAACATTCCAAATAGTAAATTTTCAATCGTGCTTTATGGTACAATCTTTGTGGATTCCTACTCCAAAGCCATCAGGAAGCTTATTAATGTGATATATTTTCAAGACCCAGATCTTATTCCACTTCTAGATGTCAAGATTAGCTTACTACATGCCATTTATCATAAATGTATGTAATAGTAATATAAACCTATTCTAATATGCATTTTTAGGATTATACACAATTACAAGTTTCAAGTTTAACAGAATCTCTGGTCAGTACTTAGCCCTGTGTGCTACTTAGGGCCGCTCATGATGATTCCCCTGCAGCTCCGCCTGCACACAAGGGTTCTGTTGATTCCCTAGGTCAACCTGCAATGTTTCCCAACAAGATAGGCTTGAAATTGGGACAATCATAAAAGATAAAAAAAGTGTTCCCTTAATGGCACAATATTTAAAATTAAAATCTGAGAATTAAAACCTGGGACTGTTCAAGTTCTCCCAGCAACAAGAAGGATGCATATAGCTAATCCTGAACAATTGAGTGCCTGCTAATTCAATTGCCTAATTCAAGACTCATTAGCCAAGCAGTCTTCCAAATTAAGACATCCGGTCTCCTTCAATTTTCCACTTAAACCAGAACACAGTAGATTTGACCAATCAACTTAGGATAAAATTACACATGAAAAGTGACTTCATGGTGTATGGACTACCAGTTGGACAGCCTATCAAGAAAACCCTAGCTGTCACTTGAAGTTTCATGGATTCACAAGTTTCTAGGGAATTACCTCAACATTCTCATTACAACTATAAAAAATGGGCCACATTTTCTAAACGTGCATTTAAATTAGAATGCTTGCTCATTTCCATTTGGGTGGTCTAACACACACTACAATTTCATGAACTGACTAGAACTGATATTAAAGAGATCATGTACTACACATACTTAGAATCCATCTAGTACGTGATAACACAAACACACACAGGCACACAGAAAATTCTCAGTTCATATAATTTATTGCAGTTAGCACACAGTTTAAAAATTCACCAACACACCAATAGTACAAAACTAAACAGCATTATAAGTTATTCCCCCCTCAGGAAAATAAAACATACTATGATTGTCAAAGCTAGATGTCAGTCTAAGTTTTAGAACAAAGGAAGAATGTGAAACTAAGAAAAGGAAGAAGCAATCACTCACAATGACCACAAAAAGAAAATCCAAAAGAAAGTCCGTTTTTCTCACAGACATTGATTGTCTTCTCTAAATTAATAAAAATTATTTTAACATAAAACTGTATTTAAAAAAAAAAAACTAGAAACTCTTCAAGTAACTAAAGATAATGCTCCAAGGCCATTTTCACAGCTTTTTTTTTGTTTGTTTGCTTTAAATGCCATTACAGCCAAATTAACACACATTTGACCAAATATTTCCAAAACAGTCCAGCAACACACAATGGAGTTTTCCATTCAGTATCTTAAGCACAAAAATAGGCTATGTTTACAGTAGTTAAGGCGATCAAATTTTAAACAAAAGCAATTAAAAAAAAAAAAAAAAGGAAAAAACAGCAAACGTTTTCCATGCTACTCCCATAGACCTTATTTGTAAGTGCAAGACAGGAAAACAAACACTGTGCAAAATGCTTTTGCCCTGTGTGCTGGTCATTAAAACCACACATTAGGCTGCAGCCTCTGCTGCCGATACACATAGTCCACTAACCCCCTTCCCCATGTCAATCAAGGCAGTCCAGTCCTTTCAGCCTGGGGCTTTTTCAGTCCATAGAATCTTTTCATGAGTGGGGGTGGGGGGGGAGAGGAAGAGAAAGAAAAGGGGAGCAAAAAAAAAAAAAAAAATGAGAATGACCTATTGTCAATTTGTGCAGTAGTTATTCTAAAAATGCTCAACTGGGTAAATGTGTACACCTAAACTTTGAGCTGGCATGGGTTTTGTGCAATTAGAAGTTTGTTATAAATGCACACTGCACATGCAAATCTTTAAGCCGTTTGTAAACATGTATATGTTCCTTGTTATGTAGCAAAGTTATCAATTTGCAGCTTAAGTTTTATTCAGCTTAACAGTTTCAACTTAAGGACAGTGGGAAAGTCAATTTAAATTATATAAAATAAAAATAAAAACAGTGCATTTACGTTCTTCATAACACCAGTTTTTTCCAAATGGTGCTATTTTTCTAAGGAAATTAAATAATTTTAAACTCACTCGTTAAAGTTATACAATGCAAACAAAGACAAAAAATATATTGAACTCATGCATTTCTGTAGCGTTAATATTTACTTTTCAAGACTCAACTAAGAGCATCAACACAACCTGTCAAGTTCTTTGACACCCCCCCAGCCCATGTAATCAATTACAGTATACAAGAACAGTAATTCACATTTTTAAACACACAGTTCAACACTGCTGAAGCTGCAATATCCTTTTTCATCTCAAGCAAACCTTCACAAAGACAGTGTCCCAGTGATCCCAGTGTACTTTCAGAATTTCTCTCATTGGGAACCGTCAGAAAACCAGAAGTTGCCACAGAAAGTTTTAAGTCAACTGCTTGTTTAAAAATAGATAATCCAGCATTTCAGAAATTTTCCATTTGGGTCTAAAAGCATTCAGGTTTCCAACAGCCAGAAAAGGTTCATGCAATTTGAGATGTAGAGGTTAATATAACTGGAGGGAATTTCTACTTTTAAAAAACAAAACAAAAAATGTGGGGCACAAAAACTCAAGACAATGCAGTGTTGACAAAATTAAGCCATATGAAAGCATTGTGTGATAAGACAATTTGTTTAGAAGGTTCTTATTGGCTTACTTCACCTATCCCTCAAAGGAAAGATACCTCTCTATTCTCTGACTTGTTCTAAAGTTTCTTTTATCAGAATGCTAAATTAGTGAGATTCTCATGCTATTATTCTAAAGTGCAAAACAAGTTAAGATCCCAACTTTTTAGTTCCAGGAAACAAGACTGCTTTTAGACCGTACCACAACTATATAGAGATCTATGTATATATGTATATATGTATATATATATATTATTTATATATATATATATAAAATTATTTCCAAAGTTCTTGAGAGCTATCTTCTAAGGTCCAGTCTCTGACAGTAGGCAAGCTCAGTGCTTCACTTTTGACCGACAAGGAGTTCACCAACTCACAGTGAAACTTGCGAATGTGTCTGTACAGGTCTCCCGACTGCGTGAACCTGCGCTCACACCACTTGCAGGCATGCGGCTTCTCGCGTGTGTGCACCACGGCGTGGCGGCTCAGGTTGTGCGAGTACTGGAAGCTCTTGCCGCACTGGGTGCATGTGTAGGGCTTCTCCCCCGAGTGAGTCCTCTCGTGACGCTTGAGGGTGTACATGCAGGAGAAAGTCTTCCCGCACAGCGAGCACGTGGGCACGTTGACATCGGCCGCCGGCTTGCTGCGGATGCCGTCCTGCTCCCGGAAGTGGGTGCTCAGGTGGATCTGCAGGATATGAGGGCTGGGGAAGACTTTGTTGCACAGGGGGCACATGAAGATCTGGCCCGCAGGGCTCAGGATGTTGGAGACGTAGGGGAGCAGACTGCTCTCCATGCCCCCTTCCACCTGGACCCGCTCGCTCTCCGGGGTCATCATTTCATCATCACTGGCTTTGTCCTCCCGATCCAGCTCCCTCAAGACCGAGTCCTCCCTCAGAGGAGCCAGATGGGCCGGCTCATACTGTACCCTGTTATTAGTGCTCACACTTTCTTTCACAGTGCTATGTTCCATGTCATAGTCATTAGTGCCAACATCACTCTCATCACAGGAAGCCTCTTTCTCCACCTTCACCTGCACCAGGTTGCTTCTCAGCACGTCCTGTGAAGAGAAATAAGAGCTGTTCAGATTTTCAACTCCTGAAAGGCTGGACTTGACAGACAGGTCCAGCACACAGTCAACATCTGCTGAATCCCTCACGGAGGTGACAGACCTCTGGGACAAAGACTCTGTTGAGCTGCAGGGGCTGGCTACTGTTTTTCCAGCTGCTGTGGCGTGTGGCTCTGCCTCTCCGCCAGCCTGGGGGATGCCTGCTGAGTCTGAGGGCAATCGCATCCACATGTTCCCAGGCTCGGCCGCCAAGTCCCTTTTGCTGGGCAGGATATTCAACTTTTCATCTTCTCCTTCATCTTCATCACTGGGCAAATCGCCTGCCATGTGGCTGCTGCCATCCGAGAGGCTCTCGACTTTGTCCGAACAACTTGAGGCATCTTCCTCCTTTTTGGTGCTGTCTGCCTCTGTGGTGGCTTTCTCTTTTAGTTTCTTTTTGCAGACTTTGACAATGTCATACATGTGGAGATAACTGGCAGCTGCTAGCACGTCTTCAATGGGCAAGTCTTTGAACTGGAGTTTCCCTTCATACATGAATTCAAGCAGGAGAGCGAAAGCGGGGGCTGTAACAATGTCGCTGTTCAGATGAACAATGTCTCTTTTGTCCAGCTGGTCCTTGTAAAAGAGGTGGAAATACATGCTGCATGAAGCCAGTACAGCTCGGTGCGCTCGGAACTGGGCATCTCCCACCAGAACAGTGCAGTCACAAAGAAAGCCCTGGTGTCTCTGCTCACTCAGACACTGCAGCAAATGTCTACTGTGGTCTGGAAACTCCATACTGTCTTCATAACCTGGGAAAAGAGGAATTTTTCATTAGAACCTGGTCAGGAACAAGTTTTGAGCACTCTGGTCCCCATATAGAAAAATAATAATTGTGCTTTGACTGCCAGGATACATGTGCCTGAATTTTAACCAGGCTTATCACCCATGGACTACCAAATCAACACACAGGACCTAAATTTAGGGGAAAAAAGATGTACTTCCTAAACTTCCTTACCCCAGCAAATAATATCTGATGCAGCTCCACCTTCCCTGAACTTTTGCTCAAGTTTTAAAAGCCTGCATTTAACTTCGTCCTCTTACTGAGAACAAGAATTTAGAGCTCTTTCAAAAGAAATTTAGCTAACTCTACTTGTCAAATTACGTCCCCCATAAAACTACAAGAGAGCTTTAATTTCAAAGGGAACAATTCCTATCATGAACAAAGGAAAGTCCCAGATATATTCTGCAAGATTCAAGAAAACTCAATTATTCCTTTTATTTCATACTTTTGATACCTGACTGTACTTAACACAGTTTAAGCATATCCACACATTTGGCTGAGTCAAGATAAAAAACGGAATCACATAATTAGTCTAGAAATCAGCAAACAACTTACTTTTAAAGTCAGAGTGTTAGGACAACAAAAACCCTGCGTATAAAAACAGATGTTAATGCCTTAAGATTTGCAGGTATAGCACACATGCACGGGATCAGAAGGAACTATACCACCAGATGGAAAAGATCATCTTTACTATGAACATCCAAAGATTTTTTTTTAATGAGAAAAAAATGGCTTTTTTTTTTTTTGGTAGAGCCTGTACTTCAACAGTATTAGAAACCAAGAGAAGCTTTAATTAACTCTGAAAATTCTCATTTAAACTTTGATTTGCTACAAGGCAAAAGAAGTTTCACATTAAAATTAACTCAAATTTTTAAAAATAAAGAAATACCACTCTTAAGTGAAACTCAAAAGCTTTAGATTCAACTTTTTTTAAGCCTTTCTAGAAAAACTTTTTCTGGCTTTGCCTTACCTCCACAACAGAATATACTTTGTTTCAACGTAACTTGACATATTTTGTTTTCCCATTAGCTGCTATTCATTTAACTATGCATCTCTGCCTTATTTTCTGGTAAGGGAGGGTGAAATGGAGACACAAGAAAGGCAAAGATGTACAAAGGGTCCAAATTCACCTTCAGTGGGTACATTCTGTGAAAATCAAGACAACCTGACTCCCCCTTTCCTGTGACCAGAGCCAAGACTCTGCAGCACTCATTTCAGCAAGTGCATTTTGAGGATGAATACAGATTAATTTAATATTCAAAAATTAGTTCCGTTCTTCTACACTTTGCCCAAAACAGACTCAAACTTTCATCCTAAAGCCAGATCCATTCTGTAAGATGCCATGGCTAGCATACACCAAGATTTACAATACAATCACTTTAAGTGCCCCACAGCTAACATCAATCCTAATCCTTGAGAGGGCTAAAAATAAAGATTGGAGGGCAGCTCACAAGGTAGCCGTGATCAAATTAGGAGGCTGAGAGGACAGAGAGGGACGAAGAAGGAAGCTTATAAACATCTGATCCAGCTGACTGTGGCCATATGGCAGCTGCTGCCCAGATAAAGAGATTAAGAATAGAGGAGTGCGATTACAGCTGTCTGGCCAATTCAGGCAGCTCAAATCTACAAGTTCTAAATTAGTCGCTAACACAAAAACTCCTGCAAATAATTATTGTTATGCTGAAATAAAAGATCTCTTAAATATATATTTGAAAGAGAAATGAGGAAACCAGTCAAACTATTCTCACGAGGACAAAAGTTTGGTTTTTTGCTTTTTGTTTTTTTCCTCATCTTTAAAAAACCTCCGGTTTCAAAAGCACTACAGCTGTATGTTTCAGTAGTGCTGCTGAATGTTTTGAAGAATAAAGTTTCACAGTGGAATTAGTTACACAACAATCTAGCTTCTTAACTAGAATAATCTTCTCCTGTAAGTTTGAATGCTGGGCTCCAGCTTACTATTTCTGCCTCTCAAGCAAAAGGAATCCACAGAACAGTGAACAAAAAAGCATTTTAATACAAAGTGATCTCAAAAAGCAGTATTTCAAAGTCGTTAACATTACAAAACTTGAAATATTTCTTTGTATTAAAGTTATTTACTTGCTCAAGTAAAAGGGATAAAAATTAACACTAAGCAAGCCCAACACTTTCAATTCCGGTAAGATCATTATTTAATGCTCCATTTCACATATTATCCCTCAACTGGTTTAGAAAAGTAATGTGAATTTTTAAAAATTAAATAAACAAAACACCAAAACAGAAATATGCTCAATCTAATCCTTGCTACTCCTACCTTTAGGACACATAAACCTGATTAAGTCCTTTCCTCTGAGTCTTCCTGGCTCCAGGTCTGTTACATCGGTGGAAAAAAAGCAGACTACGAGAGACAGATGCAAAGTGGAGATGATGTTAGAGAGGAATGAGCTACCTTCTCCACCACAGATCCGCACACACTAACTCCCTGTCTGTGTGTTAGAATAAAAGGCTGAGGGATGGCAGGCTGTCAGCTGCTCTGACATCATGTTCAGATGGAAATGCTACCTCCAGCTGTGCTCCTTTTAATGCCATATGCTACTCCTCTACACTCCTGCCACCAGCTTTTTCTTAGGAGAACTTTTCTCTTCTGTTAGTATAAACAAAATACTTCAAAGTCTTCCTTTTTTTTCCAAACTTTCTAACAGAAGAAATTGAAAAACTCAGCATATGGAGTTCTACTGTATTTATGGAATAGCAACACTTCTGTCTTAAGTTGGTGGACTGGCTTACATACTGACAGCACACTCAAGCCACGGTGCTATTCAGGAAATCCAGATTCACTTTTATTCAACTCCAACGTTTAGTTTCAAAGGCAGCTTAGGGATATTTTTAAACCAACCCATTTGACATCTCCAGTCCCATTTCATTATTGCCAGGCTTTTTTTCTGTGGAGATACTGGTATACAACACTGAAACGCTGGAGGGTTATTAGGAACTATTACTTCAGCCTGGTTCACCTTATTTCACTCTTACTCAACAACTTACCTACAACTACCTTCACAGGAAAATTTCTCACAATGCCACTGCTAATGCAAATTTCAATTCTCAGTATCAACAACTTGAAACTGCACTTTCTGAAATCCTGGAAAGTATCTCAGTTCAATGAGACAAATTAATAAACTGATACAACCTGCTACAGTCACTTAAAATGAATGCTTTACCTGCGCATCTGATCTTTCTGTGCAGAAAAAGCAGAACCTTGTCTTCCCTTGATCTGTGTCCCATAACATTTGTGTTTTGTTTTTTGTGTTGGGGTCACTTTGTAATGTTTATGATCACAAGAAAACCTTTGGGGGGGAGGGGGACAGACAGGTCCAGTGAGTTTGGGAACTTTCAAGCCAGTTTGTGGGTCTTTCCTCGCGGTTGATGAAATGGTAACATAAGCCAGAGCACCCTGTGAGGTGCTGCGACATCCACGAAAAGTCACTTTTCCACAAGACACTTGGAAGGGTGAGAAGCAGAAAAGGACCTGGGGCCTGAGACGAAAGAGTCCTCGCGGTAACTACTGGGGTCTCATTAGAAAACCGAGGCAAAGAGTTAAGGGACTGCAAAACCCAACCACTCGGTCTTATCCTCGCTTTCCCAAAGTCACAAACCTAACTTTCTCAAACTTCGCGGTGAATGACATAATTATGAAAGCCTAGTTCCCGAGCCACTCTTCCCCAGGCAACAACCCATTCTCCACAAACGCCCTCGCCCATTCCTATATATCAGACATTAATCACCCCATTTACCCAGTGGGGTGGGGGGTGAGTGACAGTTTAACGAGCCCCAAGCACCGCAATGGGCCAGCGACTCCCACTCCACAAATCAACCCCATCACGTCTCGCTACCGCCGATCCATAGAGGTTTTGAGAGGTTGGGGTTTTGTTTTTCAAAGAGGTGCGGGCGGGGGTGGGGGTGCCGAGTGGGGAAGAAATGCAAATCTTTGCGTAGCTGCCTGTGCTTAGAGCACACGGGGAAAGAGGAAGGTTAAAACCACAGGGAAGGAGGTGGAGGGCGTAGAGCCGGTGCAGCAGGAAAACACCTTCAACAGCAGCCAAGAAAACAGACCCGGGTCACGGCAACAACAAAAGAAAAGTCGCAAGAAGAAGCCAGCGGGAGGAGGGCGGTTGCTACCGCTTCCCCGACGCCACCGCGTGAGCCCCCGGGCCTCCCAGCAACGGCCACGGCCCGGCCCGGCCCGGCCCGGG
>NW_004524593.1:11629390-11659936 GCF_000260255.1 Octodon degus
GCCGGAGGAGCGCGGCGGAGTGAAGAGGGCCCCACTCTCAACGGCTCCCCATGGCAGCAGCCCAGCGGCGGCCGCAGCCTGCCAGACACAGCGAGGGAGCGAGCGAGGGAGCGAACGCGGAGCCGCCGGGTGGGGGGGCGGCAGGGGGGGCGGCGCGGGGGAGGGGAGGGGGCGGGAGGACGCACCACGCACGCACGCGGCGGCGCCGGCCAGATGTTCCCCCCCCTCAGCCCGCCCCCCTCCTCCCCTTGCCCGCGCTGGGCGTCTGCGATTGACCGAAAGCTGCAGGACCGGCGCTCCCCGCCCGCCCCCAGGCCGCAGACTCTTCCAATAGGAGGGCGTCGTTTCGGAGAGGGCGGAGGGGACGGCGGGCCAAAGGCGGACTGACAAAGGGCCCTAACCAATGGGAAAGGCCATCTGGAGCTGCCGCCTGCGCTTGCCAATCGCAGGCGGTAACTGTTGCGGTGGGCGGGGCCCTGGCGGGAGGGGGCCGGTAGCGAGGCGGCGCGGGGCGGAGTCAGCGGGCGAGCGGCGGTGTCGGCAGCGGCGCCCCTCTGGGTGACTTGGCCGTGAGAAAGTGAAAGGAGCCGGCAGGCGGCGGCGACAGCTGCGCTGGGAGGGGCTTGTTTCCAGGCTCCGAGTCCCCACGCACTTTGGGGGTGCGACGAACAGGCTTTTCGGTGCGCACTGTGGCGACCGCAAATATACTTTTTAAATGTGCTAGGGCTTGGCCAGGCTTACGGGGACACGGAGGACTCTAGTCCGGCCTTGGGCGGCCCGGTCTGCACCCTCCCCCAGGCCCCTGGTGCCCGCGCTTCTGCCTCGCGCGGCGGTGTCCTGCCAGGTGCACCCCGGAGAGAGCCCCGGGAGGCGCAGCTTCTGGGCGTCTTTGGTCGTCAGGTTGCGGGCAAAGCCGAGTGCCTGATTTCCCCGGGAACCCTCGCGTTTCGTCTGTATTTACGCACTTACAAGACATTCCCGGGTGACCAAATGCTAGGGCATTACAGTAAAATTGATACTTGTAGATGCTTTAGCTGATTCCTTAATTGCTATGTAACATGCCACAACTTTACCCAGGGAAGATGTTAGACTCGTGTCGCTTTTCCCTACCTTCAAATAAACTTTTGCTCAGTCTTTTTTCATCTCAGATTGTGTTGATCGCTGGTCACAGCAAGTGGAAATGGCAGGAATTTCTGCTCTCAAGAAAGGCGAAATCTTAGGTCAAGAATTGCCATAAAAAGGTGAATAGCAAGGAGGGGGTGTTAGTTTCGAGTGGATGAAATGGAAAACTGCATACTTGAGTAGTTGACTAAATGAAATGTGTTTATTCTTTGCTAACCGAACCCGGATTGGCAAGCTTGTTGCTAACCAACTTGCCAGGACGCAAATTGGGCTGTCGCTTTGTTTCAGGTCAAATGGGTAAAGTTGAAAGTATAGTGTGGGCAAATCAGACATGTTGAATTGCTAATGAGGCGAAGCGGGAGCTCACGAAATTCCTGCAATTGAAAGGACTTGAGATCCCCTGTGAGAAGAAACAGGGGTGATGTTCTGGCCTCTGGCCTCTGGCCTCTGGCCTCAGTGTCCTCGTGGACACTGGCCACTGGGGTCAAGGCTATCCTATGCTAAATAGTTTGGGTTTTTTTTAAACTCCGTGAAGTCTATTTTGTATCCATGCTGTTGATAAATTTTGGGTCTTTCCAGTTTTTTGTTAAAAGGCCCAATTTCAGTTTCACATGTTTCAAATTAGGAACGTTTATAAATGTTCTGATAGATGAACCATGCCTAGAGAGAAGTAAAAAAAGAAAGCCTGCATTACCAAGAAGTTCAGAGGGAAAAGGGGAGAAGGAAGTGTCTGTGTCCTCCAAGCTGTTTCTCACCAATAAAAAATAAGATCTCTGCATTAATAGAGATCAAGTCATGGATAGTGTCAGGATATCAAACAAATTCATGAGAAAATTAGAACACTCAGATTATCCACAAAAAAAATCTTCGATACCTCAGTGTATGCAGTTAAGAACAAAGTCTGGAGTATAACAAAAGGTTTTACACAGAATGTATCTACGAGTAGAACAACCCCACAGATGTGGAGGAGGAGACACTGGTGCATCAAAATTGTGTTCATTGTTTTTTACAATTCATTTTGAGAACTGAAAATAGATATTAAATGGATATTCAAAGAAGGCAGTATGTCACTCAATTGCTACAACAGTCTTACTCTAAGTCCCTGGTGCAATAATTGTGGGTTTTTTTTCTCCATCTTTTTAAAATTCTCTGACTTTATTTAAACTTACAAACTTATTGTGCAAATGATACTTTTAACCTTTAGAAAGTTATCAACATCAGATGTATCAGTATAAAATACTGTTTTTATTCTGCATCCATTGGAACCATGGAAGGTAAAAATTGAGGGTCTGAATGCTTCATTTAAGTAAACTCCTTAAAGTGAGCAAATTAACCATGATACCAAGCTACTGGACAGAGTTGGTGGTTGTGGTTGTTGAGGGGGGAGCAGTTGTTTCTTTATTTTGGCTTTAATAATTTACTTTGATTTCCTCACAAAAGGGGTGTGCAAAAAGTACCAGTACTAAAATATTGGAAAAATATGCCATTGCCTTCTCCCTGTAGGAATATCACTCATGTAATTCATATTTTCCTGGGAATCCTGAATATTTTTTTAACAAGAATCTAACCATTCATAGCTAGAGTTCTGACCAAAGAATATGTTTTATGTTTTAGTAACATGCATTTAACCAATAACAATCTAACAGTATCAAATGTTGAGAGACAAATAAAATTTAATTTGATGAGTAACTACAAAAAAAAAAAAAAAAAAAAAAAGAATGCTTAACAGTTGAATGTGAACCATAGGTTAAATCATTTTTAAAAGTCAGCACTTTTATTTATTTGTTAAAGTCAGTATTTTTATTACACTTTATACAGTAGGTCATGTTGGAAACTTATCAATGAAATTAATTTTTTAACACTGACTTTATATTAACTTCATGTGTAAGTGGAATTTTTCTTTAAAAATTAAGAGAGCCAAATAACAAAAAAAAAAGATATTCCAGTGTGTGATATTTTAACTATAAAATGTAACAAAATACAGCATAAGTTAACCTGGGTTTGGTTTTTTGAATGGTCTCACTGAATTGTCTAGGTTGGCCTCAAACCCTTGGGCTTGGGATTCTGCCTGAACATTCCGAGTAGCTGAGAGTAGCTATGATACCATGCTGTGAGTTTTTACCTATGGCGAGAAAAGCACACACTAAGTGAAAAGTTTGCTCAAGCTTCTAGAAATCTTGCTCCCTTTCCATGTCATGGAAAACTGAAAACTCTGTTAATTTAGCTCTTCTTTCTCTCTCACCCTACACCTCTGCCCACTCTGTCCTTCCCCTCATCCTTGGCTTTTAGAAATGAACAGGTTGGCATTGTCTAAAGGGAGAAAGAAGTACAGAAACACAGCTGAGACAATGAAAAAAATTGAAGCAATCATCACAACAATTAAAGTGGACAAGAAGCTGCACTTTTAATTATATTTGTATATACATTTAGAATTTTCCAGAGCACATTCCATAGCAGCTCATCCCTTGGTTTATGGAGTCTGTGATACTTGAGCCTATTTGGTAAATTCTTGAACTATGACCAGCCTGACACTGGCGATCACTCAGCCTGATTTCCAACCCTGAAGACAAATGTGATGTCCTCATCAACTCTAGAGGAGAAACCCTCTCTGGACTCGCTCAGGCATTGGGTCTTACCCACACTTAAAAGCAGACCAAGCCCTCACTAGTCATTCAAACCTGTTGAAGGTTTGGGACAAAGACAAGTGTAAGGCACAGTCTTCTAGAACTGTCCTTCCTGGGAAGCTGGTCTTCCGTTGCTTACTGTAAGTTGGTGTTATTGCAAACAGCATAATGCCCCAAAGAGGCACTGCTTGGGCTAAAACTAACCACTTCAGCAGATTTATGAAAAAAGCAAAGAGGGATTTCAGTGGCCATTCAATCCATACCTCTTTTTCTCTTTTTCAGCCTCTGCCTCCATCTTGCCCTAACCTGACCTTCATTATACGGATTGCACCTTTTAGCATATGGAAGTTTAAAAATGCTTCGTAGTGTTTTTCATAGTTAACTTTGTGCTATAAATACATGCATCATTTACTGTATATATGATTGCAGACTCTGTGTGTGTGTGTGTGTGTGTGTGTGTGTGTGTGTGTGTGTGCATGCATGGGCATGTGTGTGTTTGGGATGGAGCCCAGGGCCTTGTACATGGTAGGCATGTGCTGTCCCACTGAGCGACTCCTCCGCCTCATCCCAGAGAACTGCCCCATTCTTGCTACACAGCATACCTTCCCACCATCCACTTATAGAAGTTCAGTCAGTTAAAAATTATTTAAGTGTTACCCTCAATAAAATAAATCCAAAAAAATGATAAATAAATAAACCAGTGTAGACAATTCAAGAACCACACAGGGCATCTAAAAATCAGGCACTATAATCGATTTGGAAATTGAAAGATGCATTTATTTCATCAAGAAGCTTTCCTATTAGTTTTAATCTTTAAATCATCTGAACATGACTCTTCCAGATGATTGTTTTTTTTAAAAAATGATTTAATATGAAGCTGTGATGTTCATATGAATCTTTAAGAGATATTTGCTGTTCTAAAATTCTGTAAAACGTGTAGTAAATTAAAGTCGGTATTCCGGTGTTCAAATAAAAATATAAACCTTTATACTTACTTCACTCCTGAATCCATCACCTTCATGGGCTTCCACCAGCAGAAAGCAAAACCTTACAGATCAGAAATTAGCTGGGGACTTGCGCTACTTTGGAGAAATATGGAACTGCATTATGATAATTCTTCTAAATTTCCTGCCATGTAGTAAGTGCCAATAATACATGAAATAATATAATTCCTCCTTATGTTTATGACTACATGATGTATAAATGTCTTTGTGAACCCACTGAATCATATTAAGATTTTCCTTTCAGTGATAATTTTTTATTGATGCCTCGTAAATGCATAGTACTCGTAACTCATATAAATAACGTAAATTATCTTCATTCAAAACCTTGATTATAAAGAAACTCCGTACATTCAACTTGGTACATACCAGATTCAAACTACTTGCAGTAATAAGAGCAGACAGAAGGTTCAATCTCACTCCAGAAATTTACTTTGCCCTCAGGAATCACATGCAACTCAGGAAGTTGCTTCTCTTACAAAGAACTAGCATTTATGCTTAAGACTAAAATGATTATTTTTAAAGTACCCATTTTACAATGCAAATGTGTATCTAAATTAAACTCGGTAAAAATAAGCATTTTAAATTGAATCTGCAGTAATGACTATGGAAGACAATAGAAAAAGTGGTTCTCAAATATCAACTCAGAAAACAGATTTCAAATTCTTCCTAGAGGTCTTGGGGCTTTCTTTGTTCCCTCTGTGCATGCTAGTGTATGGACATGTGTTGAATGCAGAACCCATTGCTATTAAGCTTTTGTAACACTGAGGCTATTCAGCAAGGCCAAAGCACAGAAGAAAAGGTAGGTCAAAACAGCAATAACAAAAGATACTAGTGGGGCTGGGGAGATGGCTCAGTGAAATAAGCGCTTGCCTGGCAAGTGCAGGGGCCTGAGTTCCATCACCGGCACCAAAAAAAAAAAAAAAAAAACACTGGTGATCAGCTTACAAAACTATGCCAGGCCTTAGTGTTTCTACATGGGACAGGTGCAGGGACATGGGCTCTGTAAGACAGAGCAGGAACAAGTGACAAAAACACAGGCACAATAGACATTTTAGACAGAAGCAAGTGACAGTTGGAGAACAGCAATATAAAGGTCAATAGTTTTGTAGAAGAGAGTAGAGAGGGTGCTAGAGAATCATTAGGAGGTTGTGATGATGTAGGATAACTGCAGAACAGTAAAGAGGACGAAAGTAGTTTGGGGAAGAAGCTGTGGTGGCAGAGATCACACACATAGAGGTGGTGACAGTGCCGATGTAAAGAAGGCAGAGATGCCAATACTCTTTTTTCTGGGCTTTGCTCACTTATTCCACTGTCTTTTGTCAAACTGTATCTCACTAATTGTCCATAAATAGTGCCTTATGAAATAGCCCCAAAGTAAAGAGGACTAGAATATACTTGTGTAACAGTCGCCACTCCTTTGGGAGTTGTCCTTGGCAGAGTTACATTTACTTCCCCTCCCTTTGCCTGGCATTCTAAATTCTAAAGCAAAGCCTCACCTAAATGATGATGATGTTAAACACCAAATAATCTTCCTTTAGATTTACAGAACCCAGAACATCTGGTGACCTTCAGGTAACATCAGAATATGTATTGCCCCTCCTTATTCATTAATCCTGTGTATCAACTAACATAAAGCATATAATTCACCACACGTCTTAACTTGCAAAAAAGTAAAATGTCTAAAGAAAATACGGGGACCAGCTCCAAGATATCAAGGTCAGTTGCAATATTCCTACTTGGGGTGGAAGGGGAGACACACACTCTGGATAACAAAGACCATACTCAATATGTGACCTTTCTCCTTACAGATGTCTCTTCATGTTCCTGAGGCCCCAAATACAGTGCTTTGAGGACAATAGCCCACTCCATTTTCTTAGGGACACCCTTGAATAAATCTGATTTTGTGCACACCAATTTGTTTCCAGAGTATTGGCTTTTGAACAGTGAGCAGAGGGAGTCAGTCCCAAGAATACCTAGTACAGTTTCATTTGGGGTGGGGTACCAGGAATTGAACTTAGTACAGTATTTAACTCTTCCTAGACATGGAGCATTATAATCAAAATGTGTGTGTGTGTGTGTGTGTGTGTGTGTGTGTGTGTGTGTGTGCATGTGTATGCACACTCATGACTATCACTAGACTGGTTTTCCTGATAAGAACCTGCCTGATACAAAATAGATGTTTTTAAACAAAATGTGAGAGTTTTGTAATGCCTTCGTTACATAGTTTTAGATTGACTGCATGAAGAAATTATGAGGTTGGATTGACATGTTACATTGAGGGATATTATCTGTTTATTAACATAGCTAATCATATTGTAGAAATTCAGCATGTATGAACTACCATGCATGCTATTGGTACCGGATACACCAGCCTCCATTCAAAACATCCAGCTCATCTTAGAGTAGATATATAAATGAGCACTGGAAAGAACCAAGGTGGAAGTACATTGATAAGGTGCGTAAGAAAAATTTCCATGATCTGAGTTACTTTCTACTGTTTTTACTATTTGCTTATTTATCTATTTATTTATTATTTGTGTGATGCTGGAGATCAAACCCAAGGTCTCATGCATCTTACCCTGTTTTTCATTCCTTGTCTTTCTTCATAAGGATATATGCTCTTGGGATGGAGCCTTTTCCTACAGGATGACCTACTGTACCTTTATCTGCTAGAGCACTGATTAGCACACAATAAGCACTTAAGAAATATTTGAAGGAAGAAAAAAGTGAAGGAAAGAACAACTAAGGAAGGAAATGGGAGAAAGGGAAGGAAAAGAGAGAGGTAAAAGGAAAAAAAAGAAGGAAGGGAAAGAGAAAAAAAAGACTTTTGCCTCTGTGTTTTTCCAGAAGTTAGAGGTAAAACCAATGCTTTGCTTGTTCAAACAAGCCCTTCAAATGCAGAACAAAATGAGAAATACAGCTTATGTGTAGACTACCACAAAAGTGGCATTTATTTTCTTGGGAGTACTCTGATCCAATAGAGAAATACCTTCTATGAATTTAGTAGATATTTGACCCAGAGTTGGGGGCTAGCCCAAGTACTAGAGGCCTCATTTCTTTTTAAAATATGGGAGCAGATGCCATTGAGTTTAAACAAATTAGAATCTGCCACACTTAGAAAAAATACATAAATTTTTGGATTTTTATCACTAAGGTAAAAGTTCTCAATCTCAACTGAACCACACAGACAAGTTAAAATATAATGAAAGGAATTATTCTTGACTTTCCAAGTGTAGCCTCAACTGAAGACGTAAGTCACTAGTGGATATAAATGAAGGTGTCTCCGAGCAAGAGATGTTTTTCCTTTCTGTAGATCCTTTTAAGACAGTAGGGTCCTAATAGCAGTAAATCTGATGCACAGAAATCAATAAAACTATATTTGGGTGCATTCTATGACTATGAGAAATAAAAGATTATATTTTCATTTGCATGGTTTGCTGGGTTTTATTTGGCAGATATAATAACACAGGCTTCACAGAGCCCATAAAACAAAGTGAGAACAGCAGCTCATTTGGTGGCAGAATGTAATGGTTATGGCTAAAGGGCCTACATAATTCATCTCAAACCCTTATGCCTATATTTATTGTTGTTTAAATGAAAATTAAACTCTCACAGCCATAAGGAGGGATCTGGTCAGAAATTTGTGATCTTTTCTTCTCATACAACTTTTGAGCTTGTTGGTCTGTGACACTTAAAAACAACTATAGAAATATTCAAGAAGGAGCTTATCCTTCTCCCAAGTATGTGAGTATATCCTTCTCCCAATTCTGCTGTTCTAAACAACCCTAAAGCTTCCGCAGAATGAGTGGAGAGAAAGGTCCTGTTCACTCCCCTGCCTCGGAATTTCTAGCTAGGCTCAGAGCAGCGTAAACTATGGTTAAGAGATAATGCTTGTATTTATCACAAGGTACTACTTTGAGGGGAAGTTGGAGGAACAATAAGAGAAGGGCTGACGCAAGTGACACTGACATAGTGTTTCATCTGAGTATATTGTCTGTTAGGATTGTTAGTATTTCTTTCCTATCATAACACTAAAAGATTTCTAAATTTATGCTTTTAACCACCTTAGCCTTTTTTTCAAGAGTGACAACTTTGATCAGTTGTGAATGCTCAACTGGGTTTGAGTTTGTTTTTTGAAGAAATGTAGTTTCTTAAAGAGAAATATGATTTTTCTGTGTGTGCTTCTCTTTTGTCTTTTCTTTCTTTCTTCTTTTTTTGTGGTAGGGCAATCAAATTCAGTGCTCTACCACTGAGCTACATTTCAGCCCTTATGCCATATTATTAAACTCATGTCTGGATAAGATTTTAAAATATAGATTGTGTCAAATTTAATGGAACTATGTGGTTAAAAACATATATAAAAGAACATCAGATTTTTTCCCTGCAAATCTCATGAAGGTAACACATTACTGTATAAACATAAATTTTATAACATAAATAAAAATTCCATGCCATTCAGTAGGATAGAATTGTTTAATATCTGTACTCAAAGTAGTCTTAAAAATTAAATCAATCATTTTTTAATGATCAGCATAACCTCCCCATACAAGTTAAACAGTTAAATTAATTCTAATAATTTTTTGTGAAAACAAAAATATATGGCCTAAATTTTACCCAGCATGAGCAAATATACAAGTAGCTATTTTTAAACTGGCCTATCACTCTTGATTTTAGAACTCCTTCATTGTTTTTAGGTGAATCAATATGGATATTAGAGTGAATAGTTTGAACTTTCAAAATTTGAAGATTTTATGTTATTTAGGTTGTTGCTATCCACATACCTGAGCCAATTTGGAAAGAAAGATAAATATAAAAAGAAAGTTATTTTAAACAACTATTAAGTGCAAGTAAATAACTCACTTTCTCAACAATGAAGAAATTGACACAATTCGTCTTGCTTTGGTAGTGAACCCAAGGGTGTGTATGAGTGTGTGTGTGTGTGTGTGTGTGTGTGTGTGTGTGAAAGCACAGTTTGAGAGGAACAGTATTTTAGTTGAATAAGTATCAAATGAAAGCAAAAACATCAAGGAACATTAAAAATGAAATGCAATATTCCATATTTTCATTTGAGGTCATTGCTCTCCTCAGGGATGACTGTCGGCTCATCCATTCACATCTTTTAGTCAGCTGAATTGGATGGTTTTTCGGTGGCTGCAGGAGAGATCTAACAAGTACAAAGGGGAAAAAGTCATTTAAAATAACAATGAAAGGAAAAAAAAGATCAAAAGGAGGGAAAAAAGAAAGGAAAGTGGAGACAGCCAAAATAATTAAGTAAAATTTTACAAGTAACATAATTGCATTCATTTTTAATTATACTCTTTTGGCCAACATTTATTTACTTATTTACTCATTCTGTGCTAGGAATGGAACCTGGAGCCTGGAGCACGCTGTACAAGTGCTCTACCACTCAGCTATACTCAACCCAGCAATTGTGTTTTGAATTGGAAATAATCTATTCTAGCACGTTAGCATATTAGAACATCTGCCTTCACCGTATGAAGAACAGGCGACTGAAGGCCTGGTGAAGTTGGCTCTTCTTGGGGCCACTGCTCAGCTGCAAGGTGTGTGCACTTCTGAAACAAGAGAGTACTTGGAAAGAAAACAAAGGGTTGTTTTCGCTTTCAGAGACAGTCAAGCACAAAGAAGCATCATTCTCAGAAGTGCCTGCTGTCTTATCGATGCAAGTAGATGCTAGTTCGGTCAGAGTAAATATCCCAATTCTATTTTCCCAAATGACTGGAGGGAACAGTCTATATTTTTTTCTCCACCTCCATGTTATGTACCTCGGAGCCTCACCTCCATTCCAAATGGTTTCCTTTACACTTCTTGCATTTGTGTTCTTAGCATTATTATTTTTAGGGTTGCAATCTCCAATAGTCCTTATTTTCACTCAAAATTACAATACAGGGGACTATGGCCAATACTATGCAGATGGCCAAATAGATAATAAAGGCTCAGTTCATGAATAATATCCACTCAGAAAGAGGACAAAAGCAACAGGAAAAAAGAGCCCAAATTGGACAAAATGTGCATGCTATATTTAAAAAAACACACACGCGATCATTGTCAGAGATCATTAAGGGTGCCCTGTAGTTTTAATTATATGCCAATGGCACCAATTTGATGTGACTGTTTGCTCTTATAGTCAATAAAAAAGTCATAACTGCCATCAAATTTAAATTTAATTTATTTTCTACACGGCCCTTTCTGTTTTCCTTGGGTTTTTTTTTCCTTTATAACATTAACACTTTTTTTGTTAAAAAATGTGTGAAGGATTAATTTGTAGAATGAGGGGAGCTGTGGGTGCACAGGACAGATGGAGTGGGTGGGACATGACAGTTTTCGTCTGCGGCATCGTTTTGTTTTTGCTATTGCAAGAGAGCGAAATAAAGCTCCCGCTACCAGGATCATTTCTTTGGGGTCCCTCAGAGAAGGTGGGTTACTTTGCCTTCATACCAGCCACTGAGGCTTGGGGGTGAAGACTCCCTCTGCCTGACACAATCAGCTGCTGGAGAACATTTTAATTCAAAATTGCTTTTGTATGGAATTCCACCCGATTTTTGTATAAAAAAGAATGAAACACATTTTCTTGGTAAGCTCGCAGTACTGCATTGAATTAATGATTTGTCTTCTCTGGAAGCTTTGTCATAAGCTTAAAAGAATGAAGGCTTAGGTGGAAAAAAAATATTAGTGTTGTTGTCTAAAACTATGGGGGTCCCAGTCAAAAATTCTGCTCACATCGAAGAAGAATTTTCAAAGATTGTCAAAAATGACGATGTGCAAGTTTCGACTTTTGCCTTGGAACAGCTTTAATTCACACATAAGTATTGTAGGAGTCCGCTATTGTAAAGGTTCTTATCGAGGAATAAAGCAATTACTGCAAAAAATCACTGTCATATGGCACACACAGACATTCTGAGAAAAAGTAAAACTTTGAGGAGAAAGAGGGGAATTCAGGACAGCACGTGGGAGGGAAGACGGGAGTTCCTTTTATGCACAAAGAGATCCATTAACAATATCAGGTTCCTTCTTCCTTCTTAACGGAACCAGCCCTCAGGGCCTAGAATATGTGAACGTGATTGTCAATAAATGACTCGCTGTGGCAGGGAGGAAACGAGCACATGCATATGAAACTTTCTGATGGTTAATTCATAGCAAGGCAAGCATGAAAACGCCCACCACACACACACACCTTCACCTCAAACTAGTCGTCGGTGTGCTCTGTCGTGAAGGGGCAAAGAAGTACACAGAAAACTGTCAACAGCGTAAGAAGTGAACACCCTAGTGCTTCATTCTTCTTTGGTCCCAAGGCCACTTTAGCCTGGGATCAGTGTTCCCACGGATGAGGGATTCGATATTTAAATCACTGCATAGTATTACATTATTTTTCTAATTAGGAAGGAGCATGTCCCTGACAAAACTCCTGGAGGGCACCTAGTGGAAGCCCCTGCTTTACTAGGATCATGGACGTGGTAAAGGCCCACCACGAAGCCGTGAACCCTAGTGATTAAAAGTTGCCGGGTCACCTGTATCTGACGTTAGATAGCCTCCAGCTACTTGAATGTAACCAAGTTACCAACATACCCAAACCTTAGTTTCCACTTGCATAGAGCAAGCAGGACAAGAATAGCATATAAATTTGGCAAAGAGTTAGAGGATAATTAAGAGAGACATTTCTTTGTAAGGCATTTAGATCAGACCTACCAGGTGGTTAACTGGTCCTGGTTGCCTAGAAATCAGTTTTTGGATGTTCCTAACATCTGATCCCAAGGAACTCAAACCCTCAAATCCTTACTAGGAAATAATCTGCCTCATTAGGGTTAGTGTGGGCAAATATAGCATTGGACTATAAGTGGGTGGGTGGGTAATGAGGGAGAAGGATAAATACAATTTTAAAAATCAAACAAATATATATATTGTTCACCTAGAAAATAGAGTACTCAGAAAAGAAATCTAACGTTGTCTACCATATATCTTAAAGTGTTATCTATTTTAAATTTATGTATTCTACCAGAATACTCCTCAGTTCTATATAGTAATAGGCATTATGGAAACGAAGGTTGCAGCAAGTTCTTGTAGCTCATGCCAACACACGCACAGACATAAACAGGGATAGAGACGGTCTGTCCACCAGGCAATGCTCTCTCACCATCCTATCTCTGCTTATCCTGAAATAACTGCAGTCTTTTGTACCGTATGTGAACATAATTATTTGTATAGAGCTGGTGTGCAAAATTATTATTCTTTTCTGCTAGCTTATGCAGTTAGGATGATGCCTCAAACACTGGAGAATAGTTAATTCACTAACTACAGAAGAATCCTGTCAGGCTAAGAATGAGGTAAGCTATGTGCATTACATTTTCTTTTCTTTTTAAATAATGCTAGGGGCCAATCCCAGGATCTCATGAGGGCTGGTCAAGGGCTCTACCATTGACTACATCCCTAGCCAAATATTTTTAATACAAATAAGAAAAAAAAGATATACATATATGCATATATATATATATATGTGTCACTGATGTGTGCATTTTTCTTCCCAATTCTTATATTTGCAATTATTAGCTATACTACATTTTTCTGGTCTTTTGTCAATAACAGTTCTCCCTTTCTACTTTAGTGATAAAACTCAATTTTTACCATGTACTCGACTGCCCCAAAATAAAAACTACAGTTCTCAGCTTCCTTTGCAGCTGGATATAACCATGTGACAAGTTATAGAAATATAAGTGGAAATGCTTTATGTGGTTTACAGGAAGCCTCACTAAAAGACAGACAGTGTGGCTTTTGGGCCCTTCCTTCTTTGTTACTTTCTACTATTTGAAATACAGACATGATAGCTGGAACTTGGGCTGACGTAATAGACCACAAGGACAAAAGCCACACAGTAGGTAGGCTGAAGAGCTGAAATGAAGAAGCTTTCTGCAATTAATGACGTCCTAAAATAATCAGACAAGCCTGGGAAGGCCTACTTCCCAACTTTGTTTCTATAAGGAAGACACATCAATGCAAATGTAAATTGATATAGTTACTACGTAAAACACTGTGGGGTTCCACAAGAAGTCAAATATTACCATGTGACTGAGCCATCTCACTTCTTGATATAAATTCAGAGGAAATTAAAACAGTACATAGTCAAGTTATAGAAGTAAGTTAAGTATCTATCAGCACACATCAACTGTAGTATATGAATGCACAATGGAATGATATTAAACCTTCAAAAGGAAAAAAAATCCTGTCATTTGTGGCATGTATAAACATAGGGAACAATATGCTAAGTGAAATAAGCCATGCACAGGAAGGAAAGTGTTGCGTAGTCTCTGATACATGTGGAATTTTTAAAACACCAAATTTATGCACACACCAAGACAAGGAAAATAAATAAATCACAAATAAAAGTCTAAAACTTAGAAGCAGAGAATAGAATGGTAGTTACCAAGCGTGGGGAATCTGGAAAGATCTTAGTCAAAGAGCACAAAGTTATATTTGTATGGGACAAATAAGTTCTAAAGATCTAATATGCAGATGAAGCTAAAGTTAATATTACAGTGCTGTATTACATACATACAAATGGTACCTATGAGAAGACTATATATATGGTTCACTCTGTAATTTTCACTTGTGTATGTCACACCATACCTCTTAAATACAATTTTTATTTTAAAAGTTAAAATAATATGAATGGGAAAGAAATTAATTCGAGGTGAAGGGAATATAGGTGATTTTGTTTCTATAAGGAAGACATGTCAACGCAAATGTAAATTGACATGATTCCTATGTAAAACACTATGGGTCCCTCAACAAGTTAAAATATAGAAATAAATAAATAAAGTGGTTGGGATAGATATATAGTTGCATTCTCTTAATGAATAGAATGATTTTTTCTAATGGTGTTTGTAAGTAGGATCACAAGTCTGCATCTTGTACAGCAATTAACCACTAAGAAGAATATATGCAGTGTATTATTTGCTGAAACTGTACTTTCAATTTGATTTGAAACTGTCTCATTGCTATATGTTTATCAATAAAACTTTGAAAAGAAAAAAAAAGAAATAAATAAATAAATTGAAAAATGAAAGTAGATATTGGTTTTTGATTTAAAAAGAAAGAAGTAAATTGCATTTTATTATTTGGAGTTTCTTTTCTTTCCTTTTCTTTTCTTTTTCTTTTTTTTGGTGGAACCAGGGATTGAATCAAGGCCCTTGTACTTGCCAGGCAAGCACTTATTCTACTAAGCCATCTCCCCGGCCCCTAATATTCTTTAAAAACATGTGCTTACTACATTTCTGTATTAGCTAGGGAAGATGTATTATCAGCTTTCTGTTGCTGGAACAAAATATCCGAGGTAACAAACATAAAAAGAGGAAAGATTTATTTGGGCTCACAACTTCAGAGGTTTCAGTCCATGGTTGTTTGGCTCTCCCGCGTTTGGGCCTGTGGTGAGACGGTACATCGTGGGGAGAGCATGCGAACAAGAAAACTGGCAGCTATGGAAACAAAAACAGAGAGAAAGGGGAGAGGTGAGAACATTCCTTTCAAGGATGTGTACCCAGTGGTCTAACTTCCTCCTGGTAGGCCCCATTTCCTAATTATTCCTCCTCCCCCGAGTAGTACCACAGGCTGGCAACCAAGCCTTAGCATGTGGACTGTTGGAGTACATTTCAGATCCAAACAGTAACAGTAAACAATGCCAGTTATTGGAAAAGTCAACCTATCAATCTCCATGGCTTAATGAACAAAGGGATATTTCTGACAAGATGGCTTAAGGTGGGAATCCCTGTTCTGTGTAGTTACTCAGGGACCAAATCGCAGGGGTGTGTGTGTGTGTGTGTGTGTGTGTGTGTACCATCAAAAACAGTGAGTTTTCAGAGGTGAACTGAATCTAGAGTTTGTGACTAATTCTTGGTCCAGTGCTGGGATTATGGTTATAAGAGCTACACTCACCCTAGGGCAGGTAGCCTGCATATAATATAAGAGACAGAAAGCCTTATCTCTCTCTTATTCTCCTCTTGTGGCTTTTGCTGTCTTCCAACATCATGGACTATTGCCCTTCTGTCTTATGCCACTCTGCCTTGGAGCCAGCCAAGTATAGACTGAAGCCTTTACAAGCTGTGAACAAAATAAACTTTTTCTCCCTTAACTTTGGGTATTTTGTCTCACCAATGAGAGAAAAGTAACTAAGATATGGGACAAAATAATTTTCATATTGATATTGATATATGAAATAGTTATCAAGTATCATCTTGATACTAAAATATCCATTTGAATCTCAAATATTTCTTTTTTAAATTTAAAGATTTATTATTTCTCTAAATTTCTAAAATTCTCAAAATGTTGTGGCTTCAATCACAAGCTCTGGTCAACTGCTGTTCTTTGGATCTCCTTGCCCTTCCTACTCGTTGTTGATCTTTTCCAATGCAAAGGATCATTTTTTCTAGCATCTTACAGAACATGAAGGAAAGCTTCCATAGGGGTTGATATTGTTAAAGTTCATGTGATTAGTAGTGTGGGAGTACAAGTGATCAGCAGGGCAGAAAGGGCTTTTACATGTTTTACATTAGTGGTGGATGTTTTATAGGCTACTGTGACTACAAGATACTTGATCATTTTGTAAAATAAGATGAAATGAAGTATTTTAATTGGTTAGATGCCTTTAAAATAGATAGATAGATGATAGATGATAGGTAGGTAGGTAAGTAGATAGATAGACAGACAGACAGACAGACAGACAGACAGACAGACAGATAGATGAGAATGATGGATCTCTATTTTCCTCCCCAAGTCAATCATAATGATTTTATTAAATTAATCAATTGTCAAAGACAATCCATTTGAGAAAACATGACTGGGGTAGTAAATAACAGAGTCAAGAGGAAAAACATCCAAGATTTCATTTCAGTTTTATAAGGCTCATAAATGAGTTATTGTCTGTCACATTTTAGCATGAGATACCTGAATGTTTACAAAAACTTTATACATTTGAGCAGAACATTTTATTTTCAGAACTACCCAGAAAAAATTATTGTAATTTTTATTTCCTTTGCTGATTTGACTTTTTAAAAAAGATACTGGGGGTGGTGGGGAAACAGCTCAGTGGTGTAAGTCCCTGCCTGGCAAGCACAAGGATCTGAGATCAATCCCCAGTACTGCATGCCCTGCTGGCCCCAGGCACTGAGCTGACCACCAAAATTGGGTGTGGTAGTGCATGCCTGTAATCCCAGTGCTGGGGAAGCTGAGCTAGGAGAATCACTACAAGTTTGAGCTGCACAGTGAGACCTTGTAGCAAATAAATAAAAGATTTTTAAAAATAAAAAGTTTTAAACGGTACTGGGTGTGATGGTTTAGGTGTGTAATAGCCCCAAGAATCTTCTGTATTCAAAGGTAGAGCTTTTGGAAGGTGATGGGATCATGGGGTCTTTACTCATTGGTGGATTGATCCATTGGTGAGGTTATGCTAATGTGTCATGAAGAACTGTAACCTAATTGGAAGAGGCCTGCCTATATTCACATTCCCTGCTCCTACTTTCTCTATTTCCTGGCTGTCATGAGGTAAGCAGCTTTCCTTAACCAGCCCCTTGCATCATGCTGTTTCTGCTTTGGATCAGTCAGTCATGAGCTGAATCCCTCTAAACCATGAAGCAAACTAAACCTCTCATCCTTTAAGGATGAGCATCAGGTATTTTGGCCCAGTGATAGAAAAGGCGATTAATACACTAAGGATTGAACCCAGTGCTACTATACCTAGCTATATCCCCAGCCCTTTTCATGTTTTATTTTGAGACAAAGTCTTATTAAGCTTGCCTCAAATTTGAGATTCTCCTGCTTTAGCCTCCCAAGCCCCTGGGATAGCAGATGTGTGCCATAACAATGCTTTGAATGTTTTTGAGGTTCAGCTCTCTTCCATAAGTTTGAGGAATATGATCGATGCAAGATAAACTATTAGGGATTAGTGTATCTCCAAAATGAAATATAAAGCAAATTTTAGTGCCTTTGTTAGCTTGCTGAAAATGCAAAAATGAACTTAAAATTTTGTATTAACCTGAGAAATTTGAAGTATTGATGTTTATATAGGTTTTTTTTTTCAAAAGACACCATACAAAAATTGTTTTGTAAAATGAGTAAGAATTGTAAGTTTAAAAAATAAAAAAAAATTTCAATTTCTGTCTCTTTCCAGATGCTCCACTTTGACATTACTTGGTGCTATGATTTGCGTCTAGGTGCCCCCCCCCAACCAAGCTTCATGCAGTCATGGGGAAGCTTCTAGAGATTGTGGTTAATTCACAATCCAATGCTGGGATTATGGGTCTGAGTACCGGGGGCAGATAATCTGCATACAAATGTAAGGAAGGGAAAGAGGCTAGCTGGCAGTTTCAGCCACTGCCCCTCCCTTTGCTCTTTGCTGTTTTCTGCCACCATGAACTGCTGCCCAAACTGTGAGATAAATAAACCTTTCCTTCCTCTATTTTGGGTGTCGGGTATTTTGTCCCAGCAAAGAGAAAAAAGTAACCAAGACACTTGGCTCAGTATTTAGTTCATCTATATGATAAGTATAGCACATGGTGGCTTCTCAGAGAGGTTTTTATAATAGTGCTAAAGACTAAAGCAGGGGTCTTCACACTGAGATATGTTTTTATCCCTATTTCTATTTTATTTTTTATTTACTTGGTCTTTTTTTTTTTTTTTAAACAGGGCCTCACTATGCAGCTCAGGCTGGCCTTGAGCTCACTTTGGAGCCCAGCCTGGTCTCAAACTCCCAATGATCCTCCTGTCTCAGCCTCACAAGTGATAGGATTACAGGTATGTGTCACCACATCTTGCTCAAACGTGTAAACAACCATGCAGCCATAGGACTAGAGAAGAAAAGGGCAAGCAAGTAGGCTGCAGAGTCTAGGACAGTCCTGGACTTCCATGAGCAGCACTGAAGCCCCTGTGCTGCAGTCCCAGCAGGAAGCCCATCTGGATGAAGCTAACTGCAGCATCTCCAAGGAGATGTGGAGAATAAAGTTTCTGACCTAGAATGGCATATTTATTCCATTCTCATGCACTAAAAAAAACAAAAGTGCCCAACATGTGCCAGAATTTTGTGGTCTGGGGAAGGAAGAATAATTTCCCAGCTCCTGACCAAGAATAATTTCCCAGCTCCTGACCAAGTCTCTGAGCTCTAGGAAGCCAGCAGAGCTTCTGCAGCCTTCTCATGTGTTCTGGTGAGGAGCTGAAGAAGGGCTAATCCCTTCCTTCTTCCAAATCCCTTCCCACATATTCAAGGTTGGCATGAACATGGGCCTAGGGCACTAGTTCATAACGTTTGGTGCTTGTCTGCTTATCAGAATCACCTGGGAGCTAATCCAAAACTACCAGTGCTGAATCCTAATCTTCAAGGGAAGGGTCTGGACACAGAATCTAAATGTAGGTACTTTACGAGCCTCCCTTGAGTGTGTTACTCACTAGTGATCAAGAAATCCTGGCCTGGTTTACTTCTGCAGTGGAACACAATGCATCCTTATTTGATGTTTCAATGCAGTCTGTCACAGTCTTTGGTAGCCACCTGGATAGGTGCTGTGGTTTGAATCTTAACTCCTAAGTGCTCATGTGTTGAAGGCTTGGTCCCCAACTTGTGGTACTGTTGGGACCGGGTGGGTCTGGTGGATGTAGGTGGGGCCTAAGGAGAGGAATTTAGATCACTGGGGGCCTGTCTTCTAAGGGGACATGATCACCCTGGTCCCTTCATGGTAATTTTTAAAAAGATTTTCACTATGATGCCCAGATTGGTCTCAAGCCCTTGAGCTCTAGTGATCCTTCTGCCTCAGCCTTTCAGCTAGCTGGGCCTACAGGAATGCACTGCCAAATAGCTAGGGTGACAGGCTTGGGCCACCATGCCTGGTTTCTTACCTGTCCCTCCCTCTTTACCTCCTGCTGCTCCAAGGCAATAAGCTTCTTCCACCTCGTATTTCTATCAGAATGCGCTGCGCCACCACATGCCAAAAGCAACTACGGACTGAAGCCTCTGGAACCATTCATGAAAATAAACATTTTCTGCTTTTAAATTGATTATCTTGAGTATTTTGTTGCAGCAGCAGAAAATTACACAGTGTGAGCGCACCCAATCCATAGCCTCACCAGTGACCGATGCTTAATAACCTCATGGAAGTCTCTGTCTACACCTTTGTGGAGACGAAGTCTGAGTATCTGAAGAGTGTACCACTGTATTAAGCAACTTGTTCAACTCCTAAGCATTTAGACCAAAATCCTGGGAACATATGAGCACTTAAAGAAAGAAAGACTGCACAAGTACAGGTGGACTATTAGCAATTAGAAAACCGTCACCAACAGCCTGGATATTCATTTAACACCATTGAAAGAATTAATGCATCTCCAAGCTTTTAAGTGGCTAGAGTAGGAGCAGAATGATTGTTTTTTTCATTTAGAAAACCTAAAATGTCAATCATATCCAGTTAAGAACAATCTGGTCTTTCAAACAAGAGGCTGCTCAAAATATAAATACTGGACTGCAGTTACGAAGCTAGCAAATAATTCACAAATGGAATAATCATTTTCCAGATTCCTTTATTATTGTTAGTGCTTTAATAAACTGAAAGCAGAGGGAAAAAAGACTACTTAGAATTAATGTTGTATGTTTTTTTTTTTTTTAATTTGGCTTGGCTGACCTTCTGAAATACTGATTTCCATCTATTGAACCTTTTGATATAGATCAGTTAAACATGAATGAACAAAGTCTTTTTGTCTATTTTGCCTTATCCTAATAACAAGAATAGAGTGTGCTTTTTTCCTCCCTTCAGTAGTTTATAAATAGTCCACATAAAACTGCCCATTACCTTTTGATACATACTAAGCTCATTATTGAAAAATTATACTCCCTCCTACCCCCAGGTTTTTCTTCATCTAAGTGAAACTTTTTGCACTCAAATGTATATGGCAGGGAAAATCAGCAAATGCCTATGTTCAAACCCCAAGGGGGCAGCCTGCACACAGATGAAAATATGACCATGCACGTACAAGGATTTGGTTGCATGACACCAGTCCTAGAGGAGAAACACAAAGCCTGCATAAACAATCTCAGAGAAATTGTTTCGGAGAAGTAACAAAACAAGTTACATACATTCAAATTAATATGTAACCTCCAAAGAGTTAGTAGAAATCCTGATATTGTTCAATATTGGCAGAAGATTAACAGTGCATAAAACGCCACACATTTTTGTTCAATTCACATTTCTTTAATAATACATATCACCGACTTTGCAGTCAGATGTCCAAGCAGCAGGCAAAACAAGTTATTTTTAGGAGTCTAGCCAAGGACCATTTGCTCATTCATGAGAGTGTGTTCTAAGAAACTCAAAGCCAAAATATCAAGATAAGCCATTATCTGGGCAGTGGCTATGGGGCGGAACCATCCCAGCAGTGCCGTGCCATCCCTGGCCAGACACCTAGATGAGAGACAATGTGTGGCTAATGCAAGCTTGTTACTATTACTGCCTAAGAAAAGCAAAGAGCGTTCATGCTGATGGTGCTCAGAGCATTTGATACTCAAAGGGTGCTTCTTGATTGGTTTGGCAAAAGATTTGACCAGGGGGTCTAATAGGAAAAAATGTATCGGAACACTAATTTATGTCTTAGAAAAGAAATTCCGATACCTTATGGACAAACAATAGCAGCAATTACGTGTAAGACAGCAATCACCTTATCTGCCTCCTGTTGTTTCCTAACTGCCACCAGAGCTGCAAGACCACAGCTTCCAGTTCTCACCAAGATGAATTACAGCAAGTCAGGAGTAATTTCAGACTTACAGGGTGCCTTTTGATGTGATATGCTGGGAAAGCACAGCAATAAGAGATACCCTGTGAAAGTGCGGGTGTAGAAAGCCTCATCCACACATGTTGTCACTAAATTCTGTTGAATTCCTTCCACATGTCCTATGGGGATACCAGGACAAATGCAACTCTGTCCCTAGCAGCTTATGTTCATCCTGTCATTTATGAACAATAATAATAATAATGTGAAAAAAAATTCTCTATTTCGAATATAATTCCTGGAGTTTACCCTGAGGAAAGGTACTGAAACCTTTTCATTTTTCGATTGACGATTCTCACTGTCGCAAGGGTGACCACGTGCCTCAGCACACCATGTGACCAGTTCCTTCTGACGGGCTGTGGACCTGTGAATCTCACAGGTGGAAATGGAGCGGAGGAAAAGCCGGGGCCTCCAGCTGCCTTGCTCAGCCCTTGCCCAGCGCGGTCCAAGAGGCCTCCTGTTGGGCTGCGGAGCTGCGGTTCCCGCGGTGATTGCCGATTTACAACAGGCAGCAGGCGCCGGCTGCACCCTCACCCAGCCTCCAGCAGCCTTCGAGTGTGAGAAAGCAGTCCGTTGGGGCGTTGTCACTCAGCTCTGCCCTTGTTCTTTCACTGCAGTATAACATAACCTCTGCTGTCTGATGCCATTAAGAAATGTCTGTTTTCCTTCGGACTTTTCGAGGAGACAGGAAATCACAGACTCTACGGAGATGAAAGGAGCATTGCAGATTAATAATAGATTCATTCAGTGCAGATAAAACTCCCGTTGGAAAGAGATCAACTTCTCCCCCATGGTTTTTACTTTCAGTCAGTTCCGTGGTCACATGGTCCCCTCCGCAGGCCCTAAGCTGTTATAGCTGCCCCCACCCTATGACTGGTTTTTTTGGAACACCCACATACCTGGTGAAACTCTGTTATTAAGAAATGAAGATAAAGGGCCAGCCTGATAGCTGAGCGGACTAAAGCACCTGCTTAGGCAGAGCGCGTGGGCCGGGCGTTTAATCTCCGGCCTGCCTTGCCAACCCCGCCCGCGGGGCGCACTGAGTCGGTGATTGAGACTGGGTGGGGTGGCTCGTGCCTGTAATCCCAGCGCTTGGGAGGCTGAAAACAGGAGAACCACTACAAATTGAATCTACGTAGTGAGACCCTGTACACCCTGCAGGCCCTGCCCTAAATACAGGGGTGAGGGGGATGAAGATAAAATAAAAGCACAAATGTATAAAAAATAGACGGATTTGCTGGGTATAAATTTCTAATCGAAGTATATTAGATCCTCCTCTTCCATAGTATTAGCAAGCTTTTTTTTTTTTCTTTTCGTTTTTTGATTTTTTTGGAATCCAGGCAAGCACTCAACCACTGAGCTACACTTCACCCCTCCACAAGATCTTTACTGATCTGTGCATCCTGAATCCTTCAATGAAATCATACCTGAAGCTGAAAAGAGGAAATCCAGAAAAACTCCTGACTTGGCCAGATGCTGGCTTTGTTTATTTGCCCAAAATTATGACAATATGCAAAATAGTCTTTTCTACGGAATGATCAGATTCTCTATAAACAAAATAACTCTTCAAAAGCAATATTCTCATTAACAATTAATTTGTGATTTTAGAGTACTTTGTATGTTCCAAGTAAACGCTATCTTACTGTGAACAATAATAGTCATCACCATATTTTAAGCCTATTCATGCCCAGAAGAGAGTGAGGAAGTTCTTTATAATGTAAATTATTCCTAAATTCTAGAAATTCAGTTTACCCTTATAAACATTACTTAATTATGAATTCTTCTATTAAAATATGTAATGTTGGGGCAACAAGCTCCTTGTTCAGTTGCCAGTTATTTAAAAATAAAAATGTAACAAGTCAAGGTTAGGGGAAAGTGACCACAGAGGGGAAATTCATGTTTCAAAGGCACGGTTTAATTCACCAGGAAAAGTAAATTATATTTACTTCATGTTTTAAAAAATTGAAGTCATTTTTTTCTTGTACATACTATGCTTTAACCTGCTATAAATCTGGTGTTTCCTTTCTTTCTCTTCTTTCTTTTTTCGTTTCTTTTCTTCCCCCCCCCCCCCGTATTTAGGACAGGATCTACAGGATCTCACTATGTACTTTAGACTCGGAGTGATTCTCCTGTTTTCAGCCTCCCAAGTGCTGGGATTACAGATATGTGCCACCACACCCAGTCTCAATCACCACCTCAATGTGCCTTGGGGGTGGGGCCAGCACAGCAAGCCAGGGATCGAACCCTGGCCGCTGTGCTCTGCCTAAGCAGGCACTTTAGTCCACCAAGCTATCAGGCCAGCCCTCTTCTCCTTCTCTTCCTCCTTCTCTTTCTTCTTTCCCTTCTCCTTCTCCTTCTTCTTCTTTCGATGGTTCCAGGACTGAGTACATGCTAGGCAATCATTCTATCACTAAGTTATAGCCCCAGATCGAATAAGAAAGTATATGATAGGGATTTTGAGCATAGACTCTGAAGTTAGATGCATGACACTGAACTTGCTGTATGGCCTTGAAGAAATTCCTGAATGCTCCTGGCCCTCGTCTTACTGAGAAAATAAAGATTATATTGTCTGTATCTCAAAATCAGTCACTGATATGTACAATGTTTATTGAGTAGAAATGAGTTCATAAACTAGGTGTGAAATAGAACACAAAGAAAACCAATCATTGATTCCCCACAATACTCCAAAATAGAATGCAGAAATATTTCCCATGCTGTCCCCAAGAGACACCAAAATATAATAGATGCAGAGACTGACTGTTTGGGGAACTCAGATTCGACGACTTTCCAAGACCTGAGATAACCACATGTGCCAAAGCTGGACTAAAGTTTTCTGGGACTCACAGGCTGTATAGGGACAGTGCTTGCGAGAGTAACTCACCCCAGGAGGCCCAGTTAAGATGTGGACTGACCATGTCCTGCCTTTGGCAGTGCAGACCCACCCACTCACCTCCTGGGTTTTGAAATCCAGAAGCTCTGACAACCTAACAGATTCTGTTTTTCTTTTTGATAAGCGAACACAAAACCACTTTGTGTCTGTCTTAATCCACTTTGTGAGACTTTAAGTGAATGCCAGAAATTTGATCATTTGTAAAGAATACTAATTTATACAGTTTATGGTTCTGGATTTGGAGAGGTTTATGGTCAAAAGGTCACCTTTGGTGAGGACCTTCTTGCTCATGGAAGTTCTATGGAGTCCTAAAGTGACACAGGGCATCACATGTTGAATGGGACACAAAAAAAGTGGTAAGTCACACTGTGTCTCTTAACAGGCCCGCTCTTGAGAGAATTCATTAGCTCACTGATGCATTAATCCAGTGGCAGCAACATGTGGCCTGTTAAAAACTGGGCCACACAGGAGGAAGCCAGCGTGGGCGGGTGGGGGAATCTTCCTCTGTATTTACACCACTCCCATGCCACGTGAGTTCCACCTCCTGTCAGATGGCTGGGCACTGGATTCTCATGGGAGCTTGAGCCCTCCTATGAGCTGCCCCTGCAAAGGACCTAGGAGAACACTCCCTAAGAGAATATAATGTAATAATACTATAAATAAAGCCCAAGTGTAATAATGATAGAAGCAAAGTACACAATAAAAGGAATGCACTTGAAATATCCCCAAACCATTCTCTCCCTCAGCCCCCAGTATGTAAAAATATTGTCTTCTGTAAAACTGGTTCTTAGTGGCAAAACAGTTGGGGGCTGCAATGGGGATTCAGCCACTCAGGGGAACAAAGCCTATACTCCTCAACAACCTTGTAAAGGCCCCAGCATGGGAATCAATTGTCAACATGAATTGCCATGGGACATTCAAGCCCTGGCAGCTTCACAATTTATCTTGAGCAGAGCGGAGATTATCCAGAGTCCTGATCCCCCACTAAGTGGGAATCTTCCTATGTTTCCCCTCTAGCAATAAGTGCATCTGAGCACTGTCCCAGACTTTGCCAGGAGCCCGTATGATATGATGCGTACCCCACGCTACCCTTCTAGAACTGGAACAGTTTGGAGCTCCCAGTGCCTTATGGCTCAAGGACTTGTGAAGTGCTGTAATGGGCCTGTTCCTTGTTGTATGTGATGCTTTCTGTTTGGAAATGGGGGACAGTGGTCATCAAGCACTCTACGAAGTCTGCAGTACGCAGATGTGAAGTCATCAATGGATTCTTTTCTCTGGACAACCCAAAAACAGGCATATTTAGTTGGTCTTCTTCATATTTTTAAAATTATTTATTTATTTAGTCCCGGGTCTCTGGGTCTCCAGATCTTGCTACACAGCTTGGACTTGTAGTGATTCTCCTGTCTCAGCCTCCCCAGCACTGGGATTATAGGCGTGTGCCACTACCCCGAGTTTCAAGGATGACACACCAGGCATTGAACCAGGGTCCTTGCGCTTGCCAGGCAGGTGCTTAGACCGAAGAGCTATCTCCCCAGCCCTTCTTCATCTTACTAATGACTGTAATTCTGCGCTGCCCCCCCCACAAATCCACATATGCAACTTGATATTTCTAGGTTTCAATATTGAAAAACTAAATTTCAATGTAAAGGTATCTTATTTAACCCAATATTATTACTGGAAATTTAAATTTCAATACATAATCAATATTTTAAAATATTCTGAGGTGTGTGGGTTTTTTTTACATGTATAAAATCTTTTAACAGTGTGGTTACTCAGCACATTCAGAAGCTGAGGCTGTGACCTGCAGGCTGCCCTACTGGTTCCCCTGGTCCTCCCCACCCCCACCTACTTTCTGACCCTTGCTTAACCTCTCTAATAGTCATGATTATATAAGCATCTCACCAGCCTCTGCTCCTTTATCCCAGGCCTATTCTCCTTTCCCCTCCTTGCCCCTCCTTTTTCATCTATTTGTGACACTGGTAATTGAACCCAGGGCCTCATACATGCCGAGCACACATTCTACCGCTAAACTGCACTCTCGGCCTCAACTTTTATTTTATTAAGAGCCACTTTCTTAGAAGCAAGTTGGGCGTTCAGTAGCACTTCTCCCTCTACTTCTGTAGAAACTATTATTAGCCTCATGATCTGGCAGAGAGGGAAGCCTGAGCCCAAACGTTAAAGGCTTGTCTGAGACACTCAGTGAAACCGTAGCAAGTGTAGGTAAGCGTCCTGTTCCCTCACAGGCTGAGAAACAGGGCCCAGAGCCAAGACAGCTGACTGGTGCCCCTGATGGTTTCTCTGGGTCCACCCTTCACTCCCATTGCGTCTCCAAAATCCTGGCGTCAGTTGAGCTTCTCTGCTTTGCTCGCCCTGTGCACCAGGGGTAGAGCCTCCTCCCCGTCTTCATGCTGCATTCCCAGCTTCCTCTAGACACATCTGAAAACTGTGCATCAAAACCAAGCGCGCTTCCCCCACCCTCCCTGAACACACAGACAGCCACTCTGCTGACCCAGAGCCCAGGTCACCTGCAGCCTTGACTGCACTTCTGAGCTTCCCCCTCCCCCGCCAGTCTCTAAGTCCCACTCTCTACAAAACTTAGAATTGGTGATTTGAATGTTACCATTTTATTTTCTTTACAAATACTATTAGAATAGTCACTAGAACCTGGAGGTCCAACTTTTAGTAATTTGCAATTCACCAGATTTAGAAAACTTTTAAAACCATTGGAAGAGCTGGATGTTGTGATGCACGCCTGTAATCTCAGCACCTTGGAGGGTGAGGCAGGAGGATCAAAAGTTCCAGGACAGCTCTGGCAAAATCGTAAAAGTGGGCGAGGGAGCTGGAGATGTGATTTAGCACTTTTAACTTCAATCTCCCATACCAGAAAAAAAAAAAAAAAAAAAAAGATAAAAAGGAAGATTTTGCTTGTTAGGGTCACTAACAAGCCAAAGCCAACATTTGAATTGCTCAGAAAGAAAGATGTACTAAATTTCACTGCCATTTAAAATGTTGAAAAGAAACTAATAATTAAGGTAAATGTCATTCATAGTTTAAAGGAAATTTAGTCCTTTCAGTGCAAGACAATAAAAAACTAGTCAATTCTACAATGTACACAGGTATTGAAATACCAAAAGTTATCCCATTAATATATACTACTTGTATGTTTTATGTGTTGGTTAAAATAAATTTAACATTAAAAGAGAAAACTCTAATGAAAAGTGTTCTCTATTATTGAGCATTACATTTATCAGATTTATAAATACCAGATTTGTAACATGAATGCTTTAGGAAACCAGGCTTTTTCGAAACATTTTAATAAGCTGGCTAGTCAGTGTAAACCCTCAAGTCTACTGTGTCCACTGAACGGGGCTGGGAAGTGGCTTCTCCACACTGTGGGAGTCCACGACAGTCCAGGTGGGCCTTTCAACAGCTGAGCCAAGAGGTTTTCCAGTGGTGACTCGGGGGCACCATGGGAAAATAAGGAAGGAGAAGAGACAAAGAGGAGCAGGGGGGATGACATGGGGCAGAGGCAGGTGAGCCACTGTCCCTGAGCCCCTCAACCTGGAGGGAAGCTAGGGCCCCAGAACATGGAAGGTGGCTTTTACCAAAGTGCCCTTTCTGCACAGGCTTGGCGCTGTCCCCAGCTCACTGACAGGCAACCCTCATGTGCTCTCAGGAACACTCAACTCCAGCCCCTCAGGCAGCAGAACCTGAACTGAGCTCCGACTCAGTGGTTCCCAGGTTGTTACCACCACTCTCCACTGTCTCAAGAAACCAAACAGCACCTCAGACCCTCTGGAGAAGCAGAGGGTCTGACTCAGCAAGTCACCTAAGTCAGTGAGCTTCTACAACCCAGCCTTCAAAAGTCTGCCGGCCGTGCTTCTGCTCGTGAAGGTGACCAGCGTCTCTCTCAGTGACTCCACTTCAAGGCCAGAGCGCTGGCCCAGCGGGAGACTGTCTGGTGACAGGAGAGCCAGCAGGATTCAAGTCACACTCAATGTCTTAGATGCTCCCAAACAGACGCAGAGTCGCTCATTAAAGTCTTGGTAGATGGCTGTCTTAACTGTTACTCATTTAATTAAACGTACCATCTTCACAGATAAGATTTTACTTTTGAGGAACATTAGGAGGACCACAGCACAGGGAACCAGACTTTTCACAATGCCTAATATGGACAGGGGAAATAAAGCAGGTGATCTATTAATGGTTTGGTTTCTTTAAAACCAATTATAATTAGGAGACAAACTAGAAGATTAATATATCAGTCCCACTATCAATTGTCATTCTGGGCAAGCCATATGCCCATCCTGCATCTTTGATGACAGCTGAACACAAAAATTGGATAAGAATAAAAAATGACCTGAGTGCTAGGAAGAAAATTTTTTTTCTTCTCTATGGAACTAACCTTTGTCACTTGTCTGAGTGATAAAGCAGTAACATTATGTATCAGACTTGTATTTAGCAAATAAAATACAGGGCACTCTTAGATTTTATTTCAGATAAATAATAAAAATTTATTTTCAGGTATGTCCCAAGTATTGAGTAGGATACAATGTAACATTCAAAACACACTTAAGGGAAGTTAATAAAATGTTTGCACTGTTTATGTTAAATTCAAATTCAGTTGGATGTCTTGTATTTTATCTGGCATGGTCATTAGGTTTATGTACTCTAGAGCAGATTTTAAAGTAGCGTTAATAGAAATAAATGTCCACAAGGATAGCTTTATTTTACTTACTGTTCCAGTATTCAATGAAGAGGTCTTTCCTGCCCTATCATTTGCATTTTAGAGGAGTTGAGTATGCTGGAATTTGACATTCGGTCACTCAGGTGACATGTGGGGGAGCAGAATCCTGCCGTAGGTCTTTGAAGGTCCAAAGCCAGCTCTTTACCCTGTCCCCGAAAACCTTTCAGACAGCCAATGAATAATGCAACCATTGCTTTCTTTTTAAATAATTTGTGGCAAAATACACAAATCATTAAATGTACTATCTTAACCATTTAAGTGAAAAGTTCATTCAACATTCACGTTGTTACATGATCCATCTCTGGGATTCTTTTCCTCCTTTAAAACTGAAATTCTGTACCCTCTAAACAACAGATCTATGTCCCGACCACCCTTCATCCCTGGCAACCGTCATTCTATGTTAACATTCAACATCTTGGATGTTTCCAGACAGACACAGAATCATACAAATTTGATTACTTTAGGTGCCTCATATAAGTAGAGACTTACACCATTTATACACTGATTCATATACGGTATGACTTACTTCACTTTGCTGGATGTTCTCAAGACCCATTCATACTGTAGCATATGTTAGAACGTCCTTCCTTTTTCAGGCTAAGTAATCTTGCGCTGTGTGTTCTCATTATACACCAGCTTTGGTTTTTCATGTATGCTTTGATGCACACTGGTGGTGCTCACAACTTTTGACCATTGCGAATCCACTATTAACTCTTGGAGGCCCTATTTTCAGTCTTTTAATGACCCGAACAAAATTATTTTATAGACATACCACATTTTGACTGTCTCTTCAATTACTAATGAATGATTGAGTTGTTCGCACCTTTTGGTTTTGTGAATTGTGCTGCTGTGACCGTTCATGTGCACATGTTGATGTAGACATGTATTTTCTTTTCTCATGGGTATATATATATTGTCCTTGGCATCTGGCTGCTAGCACACATCAGGTGGCTTATGGACAAGAGAACTCCATCTCTCACAGTCTGGAGAATCCAAGATGAAGGCATTGGCAGATGCAGAGTCCGGTGCAAGCTCACTTCCCACTGCAATGTTGGCCTAGATGGCCCCCTTCTCACTATAAACTCACATGATAGCAGAGGAACAGTGCTCTTGGAGACCTCTTTTAAAAGGGTGCTGACTCAAGGGCCAGGGAGATAGCTCAGTAGAATAAGTGCCTGCCTGGCAAGAGCAGGGTCCTGAGTTCAATCCCCATTATTGAAAAAAAAAAAAAAAAGATTGACAAGGGTGCTGACTCCATCCATGGAGCCCTTGTGACCCGCTCACCTCCCAAAGTTGTCACAGCCCAATATCATCACACTGGGCCTTAGGATTTAACATAAAGTTTCTTTTCTCTTT
>NW_004524593.1:11660036-11662278 GCF_000260255.1 Octodon degus
CTGTTTACAGCCTTCCAAGATCTGGGATTATAAGTGTGTGCCACCAGGCACTTTAATCCACTGAGCTATTTGGCCCTAATGTAAGGGTTCTGACATGTAAGCCCTTGATCTATGGCACATGCTTAGGAGCAGAATACCTTGATCATACGGCAACTCTATGTTGGATCAGTCAAGGAACTTCTAAGCTGTTCTCTGAAACTGCAGACCTATTTTCCACTTATACAAGAATAAGTGAGGGCTCTTATTTTCCTACTTTTCTTCCCAACACTTAGTGTTATCTGATTTTCTGCTCTTGTCATCCCTGTAGAAGTGAAGTGGTTATGGTTTCTATTTCCCTGATGTCTAATGATGTCCCAAATCTGTGATAGTGTGATTTTGTTCTGGAAACCCTGCAGATTCTCCCTGCCTTTTGCTGTGGAGAATTAGACCTGGGTCAAGCCCAAGATCTTCCCTGAACAGTGTGATCTGGGGCAAGTTGCTATATTAAACTTCTCTGTGTGAAGGTTCTGTCTTCTGTAAAACAAGAAAAGGTATGTAGATCACATAGATGTGGACCTGGCAAGTAGAAAACCTGAGTACTTAGCGGGTGCTGTGATGATAAGGAGGAGAGTAATATTGTGCAAGATGGCGATTTGTGCTTAAAACCCTTCACAGGACTTCTCACTACTTACAGAGTAGAGTCCACAGTCCTCAGGATGGCCACAGGCCACAGACTGATTTGTACCTGCCACACAAATGTTATCTCTGAGTGGTCTGCCTTGCACATCCAACTTGATTGACCCCACATTGCTTGTAGTTTTTCCAAACACCATGTCTTTTCATACCTCCATGGCTTTGCTTACGCCAGTCCTTCAGTGTGAAAGCCTTCTTTAGTTTTCATGGCCCAATTAGCATACTAATCCTTTAGGGCTCAAAGAAATTGGGTTGGAACTTGTACTGTGTCCTTGCCTACTGATTTGTACTGGGTTTCTGTTGGGTGAATGTCGCTACCAATATGCAGATGCTGTGCTATGCTTTGAGGGTAAGAGGAGGAATGCCAGGTATTGTTCCAGCTTTTGCTGAACGTAGTTTGGAGGAAGAACCATATGTCTTGAATGTCATTATATTCTCAAAACCCAGTATGTGCTTGGCACATAGTAGGTACTTTCAAGTGTTGACCACGATATGATGCCTAGAGAAAGGACAGGCTAGCCCAGTACTGAATTTCTTCTTTACACATGTGTTTTATTGAATGTTTTAAAGAAGGGCTTCAAGCTAATGAACAACATGAACTCCAGGTAAACTATATAGTATGTTTTAGGTTCACATCCCATCCTTTAAGCTTTCTCCCATACTTTGTGGAGCCAGATACCCAGAAGCCCAGTGTTGTCTGAGCTGCCCGTGGGCTCCTGCCTTCCTCTCCCATTATAATCTGTCTTCCCTCCTGTCTCAAAGCAATGAGTAGAAATGGTTTTATTAAATTCTTTTCAGATGAAGCAGTTTCATTTATGACAGTGTGGCCTGAAACGTTCCCCAGGGTCCTTTCTCTGTAGTGTCAGCCCTTCCGATACAAAAGTACACATGTGAGACTCTCCTCACATGCAGAACAGCATGTTAGCTCTAGCTTGCTGGCACTTGGGCGGTGCTGGAAACTAAGAGGTGGGGCTTCATGGGAGGAAGTGAGGTCACCCAGGGAGTACTCTCGAAGGGGATGCCAGAAACATGGGACACTTTTTCCTTTCTTACTTCTTATCAGAGACTGTGAGGTGATTAGGCCTCCTGTACCACACATTCTGGCCACCATAGACCACAGTAATAAGGTCAAAAAGTCATGGACCAAAAATTCCAAAGCCATGAGAAAAAAAAAAAAAACAAACAACACTCTCTTCCTCTCAAATTATTTATTTCTGTTGGGTATTTTGTCATAGTAACAAAAAGCTGACAACACAAAGCATTTCTCTGGAACACAAAGATGACACCATTGCAAGTTGAGAATTAGTCGGATGGCCAGTCTAGAAGCAGTATCCTGGCCAGAAAATTCCTACCAGCAGTGTTTGAGAATCCCAATGGTGTAAAGTTAATCTGGTTAATATAAAGTTAAACTGGTTAAAGGGATAAGCTTCTTAAACAAGATTCATTTAAGAGAGAATTTTAATGCTGACAATTTCCACAAGGCCATATGGGAAGACATACGAGGAGCAGAGGAACTTTTCAGCATCTTCACTTATAACTAGCTTGTATTTTTCCTGGGAGAACATTAGTG
>NW_004524593.1:11662378-11665008 GCF_000260255.1 Octodon degus
GTCAGTTTATACACGTAATATTCTAAGGGGCCGGGGAGATAGCTCAGTGGAATAACTGTTTGCACTCCAGTCACAACGTCCTGAGTTAAATCCCTGGTACCACCAAAAAAAAAAAAAAAAAAAAAGGATGAACATGTAATATTTTGTTAAATAATATATCCCAACTAATAAAACTGGGTTCACGTCAACAAATGGGAAATGCCTATAATCATATGGCACTCGACCTTTGGGTTTTTCCTAAGAAATAACCTAAGATTATCAAATATGTGCCTTTTTGGATCAGGACATATGAGTGTGATTCCCAAAAGGCAGAAATTCTGGCTCACCCATGTGGTTCTACAGCACCAAAAATGGTACGTGGCCCGGAGAAGCAACAGAAAAGTGTGTGCTCTCAGGGAGAAGGAAGGAGGCCGGGGAAAAAGGGAGACAGATAAGTGCAACCCAGCGTTACCACAGGTACCACGAGGCTGGCATGGCCACTATTCAGGGACTTCAGAAGGAATACTCTGTGGCCAGAAGGTACACTGATGAAGCCAGTTGTACCAAGAACTCTGCTGTTTCATTTAGTTATCTCTTCAGAAGTTGCACAAATCTTTTACCAGCCACAGGAGCAATTAGCACAGTTAAGACTGAAAATGTTAAAAGACATTCTTCCCATTGTTCATAACTTCCCATGTTTAGGAGAGAGTTCTTTTCATTTGACATCAACATATAGGCAACTTTTGGAAGTTTCAGAAATAGGGCTCATATTTATCTTTAATCTGGTTAAAAAAAAAATTACATCCCGCTTATTTTCCTCCTTCCCTGTAGTACAACACAAAATAGAAATAAAGTATAGAATCACATAATGGTCAAGGGTAAAGCAATAAGAACTTGGTGTTCAAGATAGGAAATACCAATCATTGTCTCTTCCTGATCTTCAAAAGAAACATTTTTATTATAAACATACTTGGCCTGTTTTTACAGGTATTATACATTTTACCTTTAAACAACCAAGTTAGTACTAAACTATGTTTTCCTTTAAGGAGGATATAATTTCATATTCAACCAGCTCAGCAGTTTCAGGATTACCAATTAAGTCTGTAGAAGGAATTATTATCACCCTTCTAGCTGCAATCTCCTATCCAGCAAAAAAGCACAGAGAGGAATGGAAAGACCCATATAAAGGTTAAAGAAGCAATTCTCTAAAGCAAGTGAACCTGAACGCTAAATTTTGAGAGTGCCGTTAATACTCACTGTGTTTTGCATTAATAATTAGCATTCCTGCACCAAGAAGAGATATTTCCAAATATCTTGAACTTGGATTGGTGCACTGATTGCATTTGGAATTCAGTTTTGCCTCTTAATCTTTGTTGGCATTCACAGTGAGTTTGGCCTTTCAGGGCTGGCTCCACCAAACAATAAATGTAACCATTTTAAAAGTCCAACAACAGGAGTGGTTTTTAGAAGCCAGCAGCCAAACTGATTCACCGCATTGGCCTCCTTCCCAGGGATGGAGATAGTGCTAGTTGTAGTACCGGTTATCCTTCATGAGAAGAGAATGGTTACTCTCAGTGCTTTGCCTCCACGGCTGGCCAGGCAAATTGAAGAATGTCTAGGATGACAGCCATAAGGGAGATGGCTCCTAGGCTGGAGCAAGTCCTGAATTAAGTGAATACATTCAAAGTTACCATAGAAACCCTATTGGAATGTCCTCACGTCGGCAGAATTGATTTTACGTTTAAATGTTAATATGCCTGCCTGCATTTAATGATATAGAAAGACAAATATGGGGAAAGAAAACATACTCTCATGTCTGAACTCCGTAAGACATTGAATAATTTCCCAACACAGAGTCACCCTTTTTAACCGATGGGCCAAAGAAGAGGCAGTGTGGGCTGCCACGGCTGGGAGCTCTTTAGGAGAGTCTGGGTTCCTTTACGTCAAATTCGGCACTCTGAAAGGCGCTGCTGTAATTCAACGAACCCAGTTTGTACTTGAAGCCAAATGAAATGCAAAGTTGCCTTTCAATAGCAAACCGCACAGAGGAAAATGCCAGTTAGCAATTGTGAGAAGTTTCAGCTACTGTATTTTTCACAGACTGAGTTTTACCAGTAAATGTCGGTGAGGAAACATTTGGAGGCTCTTTTAAAATGCTTACATTATCAATTAATCTATAGTACATTTTAAATAAATATTTCTATTAAATGTAACACAACCCAGCATTTGTATGGCTTGCGCCTAAATGATCATCATTTCTGCAAAGCAGATGCGGAATGCAAGACTAGGCGAACAATCGGCGCTGTAATTTGCCCAGTAACATTGTTTTAGATCTAATTAGTGCTTATGCAGATCCTTTACAAAAATGTGAAAACTGCACCAGGATGTAATTGTTTAATGAATTTAGTGCAAAGCACATCTGCATAAATTCCATTTTAGCTGAAAAAACTAAGTTCAACTGCTATTTGCTCCAGAGCCAAAACATTGTGAATTGTGCCCACTGTGCTTTAGCCTTGCTCTGCTGGCTCGGATATTTCAAATAAATACTACAAAGTTAAAGCCTCCAGCTGCAGACCAACCCATCTGTAGATGTTTGTTATATTTGGCAGTATTGCAGAGTGGTCGTGCCTTCCTGCTTGGGAAAAAAAAAA
>NW_004524593.1:11665173-11700200 GCF_000260255.1 Octodon degus
TAAGCACTTATTCTACTGAGCTATCTCCCCAGCCCCTAGTACAGCTTTCAATATGGATCTTTACCTAGAAGAGAATTTTGGACACCTGTCCCAGTTGAGCCTACCACATCATGGTTTTCTCCTGTCCTCTCCAAAATTCAAGTTCAAAGCACAGAAAGTTGAATCAAATACAAGTTTACTGAACTTGGAATTCAAGCCTTTTCTTGAACTTGCCAGAGATCTTATTCGATGTTTTTAATGATCAGTGTGTAAGCTCAACAAGTCAGTAACTCCTACAAAAACAGATGAGGTAGTCACGGCTGGAAAGGTAACCCTGCCTAGTGTTTCTGGTGGCCTTTATTGTTCTGTTTTTTCCTGTTTTGGCTGCTTCATTTTTCTTGCAACACAAATGAAAGGCTAAACCAGAAATGCTTGTTCTCTGAGCTCCTGTGTAGATAGAGGCCAGTGGGTGGACAGGGCCTGAGTTCCAGCATGGAGATGCTAGGGCCTGAGTCAGCAGAATTCTGTAAATTGATAAAACTGTAACTAGTGCTCCAGTTTAGGTTTAAACCACCTGAAAGCCGTGCTTCAGTGTCATTGATGCAGATATTGATCCAAAGCAGATAGTGTTCTGTTTCTTTTTGTTCTCTGCTATTGAGCCAGTGTCAGACTGCCTCAGGTTTGGGTTCCCACGGAGTGGACCCCCTGAGGCAGAGATGTGTCTGCAGCACATATATGGGAAAGAGCAGCACTGGCTGATCCATATTTGATTGCAAGACTGGGCAGAAGAAGTCAACTTTGGCACAGTAGCCATAGAAACCTCGGCCAGCTGCAGAGAGTGCTCTGGAGCTGGGGTGCTTCCTGCAGAATTAGGCTGAGCAGAGGCCAAGGGGCTGGGCCTTCTCACCCCATATCCATCAGGCACTGGATGTGCACTGGGCCTGCGGGGGCACATAGCATGGCTGGGGCACTTCCCTTTGGCTGGGGGACATTTGTAGCTGACTGCAGCCACTGCTCCTTCACGCTGGAGAAATGGTGACTGGGTCCTAAGAGAAGATCTTGTCCTTAAACCATAACATCTCCTGGGTGCAGTCCTTGAACACTGGGCCCACTAATTCCTTGTGTAATAACTTCAGCCCATCTGTAATCATGCCTACAAGATTCTCACTGTCTCTTCTTTTAGAGAAACTGCAAGCAGAAGGAGGGTAGGATGAACTGCAGTCACTGACTGCGGGCATACAGCTATTTCGCATCTCTTCTTTCCTCTTCTACCCAGGCCACTGATGATACAGACAGCTTACCTGGTGGGTGAACTGCTCACCCTGCACTTCTCAGGCTGTGCAAGCTGTGCTTAGCTAGCATCAAAATTTATCAGGGAAGCATCCATTGACACCAATACAGGTCACTTGAGTGCACATATATTGTCTTCTGCCCATCTGAGTAACTAGCCATACCTCCTCTCAATGATCAAAATCAATTACTCCAGCTAGGGTGGTGACTCCCTTCCTCACTCGACAGTTTCTATACCTAAGGATCCTGAGAAACAGATGCCAGCTATGACTTGGAGTTTAAGGAGACCCTTCCTTTTTCTCCTGGTGAGAGCTTTCTCCTTGTTGGAACCAAACCTTCTACTTTACAGAAGCCAAGGAAGGTGGAATGGGAGGGACAAATGTCCCAAATAGGTCACTGAGAGTCACAGTGGGTGGGACTATGTCTCCTTTCACTCTGATTCCATTTCCATGTATTCTACCTATTGGAGACACAGTACTTTGCAGTGCTTACTGACCTGGCATCCTAGAGGATGAAGTCCCATAGTGCAGCATGTTATCTTCTCGCTGGCGTCTAAACTGCTCCTTTAGAAGGCTTTCTCATCTCTCTGTCAGACAGAAGCTTCTAGTTCATACACTATAGGGCAGGATTAGTAGAGCCTCATGGTCAAAAGCTTCCTGCTATATCTCCTTTGTTTAAAGTGGATTACTTTGTGCGATGCTGTGCAACATAGGCTACCACAGCCATGGAACAAACACTCTTTGGATCTTCAGAAAATTAAACCTGTGCCTGGCACACATATAGATCCTAATCATGATAAGTCACTTCCCCTTCTGGAATGGAGACAATGTAATGCAATCAGCTTCCCTTTAAGTGGACGTTTGGGCTCTTTGAGGAATAGTGCTCCACCAGAGACTCGACAGCTGTCACCGGCGTAAAGATTGGATGTTCAACAGTAGTGATGACTAAGTCAGACTTGACTGGTGGGGTTGCATGCAGATGAGCCCATTGGGGTTCCAACCCTAAGATAGGACCTGTCACACTTATGCATCAATTGTACCAGCACTTAGGTGGCCAATGACAGAGGTTGGAAAACAATGACTGGTGAGCCCTCTTATCCGTGTGGTTCTTTTTTTTTTCGTATTTTAGGGAAGGGTCTACAGGGTGTTCAGGGTCTCACTACTAGATTAGACTTGTAGTGATCTGCCTGTTCACAGCCAGCCAAGAGCTGGGATTACAAGTGCGTGCCACCACGCCCAGTCTAAAATGCTGTCTCAGCGTGCCCTGGGGCGGCACTGGCACAGCAGGCCCTGGGATCGAACCCCTGGCCTTTGTGCCTGCTTGCAAGTGCTTTAATCTGCTGAGCTACTTGACTGGCCTTGTGTGGTTCTTTAGTGCTTCTTCTGGAGTGAACACTCTACTAGATTACGTAGGACATTAAAAGATGATGGTAGACCTGGGCTATCATTTCCACTGCCCACAAACCTCTGTATGAACCACTTCTTTTTTCTCAAAAGTGGATAATCAAGTGCATAGTTCAAAGCTCCTCCTACTGAAAAGAGGATTTCCTTATGTATACCTCAAAGTCACTCATAGGAAGAGCTATCATGCAATCACTACCCAGTTTGACCTGTATTTAGTAACTCACCTGATTCTTCCATAGAACAAGGTTGGCCTTTTCCTTATTCCTCTACTAGCTAATCAGTAAGAGATCATGCAGTTTCTCACGATCATACAGGTGATCGTCATATACATGAAATAGGGAAAATGAGCTGGTATCACAGCGTTGATGACGTGAGGGTCTGGGCCACCTGCTTGTGCAGCTTTCTTTGCTGATTTGCCTTGGTTATGTCTCATTCCAGATATATCACTTCTGTCTTATGATGGATCGCTCTTAGGCCCACATGACCTTATGACTTGATGAGTTGGACAGAACTCAGGTTATCATGGGCAGTTCTGGATACATGGTAACTTCGCATGCCACGGTTAGACACTCCATCTCACCCAAGGCCATTAGCATGCCAGGAGCTAGTCTTTCAAATGATATGTAATTCTCTGCTGCAGATGGCATGGCTGTGCTCCAGAACCCTAGGGGTCCTCATTGTGAGTCTCCTATTGGCTTGCCATAAACTCCACATGGCATCTTTTTCCACCACAGATACCTCTAATAACAGAGAGCCTGCTACTCATATGGCCTGAGCAGCGGCCCTGCTTCCCTCTCTCTATAGGCCTAGTGGAGCAACCTTTCCTGCTCTGTGGCCCACCCAGAACTGACAGCCTTCCACTTCCATTTCACTTGATAAATGAGTCAGGATAATACTTCCAGGTGGGAAAATCCTGCCTCCTGATTCCTAAAAGGCTGAATGACAGGCTTCCTTCTTGGTGAAATGAGGTATAAATGCAATACCATTTTTTTCTTACTATTTATTTGTTACAGGGTCTCACTATGCAGTTCAGACTCATAGTGATTGTCTTGACTACTATTCTCTTGTTGCTGGGACAAAATACCTAACACCCAAGATTAAGGAAAGAAAGGTTTATTTAGCTGGCAGTTGGTGGACATTTCTGTCCATATTCAGCTCCAAGGCAGAGTGGCACATGGCAGAGGGAAGCAGTTCATGGTGAAAGAATACAGCAAGAGCAAAGGAGGAGTATCAGCAATAATGGCCACAGAAAACAGGTCTGTCTCCCTTATGTTGCATTCAGACTATCTGTCCCAGGTGTAGCACTCATACCCATAATCCCAGCACTTGATCATGAATTAATCAAGAAGTCTAGAAGTCTGCCCTGCATGAGGCTTTGGGGTGACAATTAGACACAAACCATTACAACGATACTCCTGTTCAGCCTCCCCAGCTGTGGGATTACAGGCATGTGCCACCACACCTGGTCTCCAGGCTGGCACTATGCGCCTGAGGTTCTGGGCTGGCACAGCATGCAGTACTGCGGATTGAACTTGGGTCCTTGAGCTTGCCCAGCAGCCTCTTAGACTGCTGAGCTATCTCCCCAGCCAATAAGATTGTCTTTTACTTCAATATTCATGGATGCACTGAACTCTTGAATCCTTGTAGAGTTTATCTCTCACCCTCTGAAGAACAAGTGTTGGCAAAGTCTCTAATTTGCCGTATCATTTTCATGTGAACATATTAATTTGATATCATCAAATTAGTGGACCAATCTGATTTTCTTCAAAAGTCTAGACAGTCTGAGATCCCTTTGGCTAGATTATTGCAGGCAACAGGAGAATTAACATGGGACTGGAGCAAGAAGTAAATGTATATTATTGTCCCCTCCACATCCATGTAAACTTCTTCTGCTACTCTCTTCTGTCAGGAATGGAAAGAGCCATGTACCCTGTACCTGAAAACATGTTTAACAAGCCATATCTGTGACAGCGCAAGATATGGGGCTGTTACTTCTATGAGTTTGAGTCTGCAGTACTTAATATCCTCCAGAATCTCTCCAGTCTTTGTAGGACTACAGCTGTTGAATTACGTGTGGTCTGTGATTAGCACTCCTGCTCCAGGACACACTCGGGCTTTATAGGAGGCATGAATCTCCATGATTTTCTTTAGGATGCAATATTATTTCCATTGTCATTTATTCTTTTGGCCAGATTTGGGAGCAGTTTTGAAGTCTACTATTCAATGATTTCATAAATTCACAAACCAAAGAATCAACATGGGCTTTTGCCACAGACCAAGTACTTCCATTCCAATGATACATTCAAGACTAAGAGAGTGATCATTTGATGGGCCCATGGACTCAGAATGGGTCAGTCCTGATCTTATTACCACTTTTTACATGGTCCCCAAAATGCCTATTCGAACAGAAAGAACATGACAATACTTCAGATCCTCCAGTATTCATGCGAACTCAGAATCTATGTCCAAGAATCCTGGAAATGTCTCGGTATCCCTCTACTCCACCATAGGATTATCTGTGTAGAGGGTACCGGATCCCTTTGGGAAAATACTGGATGTGTCATAATCATATGGAGTTTCTGGGGTGATATAGGACTTCCTTCCTAAGGCCTCAGGTCTTTTTATAGTAAGTTAATTCCAAGTCTGAAAACTGGACCAGACATAGAAACTGGATAAGGGATTATGTTTTATCAGGAGGCCTGCCCTCAATCTGTTCATAGACTGAGCAATACCCTTATCGGCTGTCATCTAGTCTGCTTGTAGGATTGTCAAGCACTATTAACTACCTTCATTCTGATGCTAAACCCATCATCTGGCTTCAATTATTTTGGGATCTTGTCCTCCGCAATGTTGTCAGGGAGCATAGTTCTGCCATCAACCACAGCCTGCAGAGGACAGACGAGCTGAGTGTCTCCCTAACACTGAAACCTACTTTAGCAGCATATCCCATGTTGCTCTGGATGGATGTCCAGATAGGCTTGAGAACACTGGCTCCTTATGTATTCACAGTGAATCTAGATCTTCATGGGATTTGTTTCTCACCTTTTGGAGTGTCTTTCAAAGCCTCCCAAGTAGCATAACCAGCCTGTAGGTTTTCCAAGTTTTCACAATATTTCCAATCTAGCATATCCAGTCACCTGAGATTTTCCCTCTATCATTCTCCATAGAAAGTCAGAGTTCTGTTTCAAATGGTGTACCTCCCTATGGTTCCTGTGCCTCTGAGAACCAACCTGACTGTATATTCATAGGGTGTAATCACCCAGAATACTTGCCAAAGTGTAGAATTGTGTCTCGCAGGACAGGAGATCCATATCAAGAAGCCTCTTCCTCATCCAACTTGGGGATCCTATTGTCCTTGGAAAAGCACTCTCGGGATGCAGCCACATACACACTTTCCCAACTTCTGGTGGTGTGAGTTCAGCAATTTCACAGCTTCTCACTTAACAGGCCTTATACTTCTTCAGCCAAATAATGTGCTATTTATCAATCTGGTAGGGTGGACCTGAGGTAGAATCTGAGGTGGGGAGGGACCATGTGTTGCCTGGCAAGACAGAGACCTCTGGGTCACTCATTGGGGAGGATGCCTGGGCCAGAAAGGAATGGGCCACCTCTGTAGGCCTCTAGGAAAACCTAGCTCTCAAAAGCCCTATGTGACCAACATAGATTTCCCCATTCCATTCTGACCCTTAGGGTTTAAGGCCATGACTTCGAAATAGTAAGCTTGTAGAGATTGAAAATTCCATCTTCTGTGAACTCTATTCACCTTCTCATTAAGTCCTAGGGCTGATTCTCACACTTCTCTTCTGTTTTGGATTTTTTTTTTTTTTTTTTTTTTTTTTTTTTTTTTTGGCTCTTACTGAAGGACATGAGAGTTCTTCATATACTCCAAAGGGGTTTTAAATATGTGATTATCCATTCAAAGGCATTAATTGTCTTCCTCCAATGTATTGGTGGCATTCAGCAAGAGCTATCAGACGTCACTCCACTTTTAATTACTACTCTCTCTTCACACCTTAAAACCTCCAATTTATTAGTATTAGTATTTTCACATCACAATTTATCATCGATGGTAGTTTAAACAAGTTCTTAAGATACTATACCAAGAAATACAAATTATCTCTTTCCCAAAGTCCATCTCAGAGTAGATACACTCATACCTGCACCTTTACACCTATTGTCTCAGGACAGGTAATAAGTTCTGTGACACATTTATGCAAGAAAAGCTTATCAAGAAATGCTCCAAGAGTCATACCTGGGAGAGACGCAGAGGATTCTCTTAATTTCATCTTGCCTTAGCAATCAAGTACCAGCTGATTTCCAGCATTTTCCCACTTTTTTAAATTGGCATCCTTGTATTTGTAGAGATAACCCAGAGTCCCATGGTTTAGAAGTAGCTTCTAGATACTTCAAAGAGATCAGGCCTCTTTGGCTCAAAACATTCTCCTTTCAACTGTAGTTGTCCTGTAGCTTCTCATCATGTACAAGCTCCTCTCTGTAAGAGCTAGTACCTTCAGCTATTATACAGCTCATTCCCACGTAGTTGCCTTCTTAGGGATCTAGACAAGAGAAAGAGGTACAAAGGCTCTGAAGTGATCTTTAAGTATTTATTTTCCTATTTTATTGTTTGATTATTGTCTATCTTTTTGGAAAAGAAGACAAGTGAGAGGTGGGGGCAGGGAGAAAGCAGTAATTTTACTTCACTCCTTTCCCTGAATTCATATAGATTTTTAAAAAATTATTTATTTATTTGTTTGTTTGTTTGCTTATTTATTTATTTATTTATTTTAATATGTTTGGTACAGGATCTCACTACTTAGCTCAGACTTGTAATGATCCTCCTGTTTTCAGCCTCCCCAGTTCTGGGATTACAGGCGTGCACCACCACGCCCAGTCTCAGTGGCCAGCTCAGTGCACCCAGGAGCAGGGCCAGCAAAACATGTGGTGCCAGGAAATCAAACCCTGGTCCCTGGGCTTGCTTGAGCAGACATTTAGTCCACTGAGCTATCTCACTGGCTTCTGAATTCATACACTTTTACTAAAGTCAGTTTACATCATTTGCCAGGAAGTAATACACTTCTTTTTTTTTTTTTTAATTTTATTTATTTATTTGTGTGTGTGTGGCCAGCTCAGCCCACCAGGGGGCGGGGCTGGCTGGCATGTGGTGCTGGGGGATTGAACCACAGTCCCTGTGCTTTGCTAAGCTTGTTTGTTCTAAGTAGGTGCTTTAGACCACTGAGCCATCTCACCAGCCCCTACACTTCTCAATATCCTCTATTTGTTTGGTGTTTTTGTCCCTAGGATGGATTCCCTTTTCCCAGGACTGTAACTTGCCCTCAGGATCCCGTGGACTCCAGATACAGCAAAGGCACTCACCACTCTTAACAAGAACCTGTGTAGGACCGAAGTCTTCAACTTATTCCCATTCTCACCCTATTCGTTCTTCTTTCTTGGTTTAACCAGAAAAAGCAAGTGTGATTTCTGTCTTGTTCCCACTTGAATACATAAATTGCTTATCTATGATAATTTTGATTATTTTCTTCAGTCTTGCCTTATGAAAAAAGGCACTGGGACCCAAATTATTGATTGTAATCATTTACAAATAATTATTTTATTAGCTACTAGAACCTGTATCACAAGAAGCAGAAAATCTAGCCCCATAGTAATATTTTCCACCAAATGGAGAAATGAAATTGACAGGCTATAGTAGTGTAATAGGATTTAGGCACTAGAAAGACAGTTAGAGACTTTGGAGGGGGTCTGTATGTGCACATGCCATCTACTCTTTCCTGATGAAATCCAGGGGGAAATGTGTCACCTTATCAGAGCTGTGAACAATGGAGTACCAATCTGAAAGCACCATGAGTAAGTGCACCCAAAAGATCCCAAAGCAGAAACTGAGCTAAGCATCTTTCCTTCTTCCTTCCAAGAAAGCAGCAGTTATAGTGAGCACTGAAGCCATTAAGCAACCACTGAAAAGAAAAGAGAAAAATAACATACCCACATCTTAACATGGAATTCTTAAGGGCTGGCCATCAAGATGATTTATGCAAGCTCCAAGGTGGACATACAAAGAGGATGGATTACAGGATTAAGGGGCATCAGAAGGTGTTTTCAAGTTGAAGAAGTAGACAACAGCATGACCCAAGTAAGGAGGGCACTAGCTTTGCTTCCTCTTGCAAGGCTGTGTGGCCAGCTGCTCAGCTCCTCAGTAGGTGATGGGAGCATCCAATGGTTCTGAGTCCCCTGAGACTCAGGAAGTGCTGCTTCCAGGGCACCCTTGAGATCACCTCATCATCTTGTCAGTGATAAACTTGGGAGTAGATATGCCTCCACTCTGGGCCAATGGTCTTGCGGGGAGACCTCCCAGGGGCTTTCCCTAACTTCTCATTGGATGCTGTCATGTTTGCCCATGTCACAGGCATTGAAACTACCCTGTTACAACCATGACACCAAGAAGTTGAGGTTGGCCTATGGAAAGGAAGTAGAGCAGGCGAGTGGAGAGAGCCTGTGTCACCAAGACTGCTAAGCTGCTAAAGCGCTGACTCAGATCCTGTCCTGCCTGCCTTCTCATTTAGGGGAGATGATGCCTTTTAAAAATGTTTTCATTTGAAAGATAGTTTTCAACTATAAAGAACAAATAAGAAGATACTAAACAGAGTTCTCATGTATCCCTCAACCAGTATTCTTTTTCTTTTTTTTTTTTTTTTGGTACCAGGGATCGAACTTGGGACCTCATGCTTGCAAGGCAGACACTTATGCCACTGAGCTATCTCCTCAGCTCCATCCCTTATTATTAACAACCTACATTAGTATGTGTTATGGTTTGTGTCTAGTTGTTCCCCCAAAGCCTCATGCAGTCATGGGGTGAGGACTTCTAGAGTTTGTGTTAACTCAACTCATGATCCACTGGGATTATGTGTGATTCAAGGCTGGGATTATGGGTCTTAGTACTGCTGGGATTACCCAGAGGTGGGTAAATACTGGGAAGTACTCATAGGTGTGAGTACTTCCCCTACCCTGGGGCAGGTAATTTGCATTACAATGTAAGGTGGGACGAGAAGCTAGCTGCTTGAGCTGCTGCTACCCCTCCCTTGCGCTCTTGCTCTTTGCCACTGCCATGCAAGTTTGCTTTCTGCTCTGTGCTGCTCTGCGTTGGACCCAGCTGAGTATGGACTGAAACCTCCAGTAACTGAGCAAAATAAACCTTTCCTTCCTTCATTTTGAGTGTCGGGTATTTGTCCCAGCAACGAGAGAAGAGTAACTAAGACAGTATGGTATATTTTTAGAACTAATCAGCCAATATTGAGATATTTTCTAACCCCATAGTTGGAGCCTATAGTTTATTCGGATATCTTCAGTTTCACCTAAGATCCTTTTTCTGCTCCAGAATTCCATTTGGGACAGACATTACATTATATTTAGTCTCCATGTCGCCCTTGATTCCTGTGGGCTATGGCAGTTTCTCAGACTTACCTTGTTTTTAACGGTCTTTTAAAGAGTACTGGAAAAGTGATTTGCAGGACAGCTCTCTACTGGGATTTGCCTGGTGCTTTTCTCCTGAGGTGCTATAGGATTGGAGGGAGAAGGCCCATAGGGTAAAGGGTCATTTTCATTGTATTATATTATAGCAAGGGCACTGTGCTGGTCAGCTTTCTGTTATTGTCACATGTATATGAGATGCATCAGGATGTAAAACAAAAAGGTTTACTTTGTAGCTCCAAATAGCTTCATTGATAGTTTCCCAAAAGAAGATTTTGAAACATCATAATTTACCAATATGTTAGTATTAAAAACTTTTAACAAAGGATACACCAGCAGGCATATGAATGTTTCACATTTCTTTCCTTCTGTACCACTTAGAGAAAGCGAAAAGAACTTTATATTCAGGAAAAGAATCCTAGTATTTAGTTTCTTGCTAACTGAGCTAAATCACAAATGCAGTGATTCCATTGCCAATTACACTATAAATTTTCAGTAACATGTCTAGGTATGATTATCATAGTAATTAAATACTTTTGCATTAAAATGAATAAATTTACAGAAAAGAATACATGCAATTCAGTGAAAATACATGCCGGCCAACATCATATTTTTATTTTATTTCTTTATTTATTAGAGTATCAGGGACTGAACTCATTCTACTGAGCTATCTCTCCAGCCCCAATGTCATGTTTTAATATTCAGCATCAGGGGTGTCTTTGAAGACCTTCCTGTGTCTGTCCGCATCATTGAGTGAATCTCTGAGCTTTTCCTGCATGAGCTTTTGAATCTGCTAAAAGAGAACAACAACATCTTATTAATGGAGTCATGGGGTTTATTTAAAAATTAAAAATGAGGTGATAACCCTAAAAGTGCTTTAAAATAGGTATGCGCACAGATTTCTATTGAATGAATTATTGCCATGTACACCATAAAGCTTACAAGAACGGTGAGAATCCAAGTATATTATAATAGTTAACTCCTGATAATCTAAATCCTCTGTCTCTGTCTGTCTGTCTCTCTGTCTGTCTGTCTGTCTCCCTTTCTCTGTAGGAGGAAACACCTTACACCAGCAATAATACTTTACACACATTGAGTCACTGATCATTGATGGGGCTATAGAAGTTTTCTGTACCTGGTCCCATGTCCCTCTTTGTGGATTCTTCTCAGATTCTTGGGAGGTGGGCCAGCATGGGACAGGAACAGGGATTAGAGTAGGAAGTAGGTACCCCCAGGATCCTGAAGTAGGTACCCCCAGCAGGGAGGTAGGCAGAGAGGTCAGGAGTGCAGGCTTGAGCTACATTCCTGTCAAGAGCCAAGCTCCATCCTTCCCTGGGGTTTCCAGAACAAAGGCCGGGTGTGAGGAGCTTGGGGGGCTGGGCTGTGCAGCCTTTGTGTATGTGTGTGGATGTGTTCTGTCTGCATGTGTGGGTGTGGATGGGTGTGTCTATCTGTGTGAGTCTGTGTAGGTGTGTGCATGTGTGTACAATAAGGCACTGAGTCTATATCTAGCCTCTCCATGTATTGGAAGCAGCAGTGAATGCATTGGAGTAACAGAGGCAGAGAGGAAAGTGACAGACAGAGGCAAAGGGGAAAAGGGCAGGTAGAGACTGCAGTTCAGCTGCTGTCTCCCAGCACCAGCAGGCAGAGCCACCTCTTCTGATCTCTGATGGTCTCCTGAACCACCAGCTGCAAGCCAGTGGCCAAGTTCAGAGCCAAGTAAAATTTGCTCCATTTCTCTCTTTCCCAGGGAGCACTCTGAGCCAACGCCTTAAATGAACATTCTGGGAGGAGCAGGGTCCCATTCCCGGGTCTCATTAGAACCCATCCAGACCCAGGCTGAGTGCTAAGGAAGTGGGGGTAGGGATAAAAGTCAATACAGTATCATCAGATTTTACTGGAAGTAAACTTGGTTAAGGCATAAATAAATGAATTTCTAGTGGCTGGGGGACATTTATCAGCTTTGGGGAGGAGTGATCTTAAAACAATTCTTTAAAAACTGACCATTTCTAAAATTGCAGTATTTCACACTGACATTTACATTTCTGGTTTCTCCTGGAAGCATATGATCTGGAAATTCTGGTTCTGAAATCTTACTTGGGTTCTCAGTTGGTGCTGAGCAGAGGCAACCTTCTCCTAGGCCAAGGGAGCCTCAGCTTCCCCAAGACCCCATACCTTCCTCTGTCTCCCGCTTATTGCTCCCAACCTGCTCACCCACGAAAACACCTTTCCCGATATAGTTAGCATTTGAGCTTACAACCCCTGGCCTATGTGGAGAGGAAAGAAAACAATAATGAGAGGTAAGAGAAAAGTACCAGGACAGTTGGCCAAGGAAACCTGGCATACTAGAGAATCAGCTGAAATGCTAGTGAAGGGAAAGAATAGAGTCTCTTAAAAGATAAAGTTGAGGGTTGGCAAGAGAACTCAGCAGACTGAACGCCTGCTTAGGCAAGTTCAAAGACCGGAGTTCAATCCCTGGCACCACAGGTCATGGGTGTGGTGGCACGCATCTGTAACCCCAGTGCTGGGGAGGCTGAAAACAGGAGGATCGACTAGGAGTCTGAGCTGCATAGTGAGACCCTGTACCAAATATATAAAAAAAGATAAAGTTGATCACATGAATAATACAAGCCAGATTCTGGGTTATAATTTTGACTAAAGATTTTCAAGAAAAAAAATTGGAAGAAATCTAAAATTGTATTTTGTGATGCTTAGACATAACTATGACAGAGAATAAACTAGATCAATATACTTTACAATAAAGGCTTTCGAAAGTCACACACCTACAAAATTACACTGGGGCTCAGGGTTCTAAGAAACCCTGGAACAGCAGTTCTTCCTCTTATAGATCATTTGTATACTAGCTTGAGATCACTTTCCTAGACACAGTTCAGCCACAGAGTCAAATCAATTGTGTATGTTTTCATTTCTCAAAAAGTAAAAACTTGAGCTATAGCTCAAGTGGAATAAGTAGAGATAGCTCAGTAAAGTAAGTGCTTGCCTCACAAGTGCAAGGTTCTGAGTTCAATTCCTGGTACCACAAAAAATAAATAAATAAATAAAAAACAAATACAACTTAGGACATTTATTTCCTTATCTTAAAAAATCACTGGATTAAATGTAAGTCTTGGGTATTAGTTTTGAAACTATCTCATTACTATTTGTTTCTCAATAAAATTAAATAAAAAATGAAAAAATAATAAAAATTTAAAAAAATAAAGATCCAACCTTAAAAAGAGAGAGAGAGAGAGAGAGAAGAAAAGAAGGCAACTGAGAAAATGAGCTTACATGAAAGTACCTAAGTAAAATAGCCCAAATTTGATTTAAAATATTCCATGTATTCCCCCAAAGCTCCTAAAACTTCAAGAATAAAATCACCACAAATGAACTGGAGCCACATGTGGCTAGAGAGGCTGACAGTAAAATCAGCAAGAAACTGCTTATTCAGCCTCTTCAAACAAAAATGAATTGTTTTGATGAATGAGAATTCTTTAATGAATTACCATATGACATGCCAGTAATTTTTTCAATGTCAAGCAGAGAAAGTTTTCATTTGTCTTTTGTTGGGCTACAGCTACTTAAAATAATGGGAGGTCAAGGCCACCAAGACAACACTTGGCATAGCGGCCATGGGAGGCAGGCTGTGCCTACGCAGAGCATAAGGAGAGGGGGGCTCGCCTCTTCCTAGATCCCCCAGTCCCACTGTGGCTCTCGCTTTGTGCAGAGACGTGCCATGGGAGTTTAGCCGAGCCCTAGGTTGCCGTGCCTGGCCTTCTGAGTTCACGGGTCAGGCACAGTGCATGAAAACCTTGGGGACATCACACAGATAGAGGGCGACTACAGAAACTAGCGTTAGAAGGGAAAACAGAAGAGCATCTGAGGGCACAGGAGAAAGGAAACTCTTACTTCTCCCCTCAGCAGTCACTTCTGATGTCACATGTACATGTGGGAAGAAGGGCTCCCACACCATCCAACTCTCCAATTCCTGATGAGTTTGACCGATGTCATACAGTGTAACTCATTCTGACACTGACTTTCCGGAGTTGCCAAGGGTCCCACAGACTAAGGGCTTGGTCCCCAGGCCACCCTCACTGCAGATGCCAATTGTTAGTCTGGTCTGGGCCTTCCAGTCTGCCTGACTGGCTACCGATCAAGTGGATCTTACCTTCCTCTTTGATTAGATAACAGAACAGAGCAGCTCACAAGGCCCAGGGAAATACATACTTAGGCTTCCTGGTTTATTGTCATGGATACAACTCAGGAAGAGCCACATGGAAGAGATATACAGGGTATGCTGTGGGGGAAAGTGGCACTCCCGTGAGCACCTGGGGCACACTGCTAGCACTGCCATGTGTGCACAGACCCCCAGACTGGACAAGCCCATCATTTACTGCTTTTATGGAGGTTCCATGGTAGTTAGGCAAGGCCCAAGGAGCTCCCCCAAAGAGGAGGTGGGGACCTCCACTTGTTCCTCCTCCAGTATACAGGTTCATCAACCTCTCACAGAACCAGAACTTCAGCATGGTCACCGATGGGCAGAGGCAGAGGAGGTGCAATAAGGAAGTATGTACTCAAGAACCTAGAGGTGGGCCCTTGAGAGAGGCGCGCTCTGTATTATTATTCAAGGAGCTGGACGTTCAGTGAAGAAAAGAAACAACAGAGAGTCTGCCCTAGTGAAACTGGTATTTTAAAGGGAGGAGATAAGTAATAAGCAATATTGAAATTTATTAAGTCTCTGGAGAGTATTAAAATCTGTTCATGGGGCCTGGGGAGATAGCTCAGTGGTCTAAGAGCCTGCCTGGCAAGTGCACGGACCTGGGTTTCATCCCTGGTACCGCATGCTGTTCCAGCCCTGGAACCCCAAGTGCCCCATGTGGGCCCTGAAACTGGACGCAATGGTGCACACCTGTAATCCCAGTGCTGAGGAGGCTGAGACAGGAGGCTCACTAAGAGTCGGAGCTGCACAAGGAGACCCTGTATCAATAAATAGTAATAAAAGGTTGTTTGTTTTTTTTTTTTTTTGTACAGGGTCTACAGGTTCTCACTATGTAGATCGGATTCATCATGATCCTCCTGTTTTTCAGTCTCCCGAATGCTGGGATTACAGGCGCGTGCCACCATGCCCAGTCTCAATCACCGTGTCAGCGCGCCCGGGCGCGGAGGGCGCCTGCACGGCACACCGGGGATCCAACCCCAGCGTTGTGCTCTACCTACGCAGGTGTTTTAGTCCGCTGAGCTATCTGGCTGGCCCAGAAAATTTTTTTTAAAAAATCAGTTAATGTATTAGAAAGTGACTAGATCTTGGTAAAATTGGCAAGTTGTTAGTTGAGTCCAGGGCTTTCACGATGAGCTGTACCTACTGGGGCCAGCCAAATAGCTCAGCGGACTAAAGCACCTCCTTCAGCAGCATGCAGCGTTTGGGTTCGATCCCCTGCTTGCCGCGCCAGCCCCGCCCCCGGGGCGTGCTAAAGTAGCAACTGAGACTGGGTGGGGTGGCGCGGGCCTGTAATCCCAGCACTTGGGAGGCTGAAAACAGGTGAATCACTAAGAGTCTGATCTACATAGTGAGACCCTGTCCTAAAAACATTTTTTTAAAAAAATGAGCTGTATCTCCAGATCTCTTTTAATTTTAATTTTGAGACAAGGTCTCACTAAGTTGCTAAATTGTCCAGGCTGGGCACAGACTTGCTGTCCTCCTGCCTCAGCTTCCCAGAGTGGAGGGATTTCAGTCATGTGTCACCATGCCTGGCTAGCAAGTAGACTAAAATGGAAATAAAAAGGATCTGTGATAATAAAAAAAATACTTTGGAAAAGGATAAACTTTAAGCACTTAGCTATCATATTTCAAGAGAGCTTTTCTTTGTGGTTATCTAATTTTATGCAAAAATACTATCTAGAAAAATAAGTTCCATTTCTCAAAATACAAATCATGGATTACTTGGAAGCATTTTTTCAGAAAATATACCTTTCTGAGCCCTATTATCAAACTACCAAATCAGAACCTCTGGAAATGGGGCCAAAACATGTATTTAAACAAATTCCCCAAATGCTTCTGTTGTGCAGTGGAGTCTGTGCCTAGCTGGGTGCACAAGAATGTAGATATGTTGATCAACCTGCCCCTAAAGCATCAGAAATTTAGTGGGCCCTGGAGACTCCAGGTTTCCATTAATTCTTGAAAAAAAGAGTTCTAACCACTGACATAATGCAAAGGTCTGTTGCTGCTAATTAGAGTAAAAACCATTTACTTTACAACTAGAAAAGGAAAATTGTCATTCCACTATCAAAGTTTAAAAGAAAAATGTGTATTTTTGCCAAGATAAGTCCACCCCCTTCATGAGTTAGGACACACGAAAGGGAGAGATATCCCTGAGAGAAAGGCCTGCCTATCCTCAAGCACTTGTGCAAGTTCGTGGTCAGCAGGTGCAGCACCACTAGAGGACAAAACGTCTATATGGGTGCAGTACATTGCTTCCCTGTAGAAGGTGATTAGCCCCCAGGGGACATTTGCAATGTCTGCAGACATGCTTGGTGGTCATCCTCAGAGAAGGAGTGCTACTGGCACCTAGAGAGGAGAAGTCGGGGACACTGGTATCCACCTACCATCTCTTGATGCCAATCATGAAGGTGTTGAGAAGCCTAGATTATGCTAATCCAAAAGCACGTGCACAGGGGGGTGTGATTGATCTAGTAGTGGGTCCATGCGTCCTCCAACTCTGGAAAGCCAGAGTAGCATGATGGGATGTGAACAGGAGAAGGGGGACGAACCCCAAAATCCCAGAGAGTTAGCATGAAGTCTTGCTTGAATGTTCATCTTCCTTCCTCAGTGATAAACTCTTTTAGAACAAGTGCTACTTCTCCAAATTCCCACAGTTAATTGTTCATTTATTCAATAAATACTTGTTATTGTGTGTTAGATGCTAGAAATTCTACCATAAACAGTGCTTGGCTTCTCGATCACAATCCATAAAATTCTGTTGAATGATCTGCTATTAAACTTGACAATTCTTATTGGACAAGAATATGTGACGGACAAGATGCTGTAGGATAAATATTGGATTTTATTAGTCCTTAACACAGATGTTTATATTGTAAGAAATGTAGATGACTGTACACTGATCCAATAGAAAAGAAGGAGCACACAAAACTAGGGTGCTTTTAAGTATCTAAGGAAGGGCCTACAAGATAGCTCAGCAGACTAAAGTGCCTGCTTAGGTAGAGCGCAGCGACCAGGGTTCAATCCCTGGTGTGCTGTGGCAGTCCTGCCCCCGGGGCACACAGAGACATCTACTGAGACTGGGCATGGTGGTACGCATCTGTAATCCCAGTACTTGGGAGGCTGAAAACAGGAGGATCATTATGAGTCTGATCTGTGTGGTGAGACCCTGTAAGACCCTGCACTAAAATACATCAAAAAAAAAAAAAAAATCCAGGAAGCTTCTGAGCTGATGTGTGAACAAATATTGGGTCAGTTCAGTTGTCCTGTGACAACAATATGCAATGTATTAATTATTATAACTGTCCTACTAACCTGTTTTGAAACTGTTTCATTGCTATTTGATCTTTTTTCTCATTAAAATGAATAAAAAATTTAAAAACAATAAATAAATAAATAAAGTTCAGAACTAGGGGACTCATCGAAGCTCATTAATCCCTTACTGTCACCTTCACCTTTCCCTCCCTGCCCTAGAAAACATAGTCCTGAGCAACCTAAAATATGGCATCCTGTGTGTCAGCTTCAGACCCAGTCACAGCCTCTGACAGACCTCCACCATGACAGTCATACAAAGACAGGTGGCATGCAAGGGAGAGACAAGAATGGAGCACAGTGATAGAGCACATTAGCTCAGGAAGTGAGGTACTATGATTATAAGCCACTTAGGAAGACACTCGATTGGCTCTCTATATGTATTTCCCTTGAATCAGCAAACTCCCAATATTTTAGCTAGCTAGGCAATGGCTACTCAACTAAAGAATTCTTTTTCTCCCACCTCTCTGGCAACAGGTGTGGGGATTTGAGGAGATTCTTGAGACCCTGAAACTTCTGGGCTATTTGATCCAAAGGAAGCTTCTTGCCTTGGTTCCTCTGCCCTCTTCTGAGGTGAAAGCCTGACCCACAGCAGTGAGACAGTTTGATGATGTGGACAGTGACAGCATCCCAAAGGATGGCAGGAGTCTGGTCTCTGGGATAACATCGTAGAGCAGAGTAAAGATACCACTCTGGATGCCCATCACCTCAGACTTTCATGTACAAGGAGAAATAAATGTACTACCTGGCTTAATCTCTGCTTTTGATTTCTGTTAAAACAGCCAAACCAATATGCAAAGTGCTCTGGCTTGAATTTGGCATGTTCCTCAAAGGCCATATATTAAAGGTTTGGTCTCCAACTTTGCACTATTGGAAAGTGATAGAACCCTTAAGAGGTGGGGCTTAGTGGGAGTTTTTAGGTAATCGAGGGTCCGCCCTTTGCTCCAACACAGCTTTGCTCCACCAGGTGCTCCTGCTATGACGTTCTGCCTTGCCAGAGGCCCAAAAACACCTATAAGCTGCCACCTATAAACTGCAATTTTCAAAACAGTGTTCAAAAATGAATCATTCTCATTATAAACTGGTCATCTCAAGTGTTATAGTGACTGTAAGGTCTTAGTTACTTTCTCATTGCTGGGACAAAATATCTGACAGCCACAAGTTAAAGGAGGAAGAAGTTTATTTAGCTTACAGTTTGTAGAGGTTTCAGTCCATAGTCAGCAGGATCTACGGGAGGGCAGCATGGCAGAGGGGCACAGCCGAGGAGGAGAAGCTCATGGCACAGCACTGCAAACAGAAAGAGATCACGGTAGGAGGAAGGGAGAGAAATCCTTCCCACAGTGACTCAGATCCTCCAACCAGGGTTTGTCTACCAAACCCGCATTTTGGGAGAAGGATTCTAACACACCAGTGGACTAATCTGCTGACAGTAATCATATCCCCATGATCCAATCGCCTGCCAAAAGTACCAGCTATGAGCACATGAGGCTTTGGGGAAACATCTAGACAGAAATCATAGCACACAGTAATAAAAAAATTTGATTGGTACAGTAACTCATTAAAAAGTTCGGTTGTGACTATAATGATTATGCATACAAATTCCCAGTGATCCATCTCATGTGTGGCCTTTATGTAGAGTACATTTTCAGAGTACTCTAGAAGTCAGCGATAGTTTCCAAAGAATGGTCTATGTCTTCTGGATCTGCCATCTGTAGAGCTTTTGAAATATGGGCTTCTGGGCATCCAACTCCAGAGCTTTTTATTTGGTAAGAGATGGGAGGTACATCGGTCAGTTTCCTGTGACTATAACAAAATACCTGAAATAATCAAACTATAAAAGAAAAGGTTTAGTTTGGCTCATGGTTTTGGAAGCCCCAGTCTATGGTCAGTTAGCACTGTTACTTTTGGACGTGAAGCAAGGCAACACATCATGGTAGAGCACATGGCGGAGCCAAATCTGCTCACCTCATGGCCAAGAAGCAAGAGAAAGAGACTGAGATCCCACTGTCCCCTTTGCTGGCACACCCCAGGGACCTCAAGACCTCCCAGTAGGTGCCACCTCTTAAAGCTTCCTCCACCTTTCAATAGCCGGAGAGGCTTAGGACCAAGCTTTTAACACATGAACTTTGGGGGACTTTCAAGATCAAACAGCCAGGTGTGGTGACACCTACCAGAGACAGTAACTTAGCATGACCCTGTCTCAAAATAAAAAGTAAAACAAGGTGAAGGCTTAATCCCCAGGATCATCATCGGTCAATCAATCAATCAATCAATCAATCAATCCAAACATAGAAGAAAGTCTATGTTTAACACTGATCATTTCACCCAGATAATTCTTGTGTGCAGTGCCAGGATTCTTAACACTCTTCCCAAATGGTGATGCCCTTGCTGTCCTCAGTTTCTCATGGCCTAGGCATCATTTAACACCTATATCTGCACTCCTCTGTTTTTGGGCTATTGGGGACTCTCCTCCAACTTGAATTCCTACTGCTTTTGGGGTGGGGGCTCCAACCTTTTCAAACCCAAAGCTTTACTGTACCATCACCCTCCACCCTGGTGCCTCGCTGGAGCTACTGTCCTTCTTGCACTGCACCTGTTGTTGGCCAGAGGAGGACTTGAAGAATATGAATGTGACAAAGACAGTCCCAGATGGACCACCTGCAATGAGTAGGGGAAATCAGGATGCCTATGTTGTAACACCCCATAGGCTCCATTGCTGTGACGTGAGCACCTGCAGAGGTTTCCCCCCACTGGTAGCAGACTGCAGGCAGTGGTCCAGTTCCCTGTCTCACAGAGAACTGCTAAAAGCACAGGTCCATTTGTAGTTCCCTGGAAATGTTCTGCCACCCAGGAATAGGTAAACCCTGACCACTTCTTTGAATTACTCTCAAGAGCTTCTTGAAGAGATCCTAGTTAAGATCACCAGGAATCCCTCTAAATTATGGTTCCCTGAGAACTAACTAGAGGTATCGTGGCCTCACGGATGGTTGGGCTGCATCTCAGAGCTTCATACTCAGTGGTTACTATGGACTGCTTAGGTTCCCCTCAACTAAATCATGATTAGATTCCTAACCCCCACAGTGATGATGTTAGGATGTGGGGCTCTGATAGGTGATTAGGCTATGGGGATAAAGCCCACAAGCATGGGACTAATATCCTTCTAGAGGGAGTATGAGGGCTTCTTCAACCAGATGAGGACATAGCAAGCAGGAGCCAGAAAGGAATCTCTCATTAGACACTGAAACTGAGATGTCTTCATATTAACCCTCCTGGCCTGAAGAACTATATTTCTATTATCTATAAACCACCAGTCTCTGGCATTTCATGATAGCAGCACCAATGGACTGAAGCAGAAGTTCTGAGGTGGAGCCTGAGAATTTAGATGCCCAACAAGTCACAGGCAATACCGAGGCTGCCGGTTGGAGACCCCACATGAGCACCACTGCCCTAAGCACCTGCTGCCTTCTCTGTGCAGCTCATGGAGTCCAGGCAGAGTGTTCCTCCCCAGGGGGGAAAAGACAAAGGTCAGGGAAGGGAGCTGAGGACAGGAGACAGCACAGTGTCCCAGAACTGGAGCTTGTTCTGTTCTGCACTGGCTATGTCACTAACACCTCTGACCCTCTGTTGTCTTTTCTGTAAAACTGAGGATACAATAGCTCATTGATAGGGTTGCTGTGGTGATTAAGTGACTAACCTCTGCGACAGCACCTGTCCCAGGTGCACAGTGTATGACCAGGATACAATATGCCAACCTCTGCTTCACTTTCCCATTCCTGTTTCCCACTCGGTTTAATGAAATTATTCAAAAAACAGGGGAGGGAGCTGGCCAGATAACTCAGTGGACTAAAGCTCCTGCTCAGGCAGATGCAGGGGCCAGGGGGTTCGATCCCTGGTGTACTGTGCCAGCCCCGCCCCCAGGGCACACTGAGACAGCAATTGGGACTGGGCGTGGTGGCACACACCTGCAGTCTCAGCACATGGGAGGCTGAAAACAGGAGGATCACTATGAGTCCAGTCTGTGTAGTGAGACCCTTTAGACCCTGTATTAAATACATAAAGGGGATTGGTCATCAGACCACATATATGGAGCTGAATCATTTATCAATCTCTTAATCCCAAGGGAAGGAAACTCCTTACCTACTTAGTTCACACCACTGGTGTCCAACAGTCTGGCTTGTGTGGGTAGCGCAAAGCAGAGATAAACTGTCTTGGACTGCATATAAGTTATATAATATAGGCAATGTATATGAGTACCAAATAATTTTATGCTTTCATTATAACAGTTTTAAAGGAAGACAACATAAAGCTGAATATTTGGCCTTGTTTTTGTGAGCCTATTGCATCAGCATCTGTTTGATGAAAGTGGTTCCCCAAATTCAATAACTAAATAGGAAAATATACATGTCTACTTAACAACAAATGCATGACTTCACAGCACACACGCATAGGTAGGTTGAAGTGCAGTTATTGGTAAGCACTGTGTGTAACATCTGACACGCGTGGGTTTTAATTTGACTGATGTGTGGAGGGCGTGAGAGACAAAGCGGGCCTTGCAGTATCCCTCTCTGTGCAGTGCTCTGCTGTCCCTTACACAGCCCCTGCTCAAGCGCTGCCCAGTAAGGTTGTGAAAAATATCCCTAAAACTCACACAATCACGTGAAAAGCTTACCATCTTGCCTGGCACATCTGACCTGTATCCTCAGCACTCTCGGAGGGTGAGGCAGGAAGATCACAAGATTGAGTACAGCCAGGGCCACTTACAGCAACTTAGTGAGAACGTGTCTCAAAATTTTAAAAGGGTGGAGTTCTACTTCATTTCTTTTTCCATGAGTATATGCTTGCAGTACATGGTGACTTGTGCAAGTACACACCACCCCTTCATTCTTCTTTGTCCTCTTCCTTCTCAGTCCCTCTCTGCTCCCTCCAGCTGTTGTTTCCATTTACAAAAGCTCTATTTCCTTTCTCCTCAGTTCTCTTTGTTATCCCTTTTCCATTCTTCCTATCACCCCTGCCTCTGTCTCTCACTCTCCTTCCCATTTATAAAAGCTCATCTTACTTCTCTGTCTTTCACTTTGTGTTTCTCCCATAAGAGAAACCATGCAAAATTTATTTCACTTAACAATGTGAAGTGAAATTGAGGTGCTTCCATTTATCTACAGTTGCCTCAAATTTATTCTTCTTTTTGGCAGAGTACATGGAGTAGAGAAGCAAATAGGGCTGAACCATAGCTCCCTGTGAAGGCCTTAGGTTCAAATCCCAGTACCATGATAAAGCAAAAGAAGTAGTAAAACTTTACAATCCTGTGGGGCCACATTGCTGGCTTTACAGGGCCATGTGTAGCACTCGGCTGGACACACCTGTTTACTATAAAATTTGGTGGGGGGAAACAAGAAAAATATTTTCTGTATGACCTTAATAGTGTCAAGTGATCACTCACTGGCCAGGCAAATGAACTTTCTCTTCTCTAACATGATACATACAGGGAGTCGGGGAAGTGTTTTCCAGAAAGAGGTGCTTCTGTGATCTGTACCAGCAGCCTACCCTCCTGGTGGGGAGTTTCAGGCATCCTTTCCAGTGTGTGTGTGTGGGGGGGGGAAAGACAAATGTCCCAACTCTATAAACTATAGCTTTAATATCCCCTCAGGCACCTGCTAGCCCTCCCTTCCTATTATGGTTGTCACCTAAACTGTCCCCTGAAAAGCTCATTGTACTGCAGGCATGGTTCCTGGTGGCCTTGAGGAAGTGACTGCATCATGGGAACTCTGACCTCACCCAGCGGATGATGAGATCTTAATTTGATGGCATTGTAGGGAGGTGATGGTGACAGGGATGGGTGATGGGGTCCAGGTGAAGGGAGAGGCTTGCGGGGGTGTGGCGTTGAGGACTATCAGATCCTAGATGGCTTTTTCCAACTCTCTGATTTCTGGCTGCCGTGGGGCGAGCAGCTCTGCTCAGCAGCACCACCCCAGCATGATTTTCCTAGCTTGGGTTTTTCTAACCAGCCTGGAAACCTCTGAAACCAGAAGCCTAGGTAAACCATGCTTCCTTTATGTAATTAGTGTATGGTACTCAGTCACAGTGACTCAAAGCTGGTTAGCACACCTCTAACGTAGGAAAGTCTGAGATGCAGCTCGGTGATTGAGCATTTAGCAAGGTTATGCAAAGCTCTAGGTTGGACTCACAACACTATCAAAGTAAGGGAAATGAAGGACCCCAATGGCTTCCCTCTGCTGGAATCCCAGCTTCTACGTTGGAGCCTGCTGAATGTCTACCACACCTTTCCTGGTTACCAGGAAGTCAATTGTACAATCTGTGGATGGCCCAGATGCTTTACGGCTCCCTTTCTTTTCTTGGGAGACATTAATTTTTACCTCTTCAAGACAGTACTTGGGTGTTTTGTACACTTGTGGGCTCAATAAATATCAGTCTAGCTGAGTAATGTTGTCTGCGTGCCTTTTCAACATTTTTCTGTTCACGAGCTTCAGAGGAAACTGAAAAAAGAAGGGAACTAAAAACAGGAACACTTGTTAGCCAACTCTGATAAATGTACGGAAGGTGGGTGAGTAGCAGAAAATGGGTTGAGAAAGACACTGGCGTTAGGACTTAGTAGCCAGGCTGAAGAATTTCCAATACTACATCCCCGTTTTCCTCTTCCCACCAGTGCAGGGGTGGAGTTGGTACTTCCACATGCCCTCCTACTTATTTTATCTGTGTATTCCCATACTGGTCAGCAATTGGTTTAGAAAACATTTCCTCTGTAGATCAGGCCTCCAAGCAATGAGTCAATGCTCTGTGGAACTATAAAGAAGTGGTCCATTAAGGACCCATGGAGATAACCAAAGAGGCCCATTGGTGCAACAACAGGAGGGCAGAAATAGCCAGAGGAAATGGCTTGACTGTAACTGCCATGATTCGTCACCTCAGCTCTTCAGGGCTCTGCCTCACAGCAAGTGGCCCCATCATCCCTCTAGTTGTTCAGGGCAGTAATCTAGGAGCTATTTCTTTCACCTCCTTTTCCCTCACACTTCCCCTCCTCCATATTCAATCCAGCATCATGCTGTACTGACCCATTTGTGCCAGTTAAATATCCCCTGCCTTTGTCCATTCCTGTTATTTCTATACATCTCAGCTTGAACCATCACCTCACATCTGGGAACCATCCTGTCTGCAGCCTTGACCACCCTCCAATCTCTGCACTGTGGTGAAGTGGACTTTCCATCTGCTCTCTGATTTTTAAAATCATTCAATGACTTCCATTTGCTTCTAAAACAAAGACAAAAGTTCTTTGGATGGTCTATATTAGCCAGCTTTCCTATATTCATAATTGCCCAAAGTAAAGAGGCACGGGGAGGAGTCAGGGTCCCAGGATCCCCTTTAAGGGGTCCCCTCCAAAGACCTAACTTCCTCCTGCCAAGCCCTACTTTCTAAGGGATCCGCTGCCTTCCTGCAACACCACAGGCGGGGGACAAAGCCTTCAATATATGAACTCTTGGGAGACACTCAAGATCCAAAATAACATGCTCTGGCCTTGCCTACCTTTCCAGTCTCACGATTGACAGTGCCTGGTACTGGGGAAACCCTCATGTTTGTTACTTCATGAATAATAAATATGCCACACAGAGCTGCTGATTAAATTACTAAAGTACTAAACTTTAGCAACCTTCTCTTAAAACTTTGCAAAATCATCCCTCAATCATCAGTAGAATCCTTTTTTTTTTTTTAAATTCCACTACTGACATTGCACCCAAGGTCATTCTATCACAGGGCTACATCCCATCTTTTTGTTTTTATTTTGAGAGACTTCAGTAAGATGTTCACACTAACTTCAAATTTATAATCCTCCTGCCTCAGCCTCCCAGCTCATCAGAGAACTCCTTAGGGAGTCTCACACCATAACAACAGACACCAGGCTTCAATTAGAAGCCAAGATTTACTGTGGTCCAGTGTTCTGGATCCCTGGTCACTAAGCACCCCTTTTAATCTATCCCATATACAACTCTTGGCTTTCTTTTCATTACTTATTCCAATAAGGATGCTATAGCCTCATGCATTTATCTTTTAAAACTTTTCCCCCCTTTGGTTATTAAGACAAGGCTTGCCTTTGAATGCAGGCTGGATTTGAACTCACTATGTAGCTCAGGTTGGCCTTGAAATTGCAGCAATTCTGAGTACTGAGAATAAAGGCCTGTGGCTTAAAATTTTACTGAATATGTTTAATGAGAATTTTAAAAATCTTATTTAATTGATCAAATTATCTAATATATAATCCTATTTCTCAAGATGTAAGAACTTGGCTATCTTATTAACATGTTTTCATGATCTACGATGGTTTCTGTGGCCCTGCAGTGTCACCCATTCCTTGGGGCCCTCTTTTCCTTCTCCCCACATAGGTAACCCCCACCAGGTCTCCCCTAGACTCATAGGAGACACCCATATATAGCTAAGGGCTTGAACTTTTCCAGTGTTTGGTCCCCCCAGACCCAGAAAAGGACTGAGGAATGTATATATTAACTAATTCTGCTGTGCTTAGGCATTTGCCTCGGAATGCTCCCTGCTGCTTCTCTGTGCTAGGCCCCCTGTCATGTGGGCCCAAATGCCCTAGTTCTGTACCATAATACCATAGTCTGTACCATGGTCTGAAAGGGAGCCATCTGAAGAAATAGCCATTCTTCAAAACAGTATTTCTAGGAACATCAATGTACTATTGAACTACAGCTGTCTGAATAACATAGACCAAACTCTTTCAAAGACACTGTCTTATTAGAACAAGAAGACAATAGGACCTTCTCTCGGCAGTACATTCATTGCCATGAAATTCGTGTTCAGTTTGTACTTAAAAGTTTTGAGTATCCCACATATAAAAGCTGATGCATGGAGATCTTAGCACAGACGCTGGAACAGGATGAATGTTTTCTGAATGAAGAAGTGATTCAAATTTAACCTCCCCCACCCAAACCAATCCATATTAATGGATGGGCTGTGGAGTCAGGGTGGAGTCAAGTATTTTTCCATTTTCTAAATTTGGAAACTGAGAGTCAAATGTCAACTAGCTGAATCTTAGCTGATTGAAAGTAGAGTTAGTGATGCGCTCTACTGAGATAAAATATTAATCTGATGATTGATTGAATTGTTCAGTCTCATTCTGTATATCAAAGCTATGAAAGTACACTTAAAATCCCATGACTAGCAGATAAAATCTAAAAGGCACAATAGATATAGTAGAAGGGAAAGAAACAGAGCAAAAGAGAAAGGAGAAAAAAAAGGAAAAAAAGGAAGAGAAAAAGCATATATGCATATACACAGCCAGCTAAGCTGATTATACTACTAATGTCTATTGGTTTCTTGAAGGTAGCAGTTAATACTTAAAATTTTTACTTTGACCAATTTTATATGCTTATATCTGGTAATTTGAGTAACTACACTGAAGACAACAATGTGCACTATAACAACCACTGTTTAATGCCTATCATCTTGTTTTTTTTTCAACTTGTGTATCATTTTTAATGTTTTATTTTTTCTATTTTCTTTAAAATAAAAAGGCAAAAAATAAACCAGTACTTCTCCAAGTAAAAAAAAAAAAAAATCCCATGACTTACACTTTTTACTCTGAATGCCCTTCCAATAAAAAATTAGTACAGCCATGGTTTAGTCAAATTAATAAGTTTAAAGGGAGCTGACTCTCCCTCCCCAAGTCTGACTGGGTGAGGATGCTGCAGAAGAGCCCGGAGGAAGGCTGAGCTCAGCAGCCAGGAGAGGGGCAGCCTGGGCAGGAAATGCTGAGCTGCTGGGTCCTTCTTTCTCTCCTTTGCACTTTTCCAGGGAGATGGAGCCCACACCTGGGAAGGTTGGGACTGAGAAGGTAAAATAAGGGCAACACTAGTGCCCAGTGGGAGAGGAAACACAGCAGGTGGAGTAACCTGAGCCTTTTCTCTCCCCATTCATGTATGACCAACTTTCTGGGACAGTTCTAGATGATTCCCCGGAGGGTAGATAACATCAAAACTAAGAAAACAGAAAGATACAGAAGGTCCCAGCTTGAAAGAAAAGGGTGCAAAACAGCAGAGAATTCCTGAGCATTTTCTATAATACCTATAAGGTTAAGTTTTATGAAATAAATTCATTTGGGGTGATATGCTTATTTGATAAAGATTTTCTTACTTGATAAGATATTCCTCATAAAATTGCTCTTAAAAACTAGGTACTTTCAAAATATTATTCCATCTAGCATAAATTTATAACCCACTTCTAAGAGCAAATTCACCACTTAGATTTAGCCACACTTATATTACTATTTTAAATATTTAGATGACATAAAAATGGTGACTACTTGTTTGATATTTCACTGGAGAAAATGAGAACTTAACTTCATTACAGTATAAAATTTAGTGTAGATATGAGGAAAAACATTGATATTAAGTACAGTCACAGACAAAAAGAAACTCCCAATTCAATATGTTATATGAATACCTTCACACAAATCACAAAAGAGAGCTCAGTGGCATAAACGCCTGCCTGACAAGTGTGAGGTCCTGAGTTCGATTCCCAGTACCACATTCCATCTGGGCCCGGGAACACTGGGGCCCCAGAAGCAAGCATGGTGGTGCATGCCTGTAATCCCAGCACTAGGGAGGCTAGACAGGGGGATCACTATGAATCCAAACTGCATAGCAAGACACTGTATTAAAAATAAAATTTAAGAGACTGGGCTTGGCCGCACATGCCTGGAATCCCAGCACTTGGGAGGCTGTGAACAGGAGAATCACTATGAGTCCTATCTAGTAGTAAGACCCTGAACACCCTGTAGACCTTTCCCTAAAATACAGAATAAAATAAAATTTTAAAAATTACAAAAGACAGCCAAGTGATGTCCTTACTTTAACAGGCGATTTTGGAGTCAAGAGAGTTAATTAATAGAGATTCCTCAATATTCATAATTTCTATATTTTAAAGTATCTCCAATCTGGTTGTACATATTTTGGATCTTAAAGTGATCAGAATGGTCTTTTGCTGGGATCTGCTGCTCATGAGGCAAGTTCCACAAGTGAAGCCCTAGAAGTGAGATCCTGGACTTGATGACGTTGGAGTTCGCTGCACTGCCTGCTGACCACACGCTCAGGGCGAGTGACCAATTCTCTCTGAGCATCTAAACCTCCTTCTCTGCCATGATGTGATGAGCGCCTGTCATACTCTATCATGATGACCATTTAGTCTTTATTCACACAGCTACATCATTTTATTCAATCTAAACAGAACCCCCCACACCTCTGCTTTTGACCTGTGTTGCCCTCTGTTGATGGTCTACAGTGGCTTGATAAACTTCACATTTTTCTTTTTTGAGATTATAATCCTACTAGGTAAAGACCACGCTCCCCCCATTGTTACACTTGATGGAAAATATAATCAATATGTTGAACAACAATCCTTGCAATATTTGACTCTGATAATGAGGTGGTAGAGGTGTAGCTCAGGACTCCCATCATTGAAACCATAATTTTTAGAAGTGGAAAGAGTAGTGAGGGAAAACATTCTCACCGCTAGTGAAAAATCACGTTTTCACAGGGTTTGCAAACAGGGAAATATTTGTGGTTTTGTCTCATATGTTTTGCTTTTTTTGGCAAAAGCAAAAGGCAGTTTTCTTTGCAATGAAAACGGCCTTTCGTTTTCGCCAATGCTTCACATCCATTTTTGCCAAGCAAAAAGCTGTTTTCCCAGGAGAAAACAGCTCAAGCTGAAATAAAAGTGAAGCACTATTTGTAAAATTTCCCTCTTTGAAAACAAAAATTACTCCACTCCATGCAAATGCCACCTGAGGGGTTCTGCGAGGAGAAAGATAGGAGTAGAGTCATAGTTAAAATATACCTGGAGACAAGATTTTCTGGGACACAGAAAAAAAGTCCAAGGTCACATGGGTGGTACTTTTTAAATCATGCCCAGAATTTAAACTTTAAGCCTTTAGGACTGGCCAAATAGCTCAGTGGATTAAAGCACCTGCAAGCAGGTGCAGGGATCCCGGGTTCAATCCCCAGGCTGGCCGCGCTGGCCCTGCCTCCAGGGCACCCTGAGACGGCAATTGAGATTGGGTGTGGTGGCGCTATTGGGAGGCTGTAAACAGGCGGATCACTACGAGTCCGATCTAGCAGTGAGACCCTAAACACCCTGTAGACCCTTCCCTAAAATACAAAAAAATAAATAAATAAACTTATTTCAAGCCTTTGTGATCTAAATAACCTCAGGAATAACTTTTAAACTGGGTATGGTGGCCTGTGTCTGTGGCCCCAGCCACTTGGGAAGCTGAAGCAAGAGGATCCCTTGGCCCCAGGAACTCAGGACCAGCCTGGGGAAAAGGGCCACAAGATTCTGTCAAAGAAAAAGAAAAAAACCCCACAAAACCTAAAATGCTACTTGCTTGTTCCCTCACACCGCTTACTCTAGGACCTCTTTACTCTAGATAGCTTCTGTATTAGTGATATTTTTCTTATTATTACACCATGATCCATTTTGAAATTCAACAAAATGTTGCACATTCCGAAGCGTGGGCATTACCTCATTCCACGTAAGCTCACCATCCACTGCATGGAAGACGTGTTGCTCACGTGGTGTTCCAGGGTGACTTAAATACCAGAACCTGAGTCCAGGAGGTCTGAAGTTCTGATTCCTTTTTATTTGGATTTATTCTGGTCTGTTTGGGTTTGGTTTGGTTTTGGTTTGTTTTGTTCTGGGAATTGAATCTAGACCTCATGTATACTCGACAAATCTATATACATATATTTTTTTCTGTATTTGGGGCAGGGGCTACAGTATGTACAGGGTCTCTCTACATAGACCAGACACACAGTGATCCTCCTGTTTTCAGCCTCCCAAGAGCTGGGATTATAGGCATGTGCCACCACACCCAGTCTCAATCGTCATCTCAGTGAGCCCTGCAGGCTGGGCTGGCACAGCTTGCCAGGGATTGAACTCGGCCACTGTGCTCTGCCTAAGTAGGCGCTTTAGTCTGCTGAGATATCAGGCAGGTCCTGTATTCATTTTTTATTGTGCAGCAGGATCTGCTGAATTACGCAAGATAATAATGAATGTCTTACTACATTTTCCTAGACTTAGCTGGGATTGGAGGCCTGTTACACCATGCGCAAGTGACCCTGCTGCTCTTCCTATTAATTCTGATCAGAATTTCCCAACATGATTACAGAATTCCTTTTCATTTTTGTTCTATTATGCTCTACTTTGCATTTCCCTTAAGAGCAATATCCACATCTTTTCAAAATGTCATAACCTATGTTTCATCAGGCCATCTATAAGGTGGAAAAGATAACCTTCATCAAAAAGTTTAGTTTTAGAAAAAAGACAGATCTCAATAGCAATTGCAAATAGATTATAAAGCAATTGTCACTTTTATAAAACTGGGCTATTTATTACCTAGAAAAATAAAAGATTAGAGGAAGTTTTAATTAATAGTGACATTGAATGATATGCTCTTTGATCCTGCCACTAGACAGAGTTTTTGATTCCATGGTTCTTAATTCATCTAAAGTTAGATTTTGGCTCTAAATTTCCACATTTATCAGAAATATTGATTTAAGTGTTGGCCAAATAACTCAGCAGATTAAGCATCTGCAAGTAGGTTCAGGGGCCAAGGGTTCAATCCCACTCCCAGGGTGTGCTAAGGAGGCAACTAAGACTGGGAATGGTGGAGTGTGCCTGTAATCCCAGCTCTTGGGAGGCTGTGAACAGGAAGATCACTACGAGTCTGATCTAGTGGTGAGACCCTGAGCAACCTGTAGACCCTTCCCTAAAAAAATACAAAAAAAAGAAAAAGAAAAAGAAATATTGGTTTAGGGGCTGGTGAGATGGCTCAGTGGTCTAAAGCACCTACTTAGAACAAGTTTAGCAAAGCACAGGGACCGCGGTTCAATCCCCCAGCACCACATGCCAGCCAGCCCCGCCCCCTGGTGGGCTGAGCTGGCCACACACACACACACACACACACACATAAATAAATTTAAAAAAAATTAAAAAAGAAGAAATATTGGTTTATAATGCCCCATTTGACATCCAAGAGCCAGAAGAAATGAGTACCTGTTTTGTGTAAATTTCAGCCTAACTGTGGCTGTGCAGGTAAACTTCGCTGACATGCCACAGACAGCCAAAATTGCACCTTGCCTCTCCCTCTGCTCCAGACCTATCTAGCTTCTTTGAATAAGGGGCCAAGCCATACCTCACGGAGAGCAAGAGGTGTCTCGGATCTCACAACCTTCCTGGTTTCTCCAGCCACTCTAATTTGCACTTACAATTATGCTACAGAACTGTGGTCTTAAAAATGGCAATACTGATGGTAAATAACATGCATATCTTTACCACAAGACGAAAAAATGTGCAGTTATTTTGACCAAGGATGTGTTAAAGCCTAAAGAACTAAAAATAAAGTGTGCATGCAATTTTTTGCCTTAAAATTGATCACTTTACTGTGGTTTGCATGGGCTTGGATTGTTTCATGTGTGTACATTAAGTCTCTTAAACTTAACTGATTGTAAATTTCCTGAAAGCTTGAAACGTGTCTAAACCTCTTATGAGTCCCTCTCAAGACTTAAAACAGTCCTGCAACACAGTAGATCATAAATCAATAATTATTGATCAATTAAGAAGGATTTTCATGTCATTGAACACACCTCAATTGGATGCATCCCTTTTTATTTTTAAATGAATATAGGAAACACAGCCTCAGGAAAATGACAAAAATCTTGTATCTCAAAACTCCATTAATATACCTATCATTTTTTTAAAAAAAAATCTGCCATTGTCCTTCTGCCTGTAGGGAGAAGATATCACAGAAGCAGAACTGCAGCAAACCCGCGGGTAGTAAACAGCCATTTGCAGTAACTAACTCTGATACCTTGGACAGCTCCTCAGCATTTTCTGTAATTCCAAACTCATTCAATTGACTGAGTGGGATATTGGATTAAATGAACCTTCAGAAAGCAAACAACCAAGAAGAGAGGAGTGGGCAGGGATGGAAGCTGCATGAAAGACAGCAGAACAGTGGTACCCAATTAGTGCATTAATGCACTTCCAAAACCCCTAGGGCGCCACTTGGAAGCCTCCGGCTTCCTGTCTCCCTGTATATGGTGGGAGGCTGGGGCCTCTTCAGAAGCTACATGAGCCCAATGATAGCAGGACATCTGGAGCATGTCTCCGGGTGCCGAGTCATCCCTAACTGACAAGAGGAGAGGAGGCTGGGGCCAAGTCCAGCCTGAGTGGCTCTGATGCTTGGAAGCTTCTTGCCTTTCAGCATGCTCTGTGGAAGGACCTTGAGTTCAGCGAGGGCAGGACCTGTGTCTGTCACCCTGCTCTCTCTAAAGCAAGCATTAAGAAGCTGACATTTATCAAAATGAAGGAACACCTGCTGCCAGTGAATCGTGTCCTGAATAATGACACACAGAGAACATCTAGAGAGTTTGCCGTGCTCACACCATGAGTTCCAGAGGCTTTTATTCACACTGAGCATGGTGACCCTTGACAAAGGGGCAGCCCTGCATCCATGTTCTTGCTTCGAAGGGTGGAAGGAAGGAAGTCGTTCTGGTTTCTTCCTTCTCAGGGTATGCCCCAGTCTCAGCCTTTCCTTTCTTATTTCTCATATACAGCAGTTCATTTATATGCACATAAAATTCATCTCTGTGTGGGTGGAAGTAGCCCCAACTTACTTCCGTGCTGTTCACAGAGTTATTTTCATTATTGGTACATTATGTGCTATCTGTGTAACTCACTGTACTTAGAGAAACAAATGTTGGACTCTGGAGGGGTAAGATCCAGTTTGATTGCTTAACTCTCTTGTTGCCATCGGGGAGGGCATTGTTTCCCATCACTTTTGGTCCAATACTGATAGCAAGCTGAGTGTGGTGGCTCACACCCATCATCTCGGCCTCTTGGGAGGCTAAAAGAAAAGGACTGCAAGTCTGAGGCTAGCCTGGGCAATTTCACGAGTCTTGCCTCAAAAAGAATTAAATTTCAATATGGCTGAGGATGTAGCTCAGTGGTAAAGTAATTGCCCCACATATGCGAGACTGATTATAGGCTCAATCCCCAGTATCACACACACACACACACACACACACACCACATTTATCACTAAATATGGGTCTATATCTTTAGTAATAATAGTTATGTGAAAATAACAATGATGGTATCGATTTCAGTGTCTTAGAATGGTGCTCAATGTCCTCCATCCTGTCACACAAATCCAGACTGGTAAATCTGTGAGCTCCACATCCTCTGCTGAGAAATTTGGATGTTGTGAAGCTTTCTCCTTTCTTTTGTATTCTTTCTTTTCCTTTCTTTTCCCCCTTTCTTCCACCTTCTTTAAGAACTGGAGATTGGATTCAGGGCTCCGCACACACTAAGCACATGCCCTATCCCTGAACCACACTCATCTCTCTTTATTATTTCTTGATGAACTTGCACACCACTCATAGGGAGCAAAGCCACACACCTCCTGGGTCATGTCCCACACAAACTTGGTGTGTTTGGTTAGGTGTCCTCAAAGGCAGCTGTACCTTGGTTTGCTCACATTCTTAGTCACCTTGTGGCCCTTATTAAGGCCCATGGCCATGGAATAGTGTAAGGCCATGGCCACTGTTATTTAGTGGTTGGAGTGACAGAAGTCCTTGGGTGTGTTTTAAAACATATGTTTTTAATATCACTTTTTATTCTCCATTTCCACAAGTAGAAATTTTTAAAAATATGTAATGAAACATCGCTTTAACATCTTGACTAACATTTAAAGAATACTGGCCTATCCTTGGAGGTCAAGTATTGTTCTCAACACTGAAGAAAATGCCAAGAACAAAGACAGCTCCTCTGCGCTGGAGGAGAGTACATTCTAGCAGGAACAGCCAGCAAGTATGTAACCAAACAAGCAGGATCATTTGTGGTGAGTGCTGCAGGGAAAAGGGGGAAGAGGAGGAAAAGAAGGAATCTGAAGGAGAAGAAGCAGGAGAGATAGTGGAGAATAGGTCAGGGCGGTAGCAGCAGGGTTATTTGAGGTTGAGTATTTGGGAACATCGTTTGTGAAGCAGTAACATTTCAGCTGACAAAGAAAGGGAAGAAGTAGCATTTTAATTAAGGAAAGTATATTCCAGAGAGAAGGAAGGGCAGGTACAAGGTCCCTGGGGCAGAAAAGAGCATGATAACCAAGGTAGCAAAAATGTGCCCACATGACTGGACCTAGGAGGTCGGTGGTACAGCATGAGACTGGGGATGTAAACAGCTGTCATAGCAGGCAGGGCCTCGGGGGCTGAGGTGAGGAGTTTGCCTGATGCCAACATCTCTAACAAGTTAGCACTGCAGGCTTTTCCTCA
>NW_004524593.1:11701479-11705900 GCF_000260255.1 Octodon degus
CATCTTGTACAGCAAATAACCACTAGGAAGAATGTAAAAAAATAAAAGTAAATAAAAAAATAAAAAATTCCAGATCTGGTTCACTAGTGCTTTCATGTAAGTGACATGGCTTATGCCTTGACCTATGATCTGAATTTAAATTGAGATTAGGCTGTGACAGCTAACTTTTCTGTTATGTACTGAGACCCAGAGTCCAGTGTTAAGAAGCAAAACCTAGAGACACAGGATAGTGTAAACCCCCCAGATGAATTAGACAGTGAGATTTTAGCTAACTGCCCTGAATAATTTGTTAGCTTAGCCATTAAATGTTATTGCTCCATTTTAAGGCAGTGTCAATTTCTTCTGGACTATAGTCCAAACTGTTCCTTTAAGTAGTTGATGGGGAGGCTGGCCAAATAGCTCAGTGGATTAAAGTGTCTACCAGCAGGCATAGGGGCCAGGGGTTCGATCCCAGACCTGCTGTGCTGGCCCCGCCCTGGGGTACGCTGAGAGAGCAATTGAGACTGGGCATGGCAGTGCACACCTGTAATCCCAGCTCTTGGGAGGCTGTAAATAGGCAGATCATTATGAGTCCAATCTAGTAGTGAGACCCTGAACACCCTGTAGACCCTTCCCTAAAAAAGACAAAAAAAAAAAAAAAAATTAAATAGCTGATGGAAGAGAATTTAGAAAATTAAGGCCATTTAGTTTAAAGTCTCTCCTTTGATTGTTTGTTTTAATTTATGGAAAGATTCCACCCTTCTTGTAACATTCAAAAAGTAAAGAAAAAGACAATGTGCCACAGAAAAAAACATATAAGATGGTCAATTTTCCTCACCACAGTGAAGGGGAAGAAGATTTAGGGATAAGAACATCTTCTCAGGCAGATTTAATTAAAAATCAAAATGTTAATAAAGCATTTGTCAGTGTTCTTCTTAATTACTTTGAGAGCAATACACTCCCCCATGTTCATTTTCCAGATGAGAAAATTGAGAATCATGATTTATAGAATAATCTCTAGGACAATGCCTACAGTCTCTAGCCAGGAAGAATTCATAGTCTTACCTTCATTCTCTTGTAAAACTATTTAATGTCAAGGTCCTTCCATGCCTTCGAAGCCAGGGAATACTCATCTCTCCAAATTTACAGCATAAAATCACTTTAACAGTTCCTCTTAGAATGGGCTCCAAATTGCAAAATTAAAAAAAAAAATAGAGCATACATTTCTTCTCCATATTTATATCTTCTGTATTTACATCAGAAGTGAATTTTAATTTAAGAAGCACAGCAACTTGTATTTTAAGAACAAATTAGCCTCATTAGTTAGTGCAAAATGCTGCTCTTCCAACTACCGTTCTGAGATTTTTTTAAAAACTTTCATTTATCTTCCCGTTGCCACCAGAAGCCAATCTTCAGATTAAATGACAGCCTCCAGCCACCCGTGGTGACACTATGGCCTTCAGTCGTTGCATTTGGTCACTGTCTTTTGCAGATATCAGGGACACCAGAAAGAAAGGCAATACTAAGCCATCTGACATAAGGATTTACATGAGGCATATGCTAAAATCAAATTTAAAACAGCCACTTCTGAGTGAGATTTAGTAGAGAAACATCCAGGAAGATTTCTGGGGTTTGGGGGTTTTCCTAGAGATGTGGTTCCATTTAACTTTTCAGGGCTGAAGGGTCACAGTCAACGCAAATCTAATAGCTTTGGAATGAAAAGTATGATAACAACGTAAACTTGTATTTTTTAACAGTGACCCTCCTTTAACTCCCCTAAAAAGGTAACCTAATCATCTCACAGCCTTGATTCTCAGCACATTTTCCTTCTTGTGAATCTTTACTCCTCCATTTTAAGCTATAATACATACTTATAGGCTAATTATATTCTAATGATTGTTGGATAGTATATGTGAAAAGATTGGGGAAATAGTTTAAATTAAATGCGCTGTGCTTGTCACTATTTTAAGCCAAACCACACAGACAGCTTTCTTATAAGTTAGCCCATCACACGCTAATTGCTTTTGTTGCTTTATGCTGATTTCCCTCTCATTCCTCTCTGTCTGTCTGCTCCCTGATACTCAGACCTGAACACAATATTTCAGGTGTGTTTTTGCCAAATGTACTCCATTACTCCACCTCTCCCTCATGATGTGATGTCCCCACCCGGACAGCCCCAAATCACATTAGCTTCCATGGCATATTGCAAACACATCTAATTTGTCGTCCACTCTCTCCCTGGTCTCTCTGCTGTTACTGTTATCCGATTTTTTTTTTAACCTCTTGTTGCTTCCTTTTATAGCTCCCCACCCACATCCCCTTCAAAACATTAGGGCAATTCTTGTTTCACTTAATTCTCATTTCATTTGATCCTTTCTGTATTTTTAACCTTAGGACCCCTATGTAGCACTTGTCTTTATTCGCTGGTTTCCGATGCTTCTTGATTTAATTTCATCTGCAAATCTAATTAACATGCTGTTTACTACATTTTTCTCCAGGTCACAAATGGACACGCTCAGAAAAGCACTGCACTAACAGGGATTCCCGGGGCCCTTCTCAGCGGCCCTCCTACCCATATAGCCTCAGAGAGTGCGGTTCACTTTCTGCAGCTTAGGGGACGGCGCTTCAGCCACTTTGCACCATTTTGATGGGCAGCTGTGGCTGTCCCTTAATCAGCCAATTTGGAGACAGAACAATTACAAAAGATAGCAATTACTGGATGCAGTCTGTCATGGTGGAGACGGAGGATGGAAAAGGAGGAGGAAAAGAAGAAATGGCCCAAATTTAGAGTTGGATAGTAAAAAGGAAAAAAAAATGGTCTCAGTTCTACTGAGTGAGAGGGACCCAGGCAGGAAGAGGCTGAAAAGCAAAGAGACTTCTAGATTAGGGACGCAAAATGCAGCCTTGCTTCCTGGCAGGCTTCTGGCCCACCTTCCAGCTTTCAATAATCAAAGTCTAGTGTTTGATTTTGTTTTTACTGATCTTAAACATTTCACGAGTTTCTTAAGACCATGCTGTAATATTTCAACCATTATTTCTTTGGTTTTTGTATTAGAGATCTAACTCAGGATCTCGTACTTGTCACTGAGCTGCACCCCAGCCTAGAACAGTTCGTCACTCTTAAAGTATTGCCTTATATCTCTAATTTTGTGGCTGTTAAACTGGAAATAGATTTCACTTTGTTTTATAAAGTAAATAAAATGATTGGCAAAATCTTTTCGATAGTGATTATAAACCATAGACCCTTAAGGATATGGTCATCTCTTCAATTTTGTTGGTTCAATAATTCCAGGGTGTGTGTGTGTGTGTGTGTGTGTGTGTGTGTGTGTGTGTGTGTTAGACAGAGTCTCATTATGTCATCCAAACTGACCTTGACTTCACTATATAACCCAGGCTGACCTCAAACTTACAGTAATCCTTCTGCTTCAGCCTCCCAAGTACTAGGATTACAGGTATGCCTCACCATGCCTGGTCATCCAAATGATTTTTTTTAAATCAAGTTTTTGGCAGAAGTCATGTTGAAAACTCACAGAGCTTAATATAGAAATTCCTCCCACCTAGGTTTACAAACATCAGAAGGAAGGAGAGACAATCCACCATGAAAGGATGATTCCAGGGAGACGTTCTTTGTATTTTGGGGGGAGTATAATCACTTTGGAGGATCTTACTTACAAATATTTTAGAAAAGTCTCCTACCCTGTCTCTCTCCAAATGGTTTCATTCTCATGAACAAAGGAAATGGAAAGGGGAAACTACATAAAATTCCAGCTTTCCTGTGAGTTTGTAATGAAGGGAACAAATTTAGAGGGAAATGTCTGAGAGAGACAATCACTATGTCAATCAATTGTCTTCCGTCAGGAAACAGCCACAGGAAAAGATTGTGCTTTGTTACCAAAGCTTCCTCGAACCCCAAAACAGGTGGAGGATGCTCACACTGCCTCTCTGCTTCAGACAGGCCCAGCTACAGACTATCTGGAGAGGACTGGAGAGATAGCTCAGCGGACAAGCGCAGAGACTGGGGTTCGATTCCCTGAACCACAGGCTGTACTGGTCCCACCCCCAGGTGCTGAGCTGGCCGCAGAGAGAAGATGTGGTGGTACACGCCTGTAATCCCAGCACTAGGGAGGCTGAAAACAGGAGGATCACTACGAGTCCAAGCTTCCTAGTGAGACCCTATACCAAATACATAAAAAAAATAAAAATAAAAAGACTGGAGAGAAAACCAAGGTAAATGTTTTCTTGAGAACAAAATGGGGTTATCCAAACTGGACCAAGCTTTGATAATCTGTCTTATATTGGTTTTGTGGCCTTACATAAAATACTTGATGTCTCCCTCTCTTAGCTGTCTTAGTTGACCAAATGTCTTGTCCCACCATGGTATAGTAGTAACCAAATGAAATGATGGAAGTGAAACTTCACACACACACACACACACACACACA
>NW_004524593.1:11707280-11728874 GCF_000260255.1 Octodon degus
AGAGGCTGGAGCGCCGCCGCTGCGTCCCAGGATGATCCGCTCCATACCTTTAAGAGAGGCCCCAGGCCTGGGGCAGCGGGGAGGCACATGCTGTCAGTTCGTGCCTCTCTGACCCCAGCCCTCGAGCCCCGCCCTGGTCCTCTGGCCCCTCCCCTCTAGCCACCTGCTGCTCTTCAAGTGGCGACCATCCTGTGATTTACATGAGGTTTTGGGGGGACATCTAGATACAAACCCTAACAATTGGCAATCGTAACACCACTAAGTGGGACGGGCAGAGTATGTGCCTTACACCGTGATGCCACAGGAAGTAGGTTCCCAGCACTATTAAATATACTTGTCTAAAAATTGCACTTGAACCTAATCAAGCCTAAAGAGCTAAAAACCATGTTTAAACCAGGTTAAACATATCCATCTTTTCATTCATCATTTCTATATGGTAAAATTCAAAATCCTTTCTTCTAGCTTTTTAATTTATACACTGCCTTATTATGCATGGTCACCCTGCTGAGCAATAGCACTCCAGAACTTCTTAAGCCTCTGTAGCTGTAAGTGAGCTCCATCCACCAACCTATCCCCGTTTCTGCTCCCCTCTCTCCAGCCCGGCTTGCTCTTGAGCACTAGCTGCTGCGATCCCTACTACTTGAGCTCCTGCTCCTGACTCCAAAGTGAGGAACTGGGGCTGAGGGGGCCTTAGGGCCTTGTGGCCAACACATCTGAAGAGTGCATGGAAGATGGAAAGAGACGATAACTGGGTGCAAAATTTCCTGAGGTTTTGAGATTAATATGTAAATGTTCCTCAGATTTTTGTTTTGCCTTCGTAAATGGTTTCATTTCTGGAGCATATGTTTTATTTTTGCTCACCACCTCTCCAACATAACAGATATTTTTTAAGCTCAGGAAGAATATGCATCCCAAGTTGCCATGTACAAGGAAGAGAAGCTGCTTCGCTGGAAGGAAACTCTGCTCGCACCCCACCCCCATAAATTCCGGGGCCCACACTCACCACAGCCCTCCAGGGGGAGCAGAGAGACAGAATGTGGAGCAACCTCTGGAAGAGTGGATAAAAGCACATCCTGATGTCTTGGTGTGAAGAGAAAGAAAAGGATATTTACAAACAGCAAGATGCCAGACCAAAAAGTTCAATGTGCCTAGAAATAGACTGTGGCTAGGACAAGACAGAGGAATCAAATTGCTACAATAGACTGTCTTTCACATCTACTTTTCATTTAATTCCTAAAGAGGGCAGAGATTCAAAGGAGTGACTTGCCCTCATCACCCTTACCCTGTAAGAAAACTTTCACCGATCCCACAAATGCCAGAGCCTAGGAACACCCCCTTTGCTACAACCTGAATTGATCATTTTCATAAAGTACTTACTGATTGGAAACAATGTTCATCTGAGCCTTGGCCACAAGCTTCAACCAAGTGAAGATGGACATTTTCAGCCTGTTCCTGTGAAGCGACCCATCTGTCACAATCTTTGTGCCTAGAGGGGACAGTGAAAGTCTCTTGCGGCCTCCTCCTCCATTTCTTAGTGGCTCCATATCACAAACATGCAGCTAACCTATTAAAGTATTCCTTCTGTTGTAAGCAGGAATAATTTTGTCAACACACTCAAAAAAGTGAAGTGAAGCGATGGTATGAAAGTTCGGAGCAGTAGGAATTTTCTAGTTGAGCTCAACATGAGGTTAAAAGAAGTAAAAACAATAGAGCAATTGAAATCAGACATGTTTAAATGCTTTTTAAATAGTTTTTTATTAAATACAGGTAACCATATGCAGGACTGTCTGGAAACAGTGTGTTTATAATTGTTCAAAAAGTTGAGCTCCAACGAGAAATAATTAACCCTTATGTTGTCATGGTTTCCAAAAATTCTCAGAATATACATAAGATATTCACTGTGTTGCACTGATTATGAATGGAACCTGATGTATTCTGCTGATTTTTAGTTCAAAATAGTCTGCAGAACCCTAAAGAATTTTGGATTGCCGGGCGTGGTGGCACACATGTAATCCCAGTACTCTACAGGTGGAGGCAGGAGAATCGATGTGAGTTCAAGACCAGCCTGTGCTACAAAGTGAGTTCAAGGCCACTGTGAACTGCATAGCAAGATCTTGTCTCAAGAAGACAAAAGAAAAAGAAAAAGAATGAATTTTAACTTTACTTGAGCTCCTAAAGTGGCAACATCAACCCATTTTTTTCATCTATAATTTCCTTTAGGGAGGTATTTACAAAACTGGTGTGGATATGTGTAACATTTGTGCTCTTAAGAACAACTAAGGCTTCATTTTCTTTGTTTCCCTCAATAAGATAATTAGTCATTAACAATGAGAGTCATTACTGATTTTTTTTTAAATCATAAAATACTGACGACCATTGATTCATTTTTTATAAGAATTTGTGGAATATCTACTATGCTTAAGGGAATGTGCTGAAAATTTAAGAACCTCGAACTTAATTCCTTCTTAGGTTTTTATTATTTTATAATTAATTCTTTTTTATTTTTCCATGATATGAAATATTTTAGTCACAATGAAAATATTGGAGCCAGGAGTGGTGGTGCACACCTGTAACCCCAGCACTCGGGTGGCTGCTGAGGCAGAGGATCACCAAGAGTTTGAGGCGAGCCTGGGGTAGAGAGTGAGTCAAGGCCAGCCTGAACTGCACAGCAAAATCCTGTCTCAAAAATACAAAAAATAGAAATACTGGGAGAAAATAATGATTTCTAACTACTAGCAAGTTGATTTTTTCTTCAGTTTTTCATCCTATATTAAATGCCATTGCCCAAAAGATTATACTGTATTGTACTTTTAATACAAGCCCCAACTTATAGCTTTTTAGATGAAATGTAGAGCCAAGTCCCACTGGTATTTGAAAGTGGCAATATCATGATTTTCCATATTTTATATTCAAGCATTTTTTCCTCTTTTCTCAACCTGTTCTGTAGACAGGTTTCCAATTCTGTACCACATCTTCGAGTGTGATTCTACAGGAAATTTCATATAAATGGCAAATAGTCACTGTATTTCAGAAACAAATAGCCCTTTAATTTGATAGCAAACAAATTTCATTTAAATGAAAAACGTACTTTCATTTCCAAAATCTGACCTTTATTTCCCAAAAACTCCCATGAAGAAATTCCATTCATGAATTTTATCTATACCAGAACAAAAATATCTAATTGCCTCTTCTATGAAATCTGTATTTATCAATTATGGCTTTCTCAGGGAAATTCTAATTTGCAAAAATGCTCTACATTCCAAGCTTTAACAGTTGGAGGTGGATGTCCTTAAGGATGGAGGGGAAAAAAGTTCTTTTTTAAATGGCACATTTACTAATTATAAAATGCTCTTATCTCTCTGCAGCCAAAGCCAAAATGAACATGTGCCTTGTACTAAGAAATCCCAGGATTGTCACAACTTGTGCCAGCTGTTGAGGTTATGACACCTGTGCCAGCATCGCCAGCTCTGCCCACTGTCATCTGTTCCAAGTGTTCCATCTGCACTGTTTGTACCAATTCTCCCATTTCTGCATCTGTACCTTCTGCAGAAACGTTTCCAACAATGCCAGCTGTGTCATTGGTGCCAAATATGCCAGATGTTCTATTTGTCCACCCTGGGCCAAATCAATGCAGTTTTGTGCTCATTAGTTTTAGCTGGTAGATTCTATTTTACAATTTTTTGAGATGTATTTAGATTGAATCCAGGCAAAAATTCCCTTTACAATGATATGACTTCTATCCATCCATCTTTTCACAACCCCAACTTTGTATCTGAAAATGTGAGTCGGGCAATGTTATTTTGATCATATTGACCAGCTCAGGATATTCCAGTTTAATATTAATTGTGGTAGATAATTTCTTATGATGTAAAACTCTGTATCACAAATACTGTGGAGTGCAACAACAAATTGGCAAAGTGATTAAAAAAGAATAAACTTTGTTCTGATAAACAAATTGAGAACGCTCAGAAATCAATATGGTAAGCCGATTAGAGTAATCTGTGGCATAATGTCTCATTAAGCTTCCTGTTTATTGGTCTTTTAATTGATAGAGTTAAACATGTGGATTAATGTTTATGTCATATATTCCCATTTTTTGTTTCTGCTCCAGAGAGTATTAAGCAAGGGTGCACATGGGTGGTAGGGCAAGATCCACTTCTCTTGCTGCTTCCTGTTGAGCTACGTAAGCTCAGGATCTTGTCCTCCAGCTAGAATATAGCTTCTCTCTTCTCTCCCAAATGTCAGTTCTGCTGGTGCCAACACTAACCATTCTTGTTCATATGCTCTTCCAGCTTTAAAAATTGAAGGAGGAAAAGTATTTTCATACTCGCAACCTCAATATTCTGCATCACCACAAACCAAAAAATAATGTTTTTCTCTTTTCTCATCCAGAAAAGTCTTTAAGGAGGCCAAAGCTCAATCTCTGGATTCTAACCCAAAGTCTTTTCTTCCAAATCATTTTTAAAGGCAGAGAATGAATGTATCATTTGTCATTTTAAAATCAGGAGAGAGAAGTCCAGAGAACATGAGGCCGTCACTTGTTTACTCACCCTGGGTTACGTAAGTTGACTCTTTCAGTGACAAAAGCTGCGTCTGTGCATCGATTCTTAGAAGGGCTCATGATGAAATTACTGACAACAAACAATATGTCAGTTCACAGGCATGTCCAGAGATCTGCGATCACTGTGAGCCACAGTGAACAAATGTCTCAAAGGCTTTGTCTGGTTTTCAAAATTATACAGAAAATACAGTTTCCGTAGTGAATCACCAAGCATATTATCCAAAAAGTGATGAACTGAATTTAGGCCTGAGGGTAAAACTCCAGGTAATATCTTACTTTAGAGTCAAAGATCTGTTTGCTGAGACTCTAGACCCACAAAGGCAAATGGTCTCAGCAAATTCCAGTATCCCAGGATGTGAAGACTCAGTTTCCACTTCACATCTCTTCCTACGTAGTGTCAGGGATTATTTCTTCAAGCCTCAGGTCTTCTACTCTCCTACCCAAGTTGTATCCATTAATGATCCTTTCTCTATAAACCTTTTTCTACCTTTTGAACATAAAGATGAGATTTAATAAATATCTATTCATTAAAATGGTAGCTTTCTATCAAAATATGCCCAGCCTCTAGTTAGAAGAATCCAATCTGAGTCTGTTGACCCTACTTGTAGAAATGCCATAAACTTTAAAAATTCTAATTCTCTATGTTGCAAGATGCCACCAGAGAGTACATCCTTAATTAGGATTAAAATAGTCTGTGACTCCTTGGGAGTGCACCCTGTACCTTCTTAGCACATTTTAATTAATATAACTTCTGCTCCCTACTGACAAAGATGTTTCTGATGGTGTTTTGGGCCAACATATTTACCGCCTTCATTGATGTGAGTCACTTGAACACTTGGAGGAAGCTTCAGACTTCATGGTTTCATGGAAAAAAAGGAGCTGAGTGTTAGAATTGCCAGGTGGGCAGAAACAGCTGAGAGCATTTTTTCATCATCTATCTGACCTTTATGTAACTTCTTGATAGCGGGAATTTGAAGAGCCCTTGGATTTGCACATAAAGAATAGAAACTGCATATTGCAAGCTTTCAACAGACAAGCAGAGAAAAGGGCTGAATGTTTTAGAAATTTGTCATCATTACATATAACTTCCCTTTCCAAGAGTTGTTTTTCTGGAATGTGTAAGTTGCCATGGAACAGAAGCCTGTCCATTGCTTCTCTGGCTATTTATAAAAGAGAACCTCAGGTCTCTTTTCTAGAGTATTTGTCTTCCTGCTTTCCCATTCTCAATATCCACACTTTCAAATTTTGGAGAAGAGTGAAAACTCTAACCTATTTAGTCTCATCACTGTTGGGTGCACCAGTAAACTGAGTATCACTCTTAGCGTCACGAGAGTAGAAGCAGTTGCTCAATCAATATTCATTAAGACAGCAGAAAAGGAGGTAAGAGCTTATGCTGAAATGTCACGGCCTCAAGTAACTGAGTACTTCAGCTGCTATTGTTGTCATTTTCATCATTTTCTCACTCATTTCTACACCCTGTTATTTTTCAGGAAATTGACATTATTTGACTCACTAATGTTCCAAGATTTGTATTTGGCTCCTGAATGGCAATCTTCAACTCCAGTGTTGATATATATAGACAAGCTATCTACATATAGAAGTCTGTCAAAATGTAGAAGAGTTTGCGAGACTGGGACAGAGGTTGATATTAAATAAAGTAGGACAACCATGTATGAAGACTAAGTCACTGCACTAAATCAATAAGATTAATGCACAGAAGTGGATTGTCTCCATTAAAGGAAGCAAGGTGATCAGAGAGCAATAGGAATTAATGATTCACAATGTCACTGAACCATCAAGTAGAAAGCAGTCATAAAGATTTGCTAATCCAACCAGAAAACTCAGATCCTGAGAGGCTAAGTAGTACAGCCACCCTCATAACACTATCAAACCTAGAACCAAATTCTCAATGCCTCCATTTCTTCAAATATAAAATGGGGATGATAGTAACTGTACGGAACCAAGAGAGCTTAAAGGAGCAAATAGGTACAGATATAGCACTTAGAATGTGACCTATTAGACAGTAAATACTGTGTGTCCCTTACCATTATTGTTGTCATCATTGACATCATTATTAGAATTCCTGAGCCTGGATGATTTTAACTTTTATAGGATCATACTAATTGAATCTTGCTAATCTCAACCCGGAGCCTTGAACACACCAGGCAGGTGCTCTACCTCTGAGCCACACCTCAACCTCAAGGTGTCTGTGTTCCTAAAACACTTATGAGGATATTCTGATGCACTGGATTAAAAACAAAATGAAATGAAACAAAACAAAACACAACTCTCCAAGTCAAGCTAGTGTTTTTCTCCTCATTAAACCAGCCTCCTGGCTAAGGACACAGCCCAGTCATAGAACATTTGGCTAGCATGCACAAGGCCCTGGGTTTCATCCCCAGCACCCTACCAAAACCAAAACCAAAACAGCCTCCTGCTAGGGAAACGAATAAACTTTATAGTAACCTGCAGAATGTTTAACTTGAAACAAGAAACATCACTTTATTAAAAAGTTTTGAGTGAAACTGGGCTAATATTTCCTGTCTCAACTTCTGATCCCAAAGTCATTTCTTGCCTCATCTCAATCTATTCAAGTTGGACTGAATCACAAAAGCCAGAGATGCAACATTAGCTCCTGAGCCTGCTCCATATGCTCCTGTATGAGTTTACCTCATTGTTAACCTTGTTACAAGTTGAGATCAATCATAACTAGTGTTGAGATGAGTGATGATGCAGATGGGAAGGTGTTGAGAGATGGGTCACCATGCTGGTATCTCGTGCAATTGCAAATACACAGTGAGATCCAAAAATAGTCATAGGATCCTAAGTATAAATCCATAGTGTATTGGACATACAATAGAGGGCTTTTCTGGAGCAATCGCTTCAAATCATGTTTAAAGCAGTTCATAGCACTTTTGTGCATGAAAGCACATTTGCCCAACCTGTAGACTATGGTGAATTTGTATGGCCCAGATGGTTCATAGGGGTGCCAAGGTAGTGACCCCTGAATCCTGGGGCCAGCCAGAGCTTCTGGGCTAATTGCCTTCAAACATTAGCAGCTTCAACCCCTTGGCCATGCAAATATAACCATCTTCTGCATGTGCCATGTCATAAAGAATGCTGGAGAACAGCACTAACCACACAAGCCAAGCACGGGAGCAGCACTCAGGAGATGGCTAGATTCTAAACCAGTAGCGTGTAAAAAGAAAGAACCAATGGGTAGGCGCCATGCTTTGTATTCTATTTTAATGCAAAGCAAATATCCCATATTAATGTCTTAAAAGAAAGGAGGCAGTTACACTGCTTATTTCCAAAATGCCTTATATGAAGGTAGCTTACATTATGCAGGAGTATATCCCCAAAATACACTACCAACAAAATATTTTATCAAGAGCAATTGTATTTCTTCTTGATTTTTATTTTGAAATGTTTTAATCTTTTTTCATGAAAGCCTTTATGCTAAGAGAAAAATTTTATTTAATAAAAACTTTAATGAGTTTATTCTTTGAAGATGTTCTTTATTGAAGAAATAACATCATAATAAATGTCAATGTACTCTTTATCTATATTCACAATTATTTATGTTTGGACACATTTAACATTTACTTTATCTCTATTTTTCTTTCTACACAATCATCTGAAAGTTGCCAGCATTATGCTGCTTCCTCCACAAATGTATTTTCATATACCCCAAAGGACAAATAAAACATTCCCAACACAACCACAGTATTGTTGTCCCATCTAAAAGAATTAGAATGAAGTTAGGGTATAACTAATACATGCAAGGCTAGAAATTCAATCCCTAGCACAACACCCACATATACATATTAAAATGAATTCTAACAATCAAATAAATAGCTTATATTTTTAGACTTTAATTCCCTTCATTGTCCTTTATAAGTTTCTTTCCCGCTGGGAGTATTTCTTAGTGACAGAATACATGCATAATATGTCCAAGGCCATAGTATGTGCGAGGCCCTTGTTTCAATAACCAGCACAGAAAAAAAAAAATTCTCTGCCTCTTTCCAAGATACAGCCCAGTTCCATTCATTGTATTTGGTTGTGAAGCTGGGGATGTAGCTCAGCAGTAGTGTGCTTGCCCGGCCTATGCCTGGCCCTGAGCTCAATTCCTAGCACCACACACAAAAAAATTTCTCACTGCACTTGATTATGTTTTTTTAGTATCTTTCGTGGTCCTTCCACATTTTAAAAAATATTTTATTATTTAGTACATGGTCTTGCTACACAGCTCAGACTCATAGTGATCCTCTTGTCTCAGCTTCTCTAGTGCTGGGATTACAGGTGTACACAACCACACCCAGTTTTGGTGGCCAGCTCAGTGTGGGGCTGGCATGGCATGCAGCACTGGGAATCAAATCCAGGTCTTTGTGCTTGCCACGCAGGCACTTAGACCACTGAACTATCTCCCCAGCCCTGGTTCTTTTACATTTTTTTTTAGAAAGAAAAAATATTTTAATGTATTTAGTACAGGGTCTACAGGGTCTCACTACATAGATTGGACCGTAATCCTCCTGTTTTCAGCCTCCCCAGCACTGGGATTACAGGCACACGCCACCACACCCAGTCTCAATCACCACTTCAGCATACCCCAGGGGCAGGACTGACAGGGCAGGGCATGCCAGTGATCAAACCCCGGCCACTGCGCTTTGCCTAAGCAGGTGCTTTAGTTCCCTGAGCTATCTAGCTGGCCCTTCTTTCACATTTTAAAAACTGGGGATATTTATTCTATTTTATAGAGTTAGGTATTGCCCAATTCTACACTGAAAACAAAGCCAATTAAGATATTAGAAAAATGTTTCTCGTGATGCTTATTATTTTAAAGAAAGGGAAGTTGTTTTGTAGATTATTACACATTTGGAATTCATCATTTTATGTATGCTTAGATTTAGAGAGAAAGAACACCTTTAAAACTCTAGAATATAGGTGAAAGAAGTAATCTCAGACTAAGTTAATACACTGAATTAAGTGGAGAAACCTGCTATGCAGTTTCCATTTTCCTCCCTGTGGAGTATCAATAACCTAATCTCAGTGACACTTTCCACAGGCCCCCATTAGGGAATCGCCCAAGGAAGGCATAAAAATAATCTCACTGGTCCAGCTTCCAGCCAACAGTGATGCTGGGAAGAACATTCATGTCCTCAGAGGCTTGGCTTGAGACAGCACCAGGGTTCACATACACAACTAGTAGGGCAGTCGACCCTACCAATAAATTCATTAGGTTTAAATTGTCTTATTTTATTTTTTCCCAATTTTTTTTAGTGTGTGTTTTGAGTACATTATACTTGCATTCACTTTGGAGGACTGGTACAAGGATATAGCCTACCTCAATCATTTTTATTTCTTTACCACACCCCCTCGTTTCCTGAAATGTCTCATCTGACCTGTGACCAAAGTGAACCATCCTATAGCTCATTATAGATGTGAACCGAGCTCAAAGGATCCATTGAAGATGGAGCTACACATGTAGAAATCATCAGTGTTCCAGCGTGAATTCTGCTTCTTCAAACCTTATTTTCTGTCTTGAACAAATCCTTTCTGTGGTTACTATGTCCTTATTTAATATCCTTTGTCACAAGGTAGTCAGGGAGAACGCTGCCTCTTACCATAACCAATGTTCTACATCCCAGACATACTGCCATCCCCGTTTTCACATTTATTATGGGTTACAAAAATGGAGAGTGGGCACAAGATTAAGCTATAAACATACAGTATAATGCTTAGAAAGCTGTTGTATTTAAAACCTAAACTGCATAGAGGAATTTATGTTCTTATAACCTCCTGTAAGATTATTCACTTTGCTACTGGATGGTCAGTATGTTAATCTGTCATACTAATGACTATTTTAAAATAACATAAAATAAAATACAGCTTTCTCTAAACCTTGGACAGAATGCATGGGTTATCATTTCAGTGGCAAGACTAGACACCACCAGCGATCACGTGGTAGTCTATCCTAACTGCAAAGAAAACTCCTGGTCAGGAGTGGGAAGGGAAACACAAGAAGTATTCCAATGAATGAAAGTTACAAACCACAAATTATTAAAATTATGAAATTAGGGCAGGGATGATAGCTTGGCAGCATAAGCACCTGCCTGGCAAGCACAAGGTCCTGAGTTCGATCCCCGGTACAGCATGCAGTGCGGGCCCCAGAACTCCAAAACAAGTGTGGTGGTGCATGCCTGTAAACCCAGTGCTAGAGAGGCTGAGACAGGAGGATCACTATGAGTCCAAACTGTGTGGTGAGACCCTGTTTCAAAATAATAATAATAATAAAATAAAATATGAAATTAAACTAGATACCACCATTATCTTCACTGAAGTCATTCAACCAAGGACCACACCAAGAAATTACATGTGCTGAAGATAAATCAGGTAACCTTGTTGTCATCGCTTAATTACTGTAGAGCTATAACTGGTATCCCAACGTACCCAGACACCCCACAGGGGGAAACCCTATTACTAGCAACACAGCTAGTCTGGGCATGGTGGCGCGCGCCTGTAATCCCAGCACTTGGGAGGCTGTGAACAGGAGAATCATTATGAGTCCAATCTAGTAATGAGACCCTGGACGCACTGTAGACCTTTCCATAAAATACAGAAATAAATAAATAACAACACAGCAGTACAGTCTGAGTTCCCAACTTCCATAACAACCAACATTGTAATTCTCCCTGATTTAGCCCTTAGGCTATTTCACTAATGCCCATCAGGCTATTTCACTAAGGCTCGGTGAACCGAGATTTTAACTTTTGGCTGTTGCTCTTCCTCTGGAATTGTTTGTTCCATGAAATAAGAACTCATTTGTATGCTTCCACTCGCCTGACTCAGAAATAAGCATAGGTGTTCATGGTCCCTTAAAAGGCAAACACTGCATGAGAAACTACCAATCATGCTAGGACAGATTCTCCAACAGTTAGTGGGGTGCATTAAGATTAAGAATAGGAGAACATTACAAGGGGAATGTTTGTAGAGGCAGAGGTAGGATGAAGTTAGTAAAGGCAGTATGAGGGAGATTGTGTAAATTGTTCTGAATTGATTGACCTCAATATAAGGATCGATAACAAGGGTGGCACTAGTCCAGTTCCTCAGCAGATGTCCTTGCAGAAGTATTTTCTATGTAAGGTTGTGGCGGCCTTTGTGCCAGCCTGTGGGTCTGGCATTGTCTTTTGTGATGGTTCTCGCTATCCTGCACAACCATCCAGCTTTGCTTGTTTTTTGGTTAGAATAACAAGCAACACCGTTTTGATTCTCAGTATGTAATGTGCAATTTTCTTTAGGGAAAGGAAAACATGTTAATTCCCTAGGCCTGCAATGAAGTACCACAAATCAGGCAGCTTAGAAAAATAGAAACCTATTCTCTTGCAGTCCTAGAAGCTCCAAGTCCCAATTCAAGGTGTTTGGAGAGCTATCTACCATCTGAGGCTCTGGGAGAGGAACTTGCCTGGCTTCCCTAACTTCTGACAATTGTCAGCAAGCATCACTATTCCTTGGTTTGTGGCCTTGTGCGTCCATGTCCAAATTTCCGTCTTCTTACAAGAGTACCACTTCAGGGTCCACCCTAAGCCAGTATGACCTCATCTTTGCTGTATTGTATCTACAAAGTCTTCATTTTTTGGAAGACATATTTTAACTCACAATAAAAGGAAACTGAAGACTTTTGGCTTTTGTGCTTGGTAATAAAAGGAGACATAAAATTGTGTGCATATGTGCTTTTAAAAATCCAAAATGTCTTAAATTTTCTTAACAAAAAGCATTTTTAAAGTTACATGAAATATAGGCATTTCATTATAATATCAAGCTATAGCCTTGAAAATGTAAAGGCTTACACACTCAAAAACTCCACGTTATTTAATTTTATTTTAAACTTTTCTTTTATTCCAGTGCTGGGATGGAATCAGAGTCTCATATATACTAAACAAGACCTGTGTCACTCAACTGTGACAGTTAAAAGTTAAAAGTTCAACCCTATTTTGAACTTTAAGCATGTGACTTCAACATGTTACTGGTATTGATGAAGCCTTAGAGAGACAGACATGCCATATAGTTGCATAGTTAACTATGCAGACAAGGAAATGGAAGTAAAAAGGACTCCTTGAGTATCTGAAGACTAGCTCTTGGCAGGAAAGTTTTTAGCACTTCCGTAGAGTACTAGTCATTTCAAGCATTTAGGAGTTCCACTACAGAAGTATGGCACCTAGAGGCAGAAAATCCAGGATGCAGAGAAAAACCTAGTAATTGTCCTAATGTCAAACACTAGAAATGCAGTAAGTGTCTCATTGTGTGCCATGGCTTGGAAACGTGTACCACCAAGACCCGTGAAAGGCTTGTTCCTCAGTGTGCCGCTACTGGAAATAGGAGGAAACAGGAGAAGGTGGGCCCTAGGCGAGGTCTCAGGCCATTAGGAACATGTCCGTAGAGACTGTGGGACTGGGGTCTCCGCTGCTTCCTCTCTTTTGAGTCCTGGCCATGATGTGCTGCCTCACAAGGCCAGAAGCAGCAGAGTCTACTGACCCTGGACTAAATCCCTGAAACTGTGCACCAGAAGTAACCTTTTCTCTTTTAAGTTGGTTACCTTGGGTATTTTGCTACAGTATCATAAAGCTTATTAAAACACTAGACAGTAGACCAGCCACATAGCTCCGCAGATTAAATGCCTGCTTGGACAGAGTGCAGTGGCCAGAATTTGATCCCCGGCATGCCGTGCCAGCCCCGCGCATGGGGCACGCAGGGATGGCGATGGAAACTGGGCATGGTGATAATCCCTGAACTCAGGAGACTGATAACAGGAGAATCACTATGAGTCCGATCTACATAGTGAGACCCTGTAGACCTTATACTAAAATACATTTTAAAAAACCAAAAAACTACTGGTCATAGAGGACCAGACCAGATGTGTGGTCTAAATTAGCAAAGCTCTCCATATTGCTTTGAAAAGAATTGTCGTAGGAGTTACATTTTTATATAACCATCTCTCAGCAAAACTGAATTGCTCTCTCACCCTTCAATTCAGGTCCCCACAGCAAAATGCTTTCGCAGCAACTTGTAGTGTTTCTTTCTCTAGACGACCACACCCTGCTGGGACAGTCAGTTGCACTCCTCCTTTTTTTTGTGGAGTTACACAGGTGTGTGAGCGTTAGCCCTGCAACACCAGAATCTTGGACAAATGGATTTACAACCACTCTAAAATTCCACGTGTGCTCCGAGCTTCCTCCTTAATGCTTCCAATCACTGCAAATGTAAAAGGCAGCTGAACTGTCTGAACTGTCCAAAGCAAACCTTTGACAACAGTAAATCATTCTATTTGCCTAATAAACCCTGATATTTCAGCTTGATCAGATTAATAAAAGCCTGGTACATTAGCAAAGCCTTTTGGGAGACTTTGGACAGCATGCAGAAATATGGTTTTAGGGACTATTTTTGGTCCCTTGCCTTCCTCTCTGGCTCTATTTTTCTGTTTTGCTTTTGGGTTCTCATGAACTAAGTAGCTTTGCTCTACCATACCCTTCTGATATGATATTTCTTGTTTTGGAACTAGCTGAACAAGAACTCCATCCTCCAAAACCAGGAACCGAATTCAACTTTTCCTCCTTTAAGTTGTAGGTGTCAGACACTGTATCCCAGTGCAGAGGAAGCTGATGAAGTTATCTTGTGCTCTCTGAGTCAGCCTCGTTGCGTGTTGCTCTCCACCAATGGATTCAAGCATATGCCAGTAGCTATGCTGTCTACATCCATCTGGATTCCTGTGCAATCATTCTCTAGTAGACACTTTCCCATCCCTGAGACAAAACATTGACAACACCAGAATTGACTTTGGTTCCTGGTATTAGCTCATGGTCAGTGGGTTCCAAGGGAAAGCAGGACAGCAGAGAAGTATGGCACAGGAAAATTCACGGGAGGCAAGAAGCAGAGAGAGATGGGAGGAGCCTGAGACCAAAATATACTTTTCTAGGCTAAGCCCCCCTTGACTTATGCCCACCCAGGCCCCATCTCTTAACAACACATTCAGCTAGTGAACTCATCAATGGTCAAATCCACTGATGAGTATCAAGCCTTCCTGATCCAATCACCCTCCAAAGACATGAGACTTGGGAACACTTTAGATCGAAACCATAACAAGTTCTAGTGCAGGCTTTAGCCCATTAAAAGGAGGAGATACCCCCTAGTGAATGGTAACATGTATAAATCACATGAGAACTGCCTCTGTCAAATTAAAAGTAACTGAAATTTTGTATATGCCTCTAGCAGAAAGCAATTAAACTAATGATTTGACATTCCTCACTTGTGTTTTAAATGGTATTTCAAGTGATCTGAAAGAATTAATGAACTTTGCTGTGTGTTTAAGTTATTCCCAGGGAGTACTTGACATATATAAAGCACCCACTTCTTATGTTATGGCTAAAATGTCATGTTCTTTTGCACAAGGCAATGGGTCTAGGTTATTACATGAAGCTGTATCTCAAAGCACAATGAATAGAAGAAAGGAAAAAGAAAAGAAAATTAAAAATAAAGCCAAAACCAAACAAAGTAAGACTTCAGAAGTAATCTGATCCAGGGCTGAGAACACTGAAGCCTTGAGAATCAACCCTCGAGAGTCAGTGGCTGTTACCTTGCCTGGTCAAGCTGTGCCCTGAAACTTCCCACGGGCTGCCATGGGAAAGACATGTCACGCTTCTTCTGCTCCTGACAGGAGTATAGCTCCTGTCAGCCAGAACCAGCATCTGAGAGTCTCAGTGTTGAACAGTCTTTCCTCAGCTCTTTCTCCAGATGATCTTTCCAGAGCACCTCTCTGTGCTCCACACAACTCTGCCCTCACTGTACAGATCACTGAGTCTCTTTTCCCACCAAGCAGGAGTCATCTTCATGAAGGGAGCTTCTCCTAATCATCCTCTATTACCCCAAGGCCTAACTCAATCAGTGTCCAGTGCATGGCAAATGCTCGTGAATGAATGAAGCTTAATATTTGGGCCACTTGCTCACCCAGGTCTCTTCTGAGGTTTTGGAGGGTCCTTAGCAATCCTGCATTTGTCCCTGTGTGATATTCTTCATGTGGTTCTACCTGTAGACATATGTACATAGATACACATCATAAAAACTTTTTATTCATAGTCCCCAGTCTTAAAAGTCCTACAAAATCACAGCCCTGCATAGACTAGCCACACTTTCAGGCAGCCTGATCTGGCCTAGAAAATTCCATCCCCAAATCCAGTCCCTTAGGCTCTTCCCAGACCTACCATGGACAATAACCCTCTATGTCTTCCCATCTGCTTATCACAGATTAAAACTCCTCTCTGATCTCCCTGAGCTTTTCTTGACCAGAATCTGGGGTTGTGCAGATAAGAGCCTTGTCTCTGGCTTGGCTTGTTTCTTTGTTTTTTTCTAAGACATCCTCTTTCTAATCATTTTTCCCCACTGAGAATACAGCTCTTTTCTGGTTTTAAAGGCACATGTCATAGTACAAAATAGAATTCCATTTAGTAGCAAAAAAAAAAAAAAAAGTCATGGAGCTACTGAAAGTGTTAATGGAAAACTAGACAGAAAAATCCAAGGTTAGTCTATTAAAACAGATTTTTGAACATGTTTACCTCCCTTGAAAATGGTAACCTTGGATTAAACTCTGGATCATTAGTTCACATCAGTTCCTCCTTGATCCATCACACACTGGGCATTTTTCCTGCCATTGGGTGGCATTAGGCAGGTCATTCTTCTGGGAAGGACCTTGTTTCATAGAAAAATATCAGTGTTCAAACTTTTCCTTCAACCCAAAAACCTTGTCCCTAATCATGAGCAGCCTGATTCCTTCTCATCCTTCTTATCTCAGAAATAAATATCACCTCTCTCTAAGCAGCCTTCCCTAAGGAAATCCATCATTTCTGTGCATATTTTGTTTCCATCTAAGAATATCAATTAGAAGTCTGGGGCTTACATCTTCCTTTTCAAAGCTCTTTGAAGGTAAGAGCAATGAGCATCTTTCCTGTGTCAAGTACAGTGCCAACATGAACACTTGTGGGAGGGTTGTTACTGCCCAGGCTCACTCATGACTCTTCACAGAGACCAGGGAAGAGAGATACAGAATGTTCCTCAAAGACTGTAGGTAGAGCTCTTCCTAAACAGGCAGGAATAAGGGAACTTGGATATTGTCTTCATCTCTTTCATAGTTTAAGAGTTTTCCTTTCCAGGGCTACAGGTGATGGTAACATCTCCAATGCTTTTATTTTCTCTCCTACCTACAACTGACCCTAACAAGCTGGCTCTCCAGGGCTTGCTTACTGATCCAGAAAGGGTGACCAAAGGCACCTCACCCCAGAGCAGGCTGACAGTCATGACCTTACTATGACACCCTGACAGTCATGACCTTACTAAGTTCCCTCTGGGGCTTTGCTCCCCTTGGGCAGTGGCACTTCAGACACTGGCTCTGTTTACAACATTCTCCATAGAGCCAGGCAGCAGCTGGTCTGCTTCAACACCAGGGACAGCTCCCCTGGACCCAAGGAAGGCAAGGTGGCTTCTTCCACCCTGTTGTAGCATAAGGCTTCCAGGACTTGGTCTTCTGCTCTGGCTGCTTTTCTGTTACAGGTCTGAACCACTATGATAACCTCAAAGTCCCAGAGAGCCATTCCAGTATCGGGTTCAAGGTTAGCCTCCTCTCAGCCTAAATGTAGGGACTTCCCTCAGGATCCAGTATCTCAGACTTACACCTACATATATTAGGAACATAGCATGGTAGGGAATAAAGAGGATGGAGGAGGAGGAGAGGAATCCCAGTTTCCATCAGGGATTTACAGCATGGTCCAGTTTAGATTGATCTTGGCCAAATATTAACTTGGAAGTTCTTTGTTCCAGCTGCCTTTTCCTTCTATTTGTTCCTGTAGAATGGGGTACTTAGATGGATGCTGGCTCAGGATACTTACTTAGAGCTGGCTTCTAAGAGTAATAGGCACAAAATAGGGTCCTCATATGCCTTGAAATCTCTAGGATGACAGCCTTCCATTAGCCTCTAAGGATAGGAACATATTTAAGAGACTTACAGTCAAAACTTAAGGACTGGGCTGGGGATATATCTCGGTAGCATAAGCACTTGCCTGGCAAGCACAAGGTCCTGAATGCAATCCCTGGTACAAAAAGAAAAAAGAGAAAGAAATGAACAAGTCATGTATTAGTTGGAGTTTGTTTGCTGTGACAAAATACCTGAAAGAATACACTTTAAAAGAGGAAAAGGGCTATTTTGGCTCACACTGGCAGAGGTTTCAGTCCAAAGTCACTTGGTCCAGTTGTTCTGGGCTTGTGGGAACACAGTACCTCACGGCAGGGAAATATGAAGGAAGGGGCTGCTTACCTTAGAGTGGCTGGGGAGTAGGACAGAGGCAGGGTCCCAATATCCCCTTTGACAGCTCACCCCAATGACCTAACTTCGCCCCACTCGCCCCTCTTCTGAAATGTTCCTCCCAATAGCACCACAGGCCGGTGACCAAGTCTAATCATAGCAGTTCAGAACTGAGGACTATTTCTCCCTAAAACTCCCATTGTGATGCTGTCACAACATGTCTAGTGGTTCTGAGGCCAGTACAGCTCTATTGTTAATTTGCCTTGATGCGGCTGTCAAAATAGTTTACAATGGGTTAACCCTGATACCTCTACCCACTGTGGCTGGCAGGAAAAATGCCCACACAGACTCACATTTCATGCAGAATAAATTGTTCCTCAGGAGTTTTGCCACTAGGAGAGGATGTACTGCAACCCAAGTGAGCTAGCAGATTGGTGAGAGCCAGCTAGTGCAGAAAATGACAGGAAAAGCAGCCTCCCTTGAACTTCTACATCGTCCTGAGCTATACTTGTATTTTTGGTGTCTGTTGATTGATTGAGAAGATACACAATGACAGAAAAATGTTATGAATTCAGTCATGCTTTTAAATAGATCTGTGTCTAATTAAATTAGATACAGAAGCATCTACACACATTTTCAAAATATAATGAGTATATTTATGTAAGACATTCTGCGTTCAGTCTCCAGACAAGGCTGGGTGGACATATGGATGCCTGATTCCTTGCCATCTCCCAGCACTGTCCAGGCATCCACGGTCCTCCTGTTCTAACTGTTGGTCTAAGACAGTGTGTCAGAGGACCTAACTGTTCAGGTAGGATCCTGACAGTCATCAATGTCATTTGTTCAGTGTGGTGACAAATCCAGACACTAGTCACACCCTCAGGAATCAGAAGTTGGGTAAAAGCTGAGACTGCTGACCAGATTAGGGGGCAGAGGACATCAATGAGCTCCAGGGGAAAAGGCTAGCAGCAGCCATATACGTGGTAAAGAAATCCCTCCAGCAGGCTGGGGCTCAGGACAGAACTCTGTGCAGCAGCAGGAGGGGTGCTAGAAGAAGGCAGGCAGCCATTGCTGCAGGGGAGAATCCCAGGGCAAAGTGGAATGAGCAACCCAAAGGGCAAGCCTGAGAGCAGGGTTCACACTTGGAGTTGGCTGGTCCTAAAGGCGTGGAAAGTTAGCAGAGGCAGCACAGCATGGCATCCTGAATCTGCAGAAGCATTTGACTTAATTCTCACAGTGAATAGGGCTGAGATTGCTGACATCTCTAGCATCAGGATTGATTCTAGAACATGGAATCAGACTGAGCCAGCCGGGGAAGACATCAGAGCACTCTGGCCCAGGGCTGAGAACAGCAGCATCACAGGCAACTGCATCCTCCTAGAGAAAACAGCAGAACGCCCCGGTTTATAAGACAGCACCACCCAGCCCCAGCACGCACCAGCACATCAGCACACCCTCCCCAACATCCTGAGAACTCAAGTAAGTGATGAGAGAAAGTGGGAGAGATACAATACACTCTGAGTCTCCCTGCTTTTTGCACTCTGCATGCAAAATCACAAGTGGGGGGAAAACATTAATACTTGGGGCCTCACTTCCAAAAACAGAAAACGAGAGGGAAACAGCTTTATGGGCAGAATCTTTGTGGGCTCTCTTGATTCAAATCCTTATTGTAATTCAGGAGCCAAAAGCTTTTCCACACCGCCCCCACAACTCAGACTGAAGCTGCTTCTCCAGACTGGAAGAAACAGCTCCTAGAAACAGCCCCCACCCCAAGCCCTACAGAAACAGCTCCACATCTTTTGTCTATGCATCAAAAACAGGATGATTAATGTAGATCATGGCGATGCTTAAAAAAGGATCACTGAGACCCAGGGATATTATCTAACTGCAAGTTTCTGGAAAATGCTTTTCACAAACCTCAAAGCACTCTGCATCAAGCACACCCAATGGAGCAGTCGCACAAGGCCAGGACAATAAATTGAGATGAGTAGTGTACAGAATAGTAAAAAGTTCCAGGAATGGGCTCAAGTCAAAACAATGCATCGTAACGGGGAGGGAATTCTGCCCTGAGACCAGACGTCATGGACGGTGATAAATAACAACTTTAGAAAGTAAGAAAATGCATAACCCAGAGAAAGGGCAAACACATAGCTGGTGAGGAGTCTCATCATTATTCTGAAAGGTGAGCCACACTGCCAATACCACCTGAAAAAGGTTACTGTTTTGGCAAGAGAGGGTTGTAGCTAATCCAAGATTATAGTTAATTCAAGAATTTTCAGATGATCTTAACCTTTCTTGGGTTCTGTGCTAGCTCAAAAATCCCTTTCAGGCAATAAGTATTCCTGCTGTGACTGATCAAGCTAGAGTTTCCACCTATCCATGCTCTAAGGTAGGCGCCAGTTCCACTCTCACCCTGACACAGATGTTCTGTCTGTGAGGCAGATTGGGAGCCCCCTCACCTCCTTTCTCCCAGGCAGAGTTTTTACAGGCAGATGGAGACATAGCAAGTCCCCTTTCTACTTCATCCCCTCCCTCCACAACATAGCAGTAGTTCAAAGCACACAGTTTATCCCCCAAGTCTCCAGGCTTTGATAAGTAGGACTAAGAACAGCACCAAGAGCAGGCCATTTCTTATCTACTACATGCATACTTTAGGCCACATGCTTTATGAATCAAAGTGACTACTTCATGGTTTCTGGAATGGAGGATACGTTTGACTACTTACCCAACCAATCCACTCCTCCTTTCTTTCTTACCAAGAAAAGCATACTCTTTCCCTCCTGAAACTTAAGTGACACTTGGGAAGCTGACTCCATCCCCATCTTTGGAGGTAGGCACTGATGGGTCTGAATGAATCACAGTACATCCTTGAAACAGGCCTAGTAATGCAGACACAGGCTGGGGTCTTCCTCTAGCTTCTGTCCCCAGCTGGGGGCATGTATGTGAGTTGGCCCAATCAGCCTGCTCAGGATGACTTCTAACCCCCTCTCTCTACGTGGTTGTAAAGACAGAACTACACTGCTCCTGGCAGGCATCTTTGTACCATGAGGGAAACCATCTTACTTTTCCACTACTGAGACAAAATGCTCAGCTCTCACACATTAAGGAAGGAATGGTCTATTTTAGCTCACAGTATACAGAGGTTCCAGCCCACAGTTGGCTCCACAAGAGAGAGACTTGGCAGAGGAGAAAGAGCGCATGGCACGGTTAGTAGGAGGCAGCTCATGGCATGGCAGGTAGAGGCGGTCGACTTCCTTCTTTCCTTTTCATTCCATCCGGGCTACAGGCACAGTGGTTGGTGCCTCCTACACCCAGGTGAGTCTTCCCTCTTCTGTAAATCCACCACTCACATCCAAAACTGTGCTAAACCCATCAGCAGGCTAATCCATGTCACACAGTCAAGATCCAGCCACTCCCTGAAGCCTCGTTTCTGAGTACATGAGGCTCTGGGTGGACATCTAGACATAAGCCATGGCAGAAGCCCTAAGAACAAGGCCAACACGTGGAGCATGAAGCCAGGTTAGGAGGGAACCATGAAGAAGGGCCAGGCCCTAATAACTCTAAGCCTAGGGCCTGTTCTAGCTCAGGACCTCTTGGAATGTAAGCTGATAAACACCCCTATTATTTAAGTCAGTTACATCCTAAACTGGCCTCTCTCTCTCTCTCTCTCTCTCTCTCTCTCTCTCTCTCT
>NW_004524593.1:11728974-11736906 GCF_000260255.1 Octodon degus
TTTTTTTTTTTTTCTTTCTTTCATTTTTTTTTGGTACCAGGAGTTGAAATCAGGACTTTGCACTTGACAGGTGGGTGGTTATGCACTGAGCTATCAATCCAACCCTATTTTTTTTTTAAGGCACCAGGCTACCGCTGCTGCTTTTCTAGCTAAGTAGCCTTGGGCAAATTCTTCAACCTCCCTGGCCTTTGTGTCCTTGTAGTTAATGGAGGAACTAGGCTAAAATCATGTGTAGGCTCCCTTCAAATGTTAATACTTAACAGCTAAAACATTCTATAGTATATAAAACACTTGCTAAAAAGATAAGTGTCATATTAAGCAGAGAGGCACTGAGATTACTGTAAAGTAGTTCAAGCTGAAAGCAGAGAGTTGCCAAAGCATAAAAGCCATGGCTTGAGAAGACGCAGAGCAACCTCCCATAAACAGCAGGCTTCAAGTCAATGAACACAGAAAATCAATGAGGCAAAAACCATGTGCCCCTGAGAATGAAGGAGGTGAAAATAAATTGAGCACAAAAATCATATATTCTTTTTTAAACTCAGCCAAATATGCACTAAATTCCCAGTCTCTCTGTTGTGCCTCCTGGCTCTGTCTACCCAAAGAAAGGAGATAAGTAGAAAGGGTCTCGGTGCCTTATTCATGAGAAAATGACAGTAGAAGGCATTGGAATGGTGGGAGAAGGAAGGGATGTTACATAGGTCAAGAAGCTTTAAGAGTCGGTTGTAGAGGCATTTTTCCCTTTCTGTACTTGTGTGAACATTTTGTTCATTTTGAGCCTCCAGTTAGTGTGTGCTATAATGGCCAAAGACTGATTTTACTGAGTAGTCGTGCTTCCATAAAGAACTGTTTTCTTTTCTTTTCTTTTCTTTTTCGGAACTGGGGAATTGAACTCAGGCCCTTGTGCTTGCCAGGGAAGCACTTATTCCACTGAGCCATCTCCCTAGCCCCTAAGAACTGGTTTCAAAGGGCTGCTGCCACTAACCCATCTACCACCTCCAACCAGACAGAGATCTCATGAATGGTCATCTATCTATCTAGCTGTTTAAGAGCCTGGGTCTTGCTATATTGCCCAGGCTGACCCCAAAACTCCTGGGCTCATCCAATCCTCCTGGCTTAGTCTCCCAGATTGCTGGGAATCCAGGCACATAACACTCCACATAACTGCCGTAAAGGAACCATGAGCAAGAGTCATGATGTGGCTGTCAATTTGAACAGGAGAGCACTATCGTGGAGAACCCAGAGACAAGCAAATCATCCTTGTGCTGGGCAGCTATGGCAATGGGAGCTTAGAAGCAGTACCTTTAGCACCTAAAACAGAAAGGGAAAGAGACACTTATTTACATACTCTATAGAGGATGCCCATCATATAATATAGTCCTGGCCTTGAAGGAAGTTTTACAGGTAATTGTTATATTGATGGCTAATTTTCTGAGTGCAGCTATTCCATAGAACAAGGTATAGGGGGAACTGAACAAAGGTTGGAGTACTTGGGAGGTTGTGTCTGCAAAGAATAACTGAGAGGGACCCATTAGCAACAAAATACAGTTGTAGTGGTATTCGACCTTGGTATCAACTAGAAAATTAATAAACAACAGCCATGATGCTTCAACTCAACCCAAGAAACTTTTATTCAGCTGACCTGGAGTGGGGCTGGAACTGGAACCACTGGAGGAAGCAAAGAACAGTTGGAATCAGCCCTTCCTACTGACTCTTCATGGACCCAGATTTTAGCAAGCCATTGGCAAGGTGCTCTTTAGATTGTGATGATTTGGATCCATGTCGTCAACAAAGACACATGTGTTCAAGACTTTTAGTCCACAGTCTGTTGCTACTGGAAGAGTATGGAACCCTTAAGAGATGGAGGCTGGTGGGAGGTATTCCTGTCACCGGGGCGTGGCTTGGAGGAGACCGTGGGATGCCAGCCCTTCCTTTTCCCCTCTCTTGTTGTTCTCACACTGAAGTGAACAGTTTTGGCAGCACTGCCAGCAGGATGTGCTGCCTCACTGCAGGCCCAAAAGCAATGGAACCAACCAGTAATCATAGTCTGAAACCTCCAAATATGTGAGCCTCCTGAACCCTTTTGTCTTTATAAATGAATCATCTCAGGGATTTTGTTACAGTAATAGAAATCTGACACGATACGAGCACGTATCTTCCACCACCCCCAGAACCATCTGCCCAAAGCCCTCTCTCCTCTGTAACCTTGAAGGCATCCCCATTACTTGCAGGTGTTAGACATCCTGGAAGTAATTAATGGCTTTCTCATGCCTTCCTTATTTCTGATTCATCAACAGCAGTGTCATCCACTTTTCACACTTAGACATGTTCCAGGAACATTGCTGAACTCCAAAAATAAAAGATCAAAGAGAAAAACTTTTCAAAGAATTGAATTATGAGCACTTACCAAAGTTTGCTTTCGAATTTAATTCCAAGGACAAGTTCAAAAAATAGACAAATTTAAAAGATTCTCTTGTAGTAGGCACATGTATTGCAAAAAAAGAAGGGGCTAGAGAAGATGGTTAGAGACCATTAGGTTCTTGACTTATGGTCAGCTGAGTGGATGAGCAGTTAATTTCCCAGAGGCAAGCTCTCTTTAAGCTCATTAAAGTTTATCTTTTAAATTACTTACACATCTCCTCAAGAATACTAACTTCTTCCCAGAAGGAAGTTGAGAAATGCCTCACACAAAAAGCAAGAAATACATGATGCTCCCCACCACATTTGGGGTATTTTCCTTTAGATTAAAACAAGCCCTGGGCTAGGGGGACCACTCGGCTATGTAAGCACTTGCCTGGCAAGCGCAAGACCCCAAGCTCAATCCCCAGTCCCGCATGCAATGTGGCCGCACCTTGCCAGCCCCAAAACTGGCACACACCTGTAATCCCATCACTGGGGAGGCTGAGACAGGAGGATCACTACGAGTCTGAGCTGCGCAGTGAGACCCTGCACCAAGTAACTAATTAATTTAAAATCCTTAAAATTCTCAGACAAGAGAGCACACTTCTTTTCTATTATTTCTTCTACTCTTCTTTCTTTCTTTGTGCTGCTGTGGATGAAACCCAGGGGGCACGCCTGCTAGGCTACTGCTCTACCATTGAGCTTTATCCCCTGCTAGTGCTACCTTGATTCACTGCTTTAGCTGGCGAGCGATTTGCATTCCCTCTCCTTCCTCGCCACTCCTTCCATCTCTTGGTACCCCTTCCATCTGCAAAAGATTTATTTCCCTATTTTTAATTATATTTATTTCGCTTCTTGTTTGTATTTTGAATTTCTCCCTTAAGAGAAATCACACAATATTCAAGCTTGTGTGCCTGATTTATTTCATTTAACACTACGATCTCAAGGTGCAGCCATTTTCCTACAGATGACTCGAATTTATCCTTCTTTATGGTAGAGGAGAACCTCATTCAGTATAAATACCAAATTTTCTGTAACCATGTACTGCTTAATGGTCACATCAGGCTTTCAAAGCAAAGAAAATCTTTCTGGCTTTGTCCTATAGGCAAACTAGAATCAATGCACAGCATTTCAGGTTTTCTAAGGGCAAAATGATTTGCTGCAAGATTCCTATACTTGGGGGCCAGAGAGATGGCTCAGTAGAATAACTGCTTGCCTGGCAAGCGCAAGGGCCTGAGTTCAATCCCTGGTTCTGCAAAAAAAAAAAAAAAAAAAAAAAAAAAAGATTTCTATACTTGACAAGAAATTCTACAGACACAAGGCAAACTAAAAATATTTTTATTATGTAACTATTCTTATAAAATATCCTACCTTACTTTTTTTAATTCCACCTTGTTCTTTTTCTAGAAAAGGTACTCAAAGAAGTATTCTAGCAAAACAAATACTAAATCAGAACAAGAATGACTAGAAAGCTAGAAGCAAATTATTTAAGAAATATGAGTCATTGATTAAACTTTAGAGCTAAATAGGTAACAATAATGCTATTAAAAACATTAAATCTGGGCTGGAAGTAGAGCTTAGTAGCAGAATGTTTACCTAACATGTGTGAGCCTCTGGGTTTGATTCTCAGCACCAGGAAAAAAATAAGTAAAATGTCTTAAAATAGAGACCTATTGTAAGAAAAATCAGTGCTATCTTCTGCATTTTCTTTTGTGACACCCATTTCCTCTCTGTCATTTGGCTGTGTAGCACAGCCCATACATCCTCTGCCTGGTTTTTTGTTGTTTGTTTGTTTTTTTGTTTTCTGTTTCTTTCCCTTTTTTTTTTTTTTTTTTTTTTTTTTTTTTTTTTTTTTTTTCAGACTGGGTCTCTCTATGCAGTTCAGGGTGGTCTTGAGCTCACTTTGTCAGCCAGGCTGATCTCGAACTCATAACAATCCTCCTGCCACAGCCTACCAAGTGCTGGGATTGCAGGCATGTACCACCATGCCGAGCTATCTTGTGTTAAGACTTTTTTTTTTTTTCTTTTTAAAATACTGAACTTCTAATAAAATACCACTTCTGTTAAGAAGCATCAATACTTAAGATGTTCTAAACATACCTCTAAGTATGGCATTTCCTATGAATTACCCTAGAAAGACAATAAATACTCCAGGAGGCGACTGTAGCAAAAGTATAACCCTGAAGCTGGCCAGCATCCTGGAACTTTGCTCTCTTAATATCAATCCACAAGGGAGGCAAAGGAGAACTGCCTGAAACATAATACACAAACCATATATTAAAAAAAGAAACAAATGAAATAGAAACAATTTAATAGACTTGTAAGATTTGTGCTTTCCACTGCATGATGTAGGAAGATGTTTGGTAAGCAACAACCAACAACACAAAGCAATTGTTAGGGATATCGATCTCATTCACCTGATTCGTTAGGAGTCAAGTCTCAAGATTTGAGAACAGTGACTGTATTTATGACTACCTGTTTGTGAGCTCTAGAAAGACACCACAAACCCTAAAGAACTTTGCCCCAGATACTCTGCTGAGTGGTGTGGAGGTGGGTGAGCTTTTGATCCATGAGTCTGTGTCTTCAAATACATTTGCTGAATGGAACACAGCAGCGTATTTCATTCAAGCGCAATTCATCCCGCCAATATTCATTGAGCCTTTAGACTGTGCAAACACAGTGCTGGGCACTTAGGCTTCTTCTAAATTACTTTCACATATGACTATTATCTGACCATCACAAAAGCCTATGAAGGAAGCTTTATGGATTACTGTCACCATTGTATAGAAGAGGGGCCTGGGATCCAGCGGCATGACCTGTTCTGGCCAGAGTTAACTCTGTAGAGCTGAGAGTGAAAGACGGATCTGTTGACACACAGTCCGAGGGTTGGCAGAATAGCTGAAGACCACAGGAATGTTTTTAAGAGGTCCTGCTACCCAGTGACCCAGAGGAGCTGCCAACAGGTCCAGAACATGTACCCACTGCAAGCATCCAGCCACTAGGCAGCCTGGCAGAGTGTGATCCTAATTAGTAGTTCACCACATACTATGTGCCAGGCACATTGCCAAGAAGCTTCATTTGCCTTTTCATTTAAGTTGATAATCTCTATAAACCTGTGTGGCTTTTTTTCCCCTTTGGCATGTGTGAAACCTTTCTCACCTTTAAACCTCCATTCTCCAGTTCTCCTGTGGAAGAATTCTTTCACTGAGTCTCAGCACAGACATGCCCTCCAGAGCATCTCGTTTCAGGAGTCTCAAATATTTTGAATATTCTTCAGACTCTTGAGACTTACAAAAGAAAGATTTTCATTTGCATAACAAATATTTCCATATTAGGAATTAAAGCTAAGAATTTTTAAATTTTTAATTCATTCAAGTGATAGTAACAAATTCATTAAGTGTGAACACAAATGATATATACTTCTATGAAAAATAACTAGATTTGTCCAAAACAATTTGTGAGGTGAGTGGAGTCTGTCATAATTTTTTTTTTTTTAAGGTCTTATTGAAGAGAAAATAGCATGATTCCCAGTTCTCTCCCATCTTCAGTCTTTTTGGGTATTTTGTTTTAGTTAAAGTATATGGAGCTGGGGGGATAGCTCAGCGATCTAAGGGCCTGCCTGGCAAGCACGAGGACCTGAGTTCAATCCCTAGTACTGCATGTCTACTGCATGCCCTGCTGGCCACCAAAACCAAGCCCGGTGGGGCACAGCTGTAATCCCAGTGCAGAGGAGGCTGAAACAGGAGGATCATCACTACGATTCCGAGCAGCAGAGAGAAACCCTGTGTCAAATAAGTAAAAGGTTTTTGTATTTAAAAAAATAAAGTATGTGAAGAAAATTTGGCCACATATCAATACATGATTGGAAAAGCGAGTAATATGCTAGTATTGTTTTCATAATTGTGTAAAACTTTCTTTGTTATTATATCAACATCTGGTATGTAGTAGCTCCTGAGAACTTTGTGACTACTAAGTGACCAGTGTGAAATTGTATTAATATACTTTTCTGTTTTGGTACATTAAAATCCAGTGCACATATGCACTTAGAATGGCTCTTCTGCTTATTGTTTTGTAACCTTGTATGTTGATCACTTAGAAAATAGTAGTTCACTGAACTGATGACACATTTCCTTCTACAAAGTCAAAACATCACATTCATTAATATCAACATTGATCTCATAAGAAAAGCAACAGGAATATGTCATGGTAGAAGACATCATTTTCCAAAATTCTAATTTTCACTTGAAAGCTCAAACTTTATTATTGGCAACAAATACTGTCAGTTATTTTCCATGAAATGACAGGCTCTCTTTTTTTTTTTTCAGAAAATGTCTATCAGTTATCCAAGTCTGTATAACAATAATTTTCCCATCAATCATTATTTAAGTAAAAGTGGAGTTCCACGAAAAAAAAAAAAATGGCTAGTTTAGCTAGCAACTTACATAATTGTACAAATGCTTCTCCTGGAGACAGCTACAGTATTTTGGTATGTAGCAGGAGTGTTTTATGTGTACCTCCTACTGTAGATTTGATCTGGAATGTTCCCCAAAGGTCTATGTATTATATATTGGAGGTTTAGTCCCCAGTCCAGCACTAGTGGGAGGTAATGAAACCTTTAAGAGGTGGGCCTAGCAGGAGATCTAGGTCATCCCGGGCATGGTCTTGAAGAATCGTCATCCTGCTTGCTTTGTTCCTGATCAAAGTCTATAAAGCGAGTTCTGTATCTCACTGACCCGGTCACTACTAACATCACACTTATCTCTGTCCGTAAGTTTCTTTCTTACTCTACGTCCGCTTTCCCCCACTAAATTTATATTTTATCCTGATTCTAAGTATCCTGCCAGTTCTACGCGTGCACTGTGGGTGCGCTACCATTTCTGGCCGATCACTTTTCCTCATTTTCCATAGGAAGAAGCCGGGACTAGAGAGACTGGTGCTCACCCAAGGTCACGGTAAGAAGAAAAGTCAGGACTCAGGTTTGAAACAGCCTTGCTCTTAACTCTTGAGTGTGAGTTGTCAGCAAGGCACACCTAATTAGAGGGGAATTCCCACAAAGCAGCATTTTATTCTTGGCTAGAGAAAAGTAAAAAAATTGATTTCTGTTATCTGCAAGACCAGAAGGACAACTTCCTGGCTTTGTTGTTGTTGCTCGATTGGTTTTACTGCAGACAAAATACCCTCATGATCAATCAGTGGAGCCTAGGGCTTTAGATTCTATACCTAGAAACTTGCACAGGGACTGCTGAGGAGGGCCGGGATGGAGGGATGGTTCAGGCTCATCAGAAGGGTACCTGCTTTTGAAGAAAACTCCTACTTTGAAAAATGATTGCTGTTGAGAAAACTCAAAATATCTGGAGTTTTCATTTTGTGCCGGGCTTCCTCTTCCCTTTTTTTTCGAAAAGCGACTCTTTAAACGTCGGGACGTGTGGCGGGCCTGTTTTGGAGCTGACCGGTGCCCCGGGCATTGGAAAGAATCACGCGTGCTTCCTGCGCCCCAGGGCACCCCTTGGAGCGGGGGCGGGGCTGGGCGGGGCC
>NW_004524593.1:11737206-11754199 GCF_000260255.1 Octodon degus
GGTGGGCGCAGCCGCCGCAGTGCGCTCGTCCGCCCCGGGCGCTGCGCGCCAGGCTCGGCCGGGGCTGTTTCCCAGCACCGCGGGCTGCGCCCAAATCTTCAAAGGCACGAGAGGAATGAGCCGGTTACAGCCCTGCTTTATCTGCCGCCTCGCCCCCTTTCTCCACCAGGCCTTAATCCCCTCTTTGTGCGCTCCGCAAACCCCGAGCCTCTTGTAATTCCTCTCCCTTTTACAGGTCCAAAGACGCGCGGGAGCCCAGCCCGGCTCGTTAAAAACCTTCGTGTCGCGCGCGGGGCAGCGCGGGCCGGTGGCGGGGATTCCTGCGAGCTCCTCGGCCCAGAGCCCGGGCGGCTCTTCCCACACTCCGGGCCGAGGGTGGCGACGCATTCTGATGAGCCCAGGAAATGGCCCAGACGCGTCCTTAAACAGAAAATGCTTTCGGGACCCTTAAAAATGAAAGCGGCTCAGCTCAAACAAACTACTACAACAACAACAACAAAAAAAAAACCAAGCCGCGCTAAGAAGTCCCGAGGGAAAGAATTAGAATTAGCTCTCTCTTTCAGTTTACTTATTGCTCAGGATGCCAGGAATTGGTCCAAAATTCCGGGGATAAGAGTAGACCAGAGAAGCTGGAACTGAATTTTCTACCCTTGAAATGACTGTTGTTCTCTGATGCTACTGGTTGAAATTTACAATAAGGAAAAAGAGGTCTCAGCTTACAATCGGGGGTGGAGGCGGATGTTAACGAACCTTCCCTGAAACCGTCTAGGTGCCAGGTCTGGTTCTAACCGCTCAAATGCAGTATGTATCATTTAATCTCACCCAAATGAGTATGAATACATAATGTCATTTCCCCCTTTTTGTAGATGAGAACCTCAGAGCATAGAGGTGTTGAAGAAACTCTTACTTGAATGGGGAAACTCCCCTGAGTATTGCTCCTTTTCTGCTTTGCAAAACCAGGCTAGTTGACAGACCCTGGGGAATTCACCTGATTTTAGGTAAATTCTAACTTCACCCTCAGACAAATGTCTCAGTTCCCTGTGAGCCCCAGTTTCTTTATCAGGAATGAGGGCGCAGGCTGTTGACTTTTCAGGAATGTGGTGGAAATCAAATGTGTTTCCAAGTACTTTGCAAAGCAGAAAGGCCTTACGGAATGCAAAATAATGTCCCATTGTCCTAGTCCATCCCTAGAGTGGTGGCCCGAAATCCACTTCCTGAGAAGGGAATCCAGTGCCTTATCACCCCCTAGGAGAAATTTCTGCCACTCTTTGTTGATCAGACATTGGAAAAGCCCCTATTTCAGGGAAGCTTCCTTGTTTTCAGCAATGTTAAATATACTACCAAATGTAGGTTGCTTCCCACAAGTATTTCCTTGTAACTTACAAAGAAATGGTGCGCTTGATGTCTTGTTCCGAGAGGGGAAAAGAAACCCTGTCTCTTTTTTAAGCATAAAGATTGGCTGAGGAATCTCATTTGCTGCCCAGGTGATGGATGTACAGTTGGGTTTTTTTGGGGGAGGGGCCTTGGGGGGTCGGGGAATTCTGCCGCCTACCCCCGCTGTTAAAATCCTGTGTGAGGAAGAGTCTGAGAAAGTCAGTCAGGAAAACTCGGTGGCATCACCCTGCAAAAGAAAAGGGAACATGCAGAATTCTGCACGTGGCTGGTCCGGACATGTAAGGTGTCCTCTGCAACACGATCAGAAGTAAATGATTGGGCCCAGGGAGGTGGCTCAGTAGAATAAGCGCTTCCCTCACAAGTGCAAGGGTCTGAGTTCAATCCAGGTTCCACACACACACACACACACACACACACACACACACAGTAAATGATTCCCTAGTAGATGAACCCAAAGACCTGGCCCTGGCCAGGGGAGTGTTTCCAGAAGGAACACCTTCTCTAGAGTGCCCTGTGGCACAAGCTGAGGGGGCAACTTCAGTCACTTTTTGATACTGTTCTTGGCTCAGTAAGAAGCCTGTTCTTAAGTGTTTATTATTACTTATGTCTATGGCCTTGCTGTCACTTGGGTCTGAAATGTCCCCCTAAGGCCCATGTGCTAAAGCCTTGGCCCCCAGCATGTGGCACTACTGCAAGGTCATGGAACCTTTAAGAGGCAGGAACCTATGGAAGGATGTTAGGTCATTTGGGTGCGGCCCCGAAAGACTTAGTGCCCTAGCCCTTCTCTTTCTTGGCCTCCCTGACACCCTGAGGTCAGCAGGCCTCCCTTACCATGGACCCTGACCAGGATGTACTCTGGCCTGACAGGAAGTTACAGGGCCAGTCAACCACAGATTAAAATCTATTAACATACTGAACCCAAATAAACCTTTTTCCTTATAAGTTGTCTCAGGCATTTTGTCACAGTTACCGAATGCTTACACAGGCTGGTTGTTAGACACACATCTCCACCACCTGTGGGGATGTATGGGGGAACTCTATTAAGGTCTGACCTTCAGGAGTAACTTGTACCTTTGAAAATGTAATGTTCTTTTTTTCCCTATGTAACTGTGTGTGCTGAAATGGAGACTATTTCCTTTAAATATACAGTTTGCCGTCATCCCATTTTGCTCTGGAACCAGGAAATTTGGGTGTAAATTTGTCAGTTTTAGCAGAAGTATGAGATTTTTTGACTCATGTTATCTCTATACCATCTTGGATTCTGGTCTTTCAATACAATGCATACCTTCCATAGCTCTAATTCAATATTGCTTTTCTTTTCTTTTTTGGCAGAACCAGGGATTGAACTCAGGCCCTCCTGAACCATCTCCCTGGCCCTCTAATTCAATATTTCTTTCTCTCTGTAATCTCTCTCTCTCTCTCTCTCTATATATATATATATATATATGTATATATATATATATATCACTATTTCTGCTAGACAATTGTGGAACATTATAAATACATGAAATGAATGAATATTTCTACCTGGGATACAGGCCTTAACAACCAGCTAAGGAGAAGTCACAAAGACACTGACTTATAGGAATTCAATGAGAATTAATGGTATCGTTACTCTAGAGAACTTTAAGATATTTCAGAAGCAGAGAATGTATCAATAAAGTCCCAACAACCAAAGAAGTTAATACTCTTCTGAAACCAAGTGATGGACCAGCTCATGATGAATATTTTCTTCCGCCAACCTCTGCCTTGCTCTGCTCCTTGCCACTCCTACCCTGGGGCTCCCGTTACTTTATTTTCACAAGGTTGGGAGATTTTTTTGGTTGGTTTGTTTGATTGTTTTGCCCCTTGAGGTTCTAAATTGAGAACATCTATTTGGCAAAGCAAAATCACATTGATCAGATACAATCAGGATCAAAATCCCAATGAACAATACAACCCATGATTATTCTTATTCACTATATTCAAGTGTCTGCTTGTGTCTCCTAGAGGAGGACAGGAAAATAAGTACTGCTGTCCAAATATTTTCCACTAAGGTGGCAAGAGATCAGACAGCACCAGGGCTGGTGCCACCTGAAGCTAAATTATCACTTAATATATATAGCCAGCAGCTGAGGTTCAGAAGTGAGCATCAAGCTTCTTGCTAACATGATGAGCAATGGCCATCTGTCCCTACCAAGCCAGGCAGCATGACCTTCAGTCCCAGACAGCGCCAGCACTGCTCTTTCCCATGATGAAGGAAGAAAGAAAGAGCAGCTCTAGTAATTTTTCTGCCATAAGCAACAACAAAAACCAATGTGCTGAGCCTTATTTGTATTATACATTTTTTTCTTAAAAGAAAAAAAAGAAAAATCAACAGGAACCTGGCAGAAAGTTAAAGCTCAGAGCGGTGTGAGTCTATTTTCTTAAAAGGAAGATGCATGTACATAATTACTATGCACTCAAAAAGCAAAGCAGAGCGCATGCAACCTACTAGAAATTCCTTCATGTTTTATTAATTCACACTACATGAAAATTTCTGGCTGCAATAAAAGCCACAAATCAAAACCTCAGCTACTAAACCTCTATTGACAAATCAGCAATAGTCACTAAATTCAGAAACTGCTATCGCTGGCATAGAGAAAGGACACAACAATAGAAGTAGGTAAGAACAAATTGCTACAAAGGTATAACCTTGCCAGTGAGGGGTTTGTAACCTAGACTGACTCATTAAGTCCTTGTGTGAATTGCCTGCATTCCCCCATTTGTCTCCTGCATTCTTTTCTATGTCCGTCATACAAGAGATCATTAACATCATCAGAACAGAAAAGGGGGGGAAAGTAAGCGGCTGCTTCTCGGTGGGATCCATCATCAGACAGAGAGTAAGATAACCACATCCAAGAGTAACACCACCAGATACTATGGAATGTTTCTGTAAGCCTCAGCAGTTCACACAATATCAAGCAAGTATGTATGCAATATGTTATTGTTGTAAAGAATTCTATTTTTCTATAACCTTTGACTTAGCTCTCAGGACTTTTTAAATTATTGTTTTGACAAAGTGAAAAGACAACCCACAAATTTAGAAAAAATCTTGACAAATAAGTACTCAGACAAAGGTCTGCTCTCTAGAATTTATTTTTTTTTAATTTTTTTTATTTATTTGTGTGTGTGTATGTGTGTGGCCAGCTCAGCCCACCAGGGGGCGGGGCTGGCTGGCATGTGGTGCTGGGGGATTGAACCGGGGTCCCTTGCTTAGCTTGTTCTAAGTAGGTGCTTCAAAACACTGAGCCATCTCACCAGCCCCCTGCTCTCTAGAATTTATAAGGAACTAAAAAAAATACTAGGGGCCCAAAATTTAAAGACCCAGTCCAGAAATGGGCATCCAAGATGAACACACGCTTCTCAGAGGATGAAATTAAAGAAGCAAATAAATATATGAAAAAATGCTCCACATCACTAGCCATCCATAAAATGCAAATTAAAACAACATTGAGATATCATCTCACCCTAGAAAGAATGGCTATCATAACGAAATCACCCAACAACAAATGTTGGAGAGGCTGTGGGGAAAAAGGAACCCTTCTCCACTGCTGGTGGGTCTGTAGACTGGTGCAACCATTATGGAAATCAGTATGGAGACTCCTTAGAAAAGTTGGACTGGAAATCCCATTCAAACCAGCTATTCTTCTACTGGGAATTTTCCTGGAGGATCTGAAAACATCATATCACAGTGATAAATGTGTGCCTATGTTTACAGCAGCACAATTTGTGATAGCCAAGTCTTGGAAACGACCAAGATGCCTGTCACCTGAGGAATGGATGAAAAAGATGTGGTATTTTTATACAATGGAGTATTACTCAGCTATAAAGAATGATAAAGGCGAAGCCTTCATATTTAAGTGGATGCCACTTGAAGATATGCTCCCAAGTGAAATAAACCAGACACACATGTGTAAATATTTTATAGTTTCCCTAGTATAAGAACTCAAAAAAGAAATACAAATAGAAAGGTAGAATACAATTAAAAGGAAAGCAAGAATTTGAGGACTAGACAATGAAGAGAGAGCTAGGAAAAGAGCTAGGAAACATGACAGGGACAAGCCATACAGTTACATGTACAAGATGGGGAAGGCAATGATCCTGAGAATCTTCAGAAGATTTTCGAATCTAGCAGCTAATTGGAAGGATTCTCACCCTGACTAACTGTATATGCCTGACATCTGTGAACTAAGCAACTGCACTGCAGATGGCAATTTGTAATAGTAGTTTCATGCTTGGAGTGCCTGTCATTGTGGTCTGAATACGGGCTGCTTGTCATGACACGCTGGTTGCTGCTGTGCTGTCTCTCGAGTAGATGATTGTTTAAAAAGGAACTGGGTGGTGAATGAAGGCAGGAGACAGGAAAAGGAGCATTGCAGGACTGTCCTGCTACAATGCTGGATATGGTTAGATTTCTGGACTTATGTGTAAAAGTATATAATTCTTTATTCCTATTTTTAAGATATATTTTAATTTTTTAAATGTTTTTTCATCATATTCTGTAGGGACTTAAAGTTCAACATATCAATACTTGATGAAAAATATCTGTTCCATGTTATGCCTAAAATGTTTGATATTCAGACAGATAGTGAGGCTAAGCTTAACAGCCTAGGTTGTATGGTAATAACAATAAGCTTGTCTTCTGGAGGGTAAACAACCTAAGTTTGCAGACCAAAATTAGAGAAAAAGGAGAGCTGCAAGGAAAGCCAACATTTTGGCCCTAACCTTCCAAGGTCAATTAAGACTCAGGACATATGAGAATTTGTACTGTAATGTCATGTAACTCGGCAGTGTCCCAAATTTTCTGATCAAGGAGATTATGGGGCCAAAGAGGAAAGTGATCGATGACGTAGAGTGTGCCTAAGGAGAGTCACATGGAGAGAAAACACTCTCTCAGGCTTTCATGGGGAGCACATTGGCCAAGCAATGGCCGTGACTCATCCACATGGCTGACACTGACAAAGGTTCTACAATCTGAGGTACAAGATCTCAGGATAAATCCTGAGGGGATTTGACTGACCTTATCAGATCCAAAAGCTACAACTCTTGTTGCATAGGTCTTGCTTTACCTTGGTCTTAACCATCCAGCAGAAAAGTATAAAAACGAAGTACAAGAAATAAAGCCATGTTGTTATGTTGAGCTGTAGGGGACTCAGGTCAATAATGTCTGACTTTGCCAGTCAAGCAGAAGACCCAATACTATTATGGACTACTGGACTATTTTGGAATATTTTGCTGAGTTCACATGCCTATAATATTTAAATGATGGAACTAAACAAAAAAAGGGGATACAGATGAATGTCCATTTTGTATCTGTGTATTCAAAATGGTTAGGATAGATATATAGCTACATTCTCTTGATTCAATGAATAGAGGGATTTGTTCTAATAGTGTTTGTAAATAGGATATCATGTCTGCATCTTGTACAACAAGTAGCTACTAGGTAGACAGTGTGCAATGTAATAATTATTGAAACTGTCCTACCAATTTGATTTGAAACTGTCTCATTGCTATTTGTTTCTCAATAAAATTATGGAAAAAATAAATGATCGTTTTGAAATGTAAGTCATTTTCTAGGAACTTGATTGAATAGCCAAGAAATAGGAAACATTTTATAGCACAGTAGGATGGCCATGGTTATAAAAATTAACGTAATATATCTTTTAAAACAGGATTTTGAATGCTCCCAAAGCATAGAAATAATATATCTTTGAAGTAATGGATGTGCCATTTACTGCGATCTGATCAGTACACATTGAAGTATACATTGAAATGTCACACTGTATTCCATAAATATGTAGAACTACTGGTATCAATTAAAATGAGAATATTTCAAGAATATATATGAAACACATAATGTGAAAGTTGTGTAGTATTCCCTTTGCATGTGTTAGGTCCTGAGGAATAAACCAGTTCACCATGGCTTAAGCTATAAAGATTGTTCATTGTTGGGCTGGTGTGTAGCTGCATGACAGAGTGTGTGTTTTGCATGTGTGTGGCTCCAGGTTTGTTCTCTAGCACCAAAAGGAAAAAAAAAAAAAAAAAAGATGATTCATTGTTATCCTTTCAAGAGCCTAGCCAGCCAAGTGGCTTGAGTGGTCCAGCAGCTCAAGGCTACCCTGGTGGGTTCAAACTCCTCCCATCTCTCTATTGCACAGTGTTCCATTGACTAGTTTTTCACACTGTCAGCTCGAGGCCTGCGATGAGTCAGCTATGCATCAGATATCATGGTATCAAGCACCAGTAATATCCCAGCAAACAAGAAAAGGGCAAATGCCCTGCCCTTGGTAGGCTCACCTTTCACTCAGGAAGGTAAGTCTTCTGTAACCTTCCTCTTGTATTTTAGGACAACACTGAGTCTCGTGTCTATCCCTAGACCAATTGCCAATAAAATAAAAATAAATGTTGGCCAGTCATGAGTCACTTCTGGAATGAACTCTCACTCAACATCTTTCAGGGGCAAGATGTGGGCAAACGGCTCCTGGATAAGCAAAGAGAATCTTCCCACAGTCTAACCTGAGTCCCAAATCTCATCCTCCTTCCCTTTTTCCAAAACATATTATCATCATGTGAATTTCTCTGGACTTTATAAAAAATGGTCAGTATAAAATAGTCATGTACCGGATGGGATATTATATTCCAAATCTGCTTCCTTTATGTCTTCCCAGTATTTCCCTATTATTTTTCTTTCTTCTAATGTTCCATGCATTTAATTTTTCACTCTTCTGGCAGCATCTGTGGGTTATGCTTATATCTCTCAGCCTTCTCTCTTAACACCTTTGAATGACTTTGCAATTGTACATCTACTTATCCTCTTCTATTTCACTAAAAATTTAAAAACTCAAGTGAGTCTTCTTATAGCTCCTACACTGAGGATGACATGGTTGAGGCTACAGCTCCAGTCTCTGGGATCAGAGATGCCTACAGCCAGGCAACTTCCCTCACCAGCAACAGAGAGTATGGCAGAGGCCAGAGAGCAGTACCTGGAGGGCTCAGCCTCGTGACTGTGACTGAGCTGTGGAGCTGTGATGTCCGCAAGCCCCTTTCTAAGAAGTGTCCCTTCCTTTATTTTCCACAAGCCACTATCAGATGCATTTAATGGGGGTAGGAGGCAATTGCCTTTGAAAGAAGGGTTTATTTCCTGCCTAACTATCAAGCCACCGCTGGGAAGGCTCTGACCTAAGGCATGATGTGCTTAACCAGTTCCTCCTCCCTACTCTGACCCAAGGTATGTCTGATCCACATAGAACATTATAAGGAAACTGCTGATTCTCTAAGAAGAAAAGAAGACAGGAAAGCAGATGTGCTTGGTTTGACAGAGCAGGAAGTTCTACTGTATGGGAAACACTGGGCTCTTGAGGCCCTGTGAGTGCTCCTCACTTTGGCTGGTCAGTGGAAGGGGTGGAGGGGCTGCACATCCCTGCAGGCCAGAGTGTGGCCACCTCCACCTTCCTCTTGACCTGCACTGCTGCCAGGTCAGGCTGCAACACCTAAACAAAACTTTCCCAAAGAGACAAGAAAGAAAGAAATAAACAGAAATTATTGCTATGAGCTTCCTGCAGGTCTTCTTGGCATCCCCTTCCGGCCTGGCTCTCGCCACCTTTTGAAGAAACCATTTGCAATGGAAAGATCAAGGGGGCTCTTTGGGGTGCCAATAGCTGAAAGCAACTCAGGGCCATAAAGTAGTTCATTTTAAGTGAGGGTGATTTTGCCCTGAAGGGGACGTGTGGCAGCATCTGGAGATGTTATCAGTTGTCACAGCTGGGAAAAGAAATGCTACCGGAATCTGGCAGGGAGAAGTTAGGTTGTTGCTAAGTATTTAGCAAAGCAGAAGAGATTATCACAGCAAAGAACTGGCTTTCCGCAAGTGCCCATAGTGCCGCAGTGAAGAAACCCTGTCCTAGGAGAGATTATCACAGGACATTATATGCATCGTTACACTATGGCAATAACAAAAGCACTCACAGTGAAACCCATTACTTTGTACAACTCATATGTGCTAATAATTATAATTTTTAAATGAATCCTGATCTAGAAGGAGACACTTAGCCACCTTAGAAGGGAAAAGATGGCCAATGAGCCTGGCTCTGCTGGTGTTAGCTTCTCACAAGCCCTAAGGCTTTAGACGGGAGAGAGAAAAGGTGCAAAGGACTGAGCAGGGAGCTCTGCAGCTGAAGGGAGCAGGGAGGGAGCTCTTCACCCTCCTGTAAACCCAGGTAAAAGAAGACTTCAAGAAATCCACCTCAAAAGCAAAACAAAACTAAACTAAACTCAAAAACAGAAAAAACGCCAGCGAGATAGTTCAGCAGACTAAGCACCTGCTTAGGCAAGCGCAGGGGCCAAGGTTTGATCCCTGGCAGCACATGCCACGCTGGCTCTGCTCCCCAGCTTGCTGAGCCAGCAACCAAGTCTGGACATGGTGGCACATGTCTGTAATCTCAGCACTGGGGAGGCTGGAAATAGGAGGATCACTATGAGTTTGAGCTGCACAAAACTTTAAAAAAAAAAATCACCTCAACCAGAATTTAGAAAAAACAGGGCCTGGTACTTGGCTTTTCCAAGATGCAAATTTAAAACCCAGGAGACTAACTAAAGCTGGCAAAGCCAAGAGAAGCTCACTGGGAAGGATCTATGCATGCACCAGCAGTGAAAAAGGTCCAGTCTGCAGTTGTTATTTTAAAAAAGACAGACCTTACCTTACCTACAGGGACCCTGGGGTGGTCCCATCCACAGAGGATACCAGCGTGATTCCTAGTTCTATGTCCCATCCAGCACCCGGTCCCCAAATCAGCAACCAGTAGGTGTGGAAGGGGAACACAAGGAAGGAAATGAGCCGGCTAAACCCCACCTGGGGCTTCTAGGTAGCAAGATGGAAAAAACCCAAAGCTGTGGGCTTGAAATTTCTTCTTTTTTTCCCCCATAATTTTATTGAGAAACAAATAGCAATGAGACAGTTTCAAATCAAATTGGTAGGACAGTTTCAATAATTAACACATTGCATACATTCTTCCTAGTGGTTAATTGCTGCACAAGATGCGGACATGATATCCTATTTACAAACACCATTAGAACAAATCCCTCTATTCATTAAGAGAATGTAACTATATATCTATCCTAACCACTTTGAATACACAGACAAAATGGACATTCATCTGTATTCCCTTTTTTCGTTAAGCTCTGTTATTTGAATATTATAGGTGTGTAAACTCAGCAAAATATTCTAAAAGAGTCCAGTAGCCCATAATAGTATTGGGTCTTCTGTTTAACTGGCAATGACAGAAATTATTGACCTGAGTCCCCTACAGCTCAACATAACAACATGGCTTTATTTCTTATACTTCATTTTTATACTTTTCTGCTGGATGATTAAAACCAAGGTAAAGAAGGACCTGTGCAACAAGAACTGTAGCTTTGGGGTCTGAAATTTCTAATGGGTTTGACTGGACTGAGATTGTGGTTGTCTAGACATAATTATCAAGGAATGTAAAATGGCGCAGCCAAAGTGGCAGGCAGCACTGCAGTGTCTCTCTCACACACACACACACACACACACACACACACACACACACACACACAAGTTTAAAATAGAATTATATGATCCAGCAATTCCACTTCTGGAAAAATACTCAAAATAACTGAAAGCAAGGACTCAAACATGTATTTTTTTATTATTTATTTTTTGTATTTAGTACAGGATCTACAGGGTCTCACTATGTAAATCGGACTGGGATTACAGGCACGTGCCAGCACGCCCAGTCTCAATGACTATCTCAGTGCACCCTGAGGGTGAAGCCAGCACAGTAGGCCCAGGGATTGAACCCCCAGCCCCTGCATCTGCCTAAGCAGGCACTTTAGTCTGCTGAGCTATCTGGTCGGCCCTAAGCATGTATGTTTCTTCCCATGTTTGTAACACCATTATTCACAATAACCAAGAGGTAGAAGTAACCTAAGTGTCCATAGACCCAGCAAGGGATGAAGAAAGTATGGAACAGATATACAATGGAATATTACTTAGCCTTGAAAAAGAAGGGATTTTTTTTCTTCTTTTTGGTACAGGGTCTCCTTATGCAGTTCAGACTCATAGTGATCCTCCTGTCTCAGCCTCCCCAGCACCACCATACCCAGTTCCAGAACCAGCATGGCATGCAGTATCAGGGATCGAACTTGGGTCCTTACACTTGCCAGGCAGGCGCTTAGACCTATGAGCTATCTCCCCAACCCAGGAAGGAATTTTTGATACATACTACAGTATGAATGAATCTTGAGAACAGTTATGGTGAGTGAAATATTCCAGTCAAAATGACAAATGCTATATGATTTTCACTTACATAGTGTTCGCAGAGTAGTTGAATTCACAAATATAGAAAGAATGGTGGTTTTCAGGGACCAGAAGGTTTTCAAGGGGACGGGGAATTATTTAATGGGTGCAGGATTTCAGTGGGGAGTGAAGAAACTGTTCGAAGGTGAATGGGGGTGATGGTTGCGAAGCAATGTAAATGTATTTGGTGCCACCGAAGGGTACATTTAAAAACAGACGCTTTTATATTATGCCGTTTCATAATTTAAAGAATATTGGAAACATATATATCATACATATACTTATATAACTATATATATTCTATGAGTTTGTGTGAGCTGACCAAGGTTTCTTCCAGAGGGTGGGAAAGGTGAGAGCACACATCAAGTCTCACGGGGTCAGTGGTGGTGGGCGCAAGGGAAGCCAGTCTCTACCCGCATCTTGAGATGTCCCAACTTTTGCAATAAGCTGGTTGCTCTTCTTAAACTCCCTGGCCCTCGACAGCGCCTGAGGCTCCTTTCTGCCAGTCTCCGACCTACCTCCTGTGCTCTCATATGTGACCAGGACTACATGTCCTGCTTGGATTCTTGTCACTCAGCGGGTCACACTGAGGAAACGTATCAGATTCCTTTTCCCAGGATGAGGCCCTGTTCTCCGGACTCAGCAGGACAACTGTTTTCTGTATCACCTAGCAAAGCCGGTATGGAAATCTGTACAGCAGCACATGCACCACTGGGATGCTGCAGCTTCTCAGAAAGATCAACGCAAACTAAAAGCTACTGTTACGACTATTATTATTAGTAGTAGTAGTAGTATTACTTTGGTGCACCGTTCTGTGAGTATGAACACATTCAGTAGCTTTACTTTTGGAGTTACAATACTACCAGAACCCTCATACTAGTGAGGTCAGCAAGCAAAGGTATGCCCAGCTCACAGTGAGCAGTGGGAACCAAAAGCTGCGTCTCATTCCCACAGAATGGGTGGCCGGATTCCCCGCCCCACCCACGCCCCTGGACATTCAGGCTCAAAACATGCTTCACCTGTTCCATCAGTCAGCCTTCCTTTATTTTTTATTTTATTTATTTTTTTTTAGTGCCTGCCTGGTGAGCGCAAGGACCCAAGTTCAATCTCATGTACCACAGGCTGTGTCAGCCCCTGAAGCCCAGGCATGCTGTGCTGGCCACTGAAACTGGACATGATGGCGCGTGCCTGTAATTCCAGCGCTGGGGAGGCTGAGATAGGAGGATCACTAGGAGTCTGAGCTGCATAGTGAGACCCTGTATCCAATAAATAATAAATAAATAAAATTTTTAAAAATTGCCTAAAGCTTCTCAATCTATAAAGAGAAAAGATTTATTTTGGCTCACCGTTTTGGTGGTGCTAGCCCCAGATTGATTGGCCTGTTGCCCTGGGCTTGTAACAGGTATCAAAACAGAAGTAGCTGATGGAGCAAAATCACTCAATTCACAGCTGGAAGAGAGAAAGAACCAGAAAGAAGAAGAGACTGGGGTTCCTGTCCCAGCTGACTAAAGACCTCTCAGAAGGCCTACCAGCTCCCAGCAGAGCCGAGCATTTAACACAGGAGCCTTTGTGGGACTGTCCTGACACACGCTCCGCACCTCTTAGGCCTGATTTTCTGCTCGCTTGCACACTGGGAACTGGCAGGAGAGGCCACAGGTGGACGCAAGTCCCTAGACGCCAGCAAAGGTTCTGGTGCCCTGCTCCTTCCTCCCCATACTGGCATGAAAGTTTGTAAGAGTGATGTTTTGCAGGCATAGCTTTGAAGAATCCAGCTTTATGCATTTAGAAATGAATTTTGATTCCTTAATGCTAGTAATGAGCGGCTTATGCATACACTGCACAACAGGTACAGCAGTATGACGGCTAGGAACCAATGGTAGCTAGCAAAAAGAACTTGGACCTAGTTCCAAGTCCTGGCTGTATGCTTCCTCGCAGAGTCTTGCCCTTGGAATCTCTGTGCTTTGGGCTTTTCATCTGTCAAACAGGCCTGCAGTTGTTACGGGGACTCGTGAGCTAAAGCACTCAGCACAGAGTAGGTTTTCCTTTCTGTGCATGTAGTTGTAGCCTACCACGCAGCCCACAGAACTGTAATAAGTAGGACTTTTTTCTAATTCTACCTAGGCTCTTATTGTGGAAAAATATTATGAGACTGTCTCTACAACCAGACTAATATACACGTCGTAGTGCTTCCCAGGGCTGCATGTTAAGACTCAGGGACAACAGGAAACCTAGTAAATGTACCTCAAACCTTACAGTGTTTATTATTTCACATCACAAAACCACAGGTAGACCTGTCAGTTAGAGCAGTAATCAGGAACTGGACCTCGATCATGGATTCAAGGAGCCAAATTTCTCCCTGTCATTCTCCCAGTGACTTTGTCTCCAGACCTAATGGCTTCCAGGTCACTGGATGGCTGCACAAGCTCCAAGCATTTTGTCTTCATACAATAGTGGTACAAAAGTAGGAAAATGAAGAGTTTCTCTAGGTTTTTTTTTTTTTTTTAAAGCAAAAATTCCTTTCACAGATGGTCACAGCTTGGCAATATTCCTTTCACATCTAATTGGCCATAATGTTATCAATTGCCCACGCTTAACCAGTTACTGGCAAAAAAAAAAAAAAAAAAAAAAAAAAAAAAAGAAATGAAGTCAGCAGGAATGACTTGGATCAATGGACCTTGAGATCAAGGACACCAGAGAATGCAGAGACAGTTGGGTAAGTGATTCCACTCAGAGCATCATCTGTAGGTCAAGATGTGCGAAAGCCCCATCAGTTTTCTTTTTTTAAGAGACAAAAAAGAGAAAACAATGTAAACGACACAGAATTTCAAAACAAGTTGATAGGAAACTAACAATGGCTATTATGTTGTATATTGTTATCTTTAAAGTGCTGGCTTAGGTTACCAGATACAGGTACGAGAAATTGGTCAAATAATATAAGCACTAACTGTTGCTTTCAATGGACTAATAGAAATTAGTAGCACAATTATCTTAGCATATATATATATATATATATATATATATATATTTTTTTTTTACCCTTCCTTTTCTCTTTTTACCCCTCTCGTTGTTCTTTCCTTTTTAGCAGTTTCTTTCTCTTTTACTAAATGTACTATACCTTTTGGATTTTATTTACTCTTTCAGTTTCTTACACAAGGGAGGCAATACAATGTTTATACATGCAATTCTAATGTATTTCATGTATTAGTATGGCTTCTAATTACATCTATTTATCCATAAAAGCCTTGAGTTTATCATATATAGCTAGTAGTACTCCATTGCATAAAAATACCACTTCTTTTTTTTTATCCATTCCTCAGTTGATGGGCATTTGGGTTGTTTCCAAGATTTAACTATTACAAATTGTGCTACTGTAAACATGGGTGTACATGTATCACTGTGGCATAATGGTTTCAGTTCTTCTGGGAAAATACTCAGATAGGAAATAGTTCAGTTGAATGCAACCTCTCCTCTAATCCTAGTTTTTTAAGGAATCTCCACACTGATTGCCACAGTGGTTGTACCAGCCTACACTCCCAACAACAGTGGAGAAGGGTTTCTTTTTCCCCACAGCCCAGCCAACATTTGTTATTGGTTGATTTCTTGATGATAGCTATTCTTTCTGGGGTGAGATGGAATCTTAGTGTTGTTTTATTTTTATTTTTATTTTTTCTTAGTGCTGTTTTAATTTGTTATCTCTTGAATGACCAATGCTGTTGAACATTTTTTCATACATTTATTTTCCATTTATATTTATTCATCTGTGAAGTGTATATTCATCTCAGATGCCCATTTTTGAATAGGGTCTTTGAATTTTGTGGGCCTAATTTTTAAAAATTCTTTATATGTTCTACATAGAAGTTCTTTGTCAGAGGGACAGTTGTCTAATTTTTTTTTCTGAATTTGTGGGTTTTCTTTTCACTCTGTTGGTAATTTGTTTTGATGTGCAAAAATGTCAATAAGATGAGATCCCAGTTTGTTGACTCTTTAAAGCATTTCCTGTGTAGTTTGGCTTTTGTTCATGAACTTTTGCCTACCCCATGTCTTCAAGATCTACCTACTTTCTCTTCCAAGAGATTTAGTGTTTCTGTTTTAATATTTAGATGTTTAATACATTTTGACTTTAGTGCATGGTGATAGACATGGGTCTAGTTTTAGTCTTCAGCATAGTGGAAATCCAGTTTTTCCAGAACTACTTATCAAAGAGGCTACTTTTTTCCAGTGAACCTATTTGGCTCCTTTGTCAAAGACAAGGTGGGTGAGTGTGTTTGTAGTTGTGTCTGCATCTTCTAATCTGTTCCACTGATACTCTGGTCTGATTTTGTTGTTGTTGTTGTTGTGCTTTTGTGTGTGTGTGTGTGTGTGTGTGTGTGCCAATACCATACTGATTTTTTGTTTGTTTTGGTTTTTTGGGTTTTTTTGTGGAACCGGAGATTGAACTCAGGCCCTCGCGCTTGCCAGAGAAATGTTTATTCCACTGAGCCATCTCCCCAGCCCCCATGCTGATTTTATCACAATAGTTTTGTAGTTGGTCTGGGGAGATGGCTCAGTGGAATAAGTGCTTCCCTGGCCAAGTGCAAGGGCCTGAGTTCAATCCCCGGTTCCACCAGAAAAAAAAAAAAAAAAAGCTTTGTAGTATAATTTTAAGTCAGGGATTGTGATGCTCTCTGTTCTGCTTTTGTTAGCCATGATTGCCCTTGCTATTCTAGGTTTCTTCTGGTTCCAAGTGAATTTTAGGAATGTTTTCTCTAGATCTGTGAAGTATGCTAATGGTATTTTGACCAGGATTGCATTAAATCTTTAGATGCAGTTCAAAGGCTATGCATAGCAATGAGGTGAGAAGAAGTAAACTTGTGTTTCAGCAAATTGACCATTAGAAAAGTTATTTCTCTGGGTCTCCTTTTGTTTAATTTTTAAAATTTTTTATTTATTTATTTTGATATAGGGTCTTGCTACACAGCTTAGACTTGTAGTGATCCTCCTGTCACAGCCTTCCCAGCTCTAGGATTACAGGTGTGTGCCACCACTCCTAGTTTCGGTAGCTGGCAGGGTTCTGGCATGACATGTGGTACTGGGGATCAAACTTGGGTCCTTGTGCTTGCCAGGCAGATACTTAGACTGCTGAGCTATTTCTCCAGCCTCTGGGTATCTTTTCATATTGCTCTTCTCTCTGTGTTTCTGTCACATGTTGGCCAGATACACATTTAAACAATGACTTAATTGTTCTTATCAAAATGATATATGCTTATTTTTGTTTTTTTT
>NW_004524593.1:11754554-11759301 GCF_000260255.1 Octodon degus
GGAGCGCCGTGGAGGGACAGGTTGGTGGCGGCCGTGCAGGGGTTTTTATGGTCTTGATTTCTCCTAAAAGCAATGGGAAGCCGCTGGACTTCAAAAGTAGAGGGTGATGTGACTGGATTTATAGCTTGGAAAGAGTACTGTGGCTACAGTGTGGAAAACAAGCTGGAAGAAAGCAGGAATAGTTCAGAGTTAGTCTGGTGGTGCTTGAAATATAGCCCTGTTCCAGGGACAGCTGTGTCGAGCGGAAACTTGTTAGAAATGCACATTTTCAAACTCTACCCTTAGCCCACTGCACGGCAAAGTCTGGAAGCAGGGGATCTGCTTTAACAAGCACGTCAGGGGATTCTAATGTGAACTCTGAGAACTGCTGGATTAAATACTGATCACACATGTAAGGAATCCGCTTTCGAGTCCCAGTCATTCCAGTGGCATCCCAGTGACGGCCAACATGGGTAGCCTTACCTCTTTTATTTTTTCCTTACAAATCTTATACTGCTTCTTCTGACTTTCTAAGAAAGTTGTCAAGTCTTTCTTCTGCTGGGCCAAGATCTGTTGCTGAAACTTCTTCTCATCTGCTGCAGCTACCTTTGCCTGCAAAAACAATAAAGACCATCTGTGATGAATTTGTTTTCCACGTGGAATTCAGCTGCCGACATACAATCTCTAATCAGGAGAATGGGCTAAGAGTGTGGAATAATGTATTTTGGAACAAATAAATAATGTTTTATATTAACAAATAGAAAACAAAAAAGAAATGTCTCCTCTCACACTGTGAAATCTAAAAGAAAATTTTACCATTGAAAAATACATTCTCCACAGTGGAAAAACATTTTACTGAATATAAAAGCATTTATGGGATGAATGGAGAATTACAGATTATAACACAGTGTTTTTATCATACTAGTGGCAGCCTAAGGGTTAAATTACAAAAATGGATAAATAAGCACAACTGGGCAGTTTTGGTCTAAGAATCAAACTCTAATCAATTAATCCAATTATCAGGTTTTCTTTTTTTTTCTTTTTTTATGTATTTAGTACAGGGTCTCACTACACAGATCAGACATGTAGCGATCCTCCTGTTTTCAGTCTTTCAAGCACTGGGATTACAGGTGTGCACCACCATGTCCAGTCTCAAGCACCATCTCAGCCCTGGGGACAGGGATGGCACAGCAGGCTGGGGATTGAACCCCTGGCCTCTGCATCTGCCTAAGCATGCGCTTTAATCTGCTGAGCTATCTGGCTAGCCCTAACTATCAGGTTTTCTAGTGTGCTCATCTTAAGGATCATAGGAAAGCTAAGGACATTTTGTTTTCTTAGGGACCTGCTACAATCTACAGTGGTCAGGCACCTTGGTGTTTTGGGGGCCCTTCATGGGGAAAATACAGACCAAATAAAAGGTAAGTCAATAATTATAATTCCTAAGCAGGCATGGTGGTGCACACCTATAATCCCAGCACTCAGGAAGCTGAGGCCAGAGGACTGCTGTGAATTAGAGGCCAGCCTGGGTTACATATTGAACTCAAGGCCAGCCTGATCTACATAGTGAGATCCTGTCTCAAAAAACCCAAGAGAATGAATAAACAAACAAACAAATTTAGAATTTCCAGAAGCAACCAAATCTAAGTTTCAGGAAACCATCAGATGAAGCACATATAAGATGAGGGACTTAGGAGATAGAGAACTATGCTTCATGGTTCTTTCACAACTTTTCGTAAATCAGTACTTCTTTTTTTTTTTTTTTAATTTTTTTATTTATGTTTGTGTGTGTGTGTGTGTGTGTGTGTGTGTGTGTGTGTGGCCAGCTCAGCCCACCAGGGGGCAGGGCTGGCTGGCATGTGGTGCTGGGGGCTTGAACTGCGGTTCTTGTGCTTTGCTAAGCTTGTTCTAAGTAGGTGCTTTAGACCACTGAGCCATCTCACCAGCCCTATATGCTTATTTTTGGATTAATAATTTAAAAATATTTTATGCCTCCTGCTCTGGAAGCCTGGATCCCTGTGGAGCAGACAGGCTGAGGCTCACTCTTTGACAAAAGCCTACACCATCAAGGCCAAGAAGATAGCTCAGCAGGCATAAGCGTCCTTGCCTGGCAAGTGCAGGTCCTGAGCTCAATCCCCGGTACCAAAAAAATAAAAATAAAAAATAAATAGAGATTTCAAATCAGCATAAATCTCACCTGGAACCAACCAATGTTAACATTTGATCCATATCATTGAAGTCATCTTCTGTATCTAAATATATGCCACGAATACAGAAATTGAGTGCTATATAAAAAAAGTTTAGTAACTATGGCATAATATTTGTGCTCAGAATTATTAAAAGTATTCAATTTAATTTTATTTGATTTTAATCCAAAAAAATAATTTGAAGTGGAACTTAAGAGCTATCACTGAATTTTGGATGAATATTTCTTGTGTGTGTGTGTGTGTATTTGAGATTTTATACAGGATTTTATTTTAAAACCTATGAGACATGATTTTTTTTAAAATCTGTGCATGTAGATTCTACAGAATTTAGAACAGCATCACAATAGCAGTACTAAGGAGGCTTTTAGAAATCACTGGGCTCCTCCTGCAGGGCAGGCCTTTCCTGCTCTAAGTTTCCTTCCTGACTGCAGCTCTGATGCTGGTGGCGATTGTGCTGGGAGCCTGGGCCTCTGTGGAACAGACAACTGAGGCTCATTCCCTGACAGAAGTACTTTTGCCAGCCAGCTCATTCTGTACATCCAAGGGCAATTCAGCAATGTTCACAGACATTTTTGCCATACTAGGGGCAGGAAGAAGGGAAGCTAGTACTACTGGCATGCAATAAGTGGGGCCAGGAATGCTCACAGACATGCTAAAAGACATAGGATGGACCCTACAACAGACTTATTTGGTTTAAGATGCCAGTAGTGCCAAAGATAAGAAGCCCTGTGGTATAGTCAGGGTGCAAGGGAAACAATTTAATATTGGACACATAATTTATACAGTTATTTTATAGTAATCACACAAGGAGTTTAGTACAAAAGAGTTCAGGAAATCTGTTCATACACTAGAGACCCAAAGAGTCCAGTTGAGGGCCTGAATCCCATGGCATGTACTGCATGAGTCCAGCTGAAGACCCACAGCCCATAACAAGGTCCCCTACAAGACCAAGCGTCCACAACAATGTCTCATGCAGGCCTGTTTCATGGATCTGCACTGGGAAGGCCCAAAGGTCAGTGGGGGAAACTAGAAAGTCTATGCCGTAGGGATGAAGGATCTGTGTCAGCAGGCTGAAGGATCCACACAGAGCCAGGAAGCAACACTCAAGGTAAGGACCTACCCCAAAGATACCACAGCACTCCTCAGCAACAACAAGGGCCTGAGACCCTCCGACACCGAGAGCAGTCAGCTTGATATCAGGAAAGCCAGCCTGACAAGCTCCCCAAGAAGAACTCCCAGGAGAACCAACAGCTCCCGAAGAACACACCTTCTCCAATTCTCCTATTTTGTTGGCAACAATCCTCAGGTGGGCTTTCCACATCCAGCACCACTCTGATGTAGTTTAGTTGGGTGTTACAAATTGACCACCTGTTGTCAATGCATAGCACCCTGTTTTGAGGCTGCTCTTCAAGTGTGTGTGTGTGTGTTTGCATGTGTGTGATTACTTGCATATGTTTTTGGGTTTTTTTGGTGTTTTTTTTTTTTTTTTTTTTAAAATCAGTGTGCATTGAACTCAGGCCCTTGCACTTGCCAGGAAAGTGCTTGTTCCAATGAGCCATCTTCCTGGCCCATACTTGCATATATTTGCTGAGGCTGTAGAGCATTCAGCAGAGCTGGCAGAATATTGTCAACCCACGATACCAGCATCACTTCTGAGAGCCAGAGGGGCCCTCCCTGTGCCTTTTCTCCCTCCCCGCTGGAAGAGCTAAGTTCAGTAGGTACGGTCTGCATGGTCTTCAGGCTTCTATTTTTTTTAATCCCTTCCTGAGTTTCAGATAGACTTTGAAAGGCTGAGTATTAGAGGCAATGAAGCTGTTATTTTTTACTTCCTGGCATAAAGAAAAAAATGAACATATTTCTACAGCACAGTGGGGTAAACTGAGTCACCAGCTCAATACTGATTCTGGCCTTTCCCAGAGTAGATATCACACATGTTCCTCTAACTGCACATGTGTTCTCTGCTGAGGACACATGGCTTTGAAACTCCATAAAATATTAGAATGCTAGAAAAGAAGTCAAAATAGTTAATCAGGAACTTTGGTAGTAGTCACAATTGCCTGCAGGTCCTTGCAACAATGGCCTAGAAAACCTGATTTTCCTCCCTTATATATTTTCTTCCTCAAAGTACTTGTTAGTGTTGCTTCAATTAATTTGTAATTCAATATAATAAAGCAGGATAGTGCACAGTTATTAAAGCCTGGAGTGACTGTTAGAACATATGATATGAAGTTAATAGATCCTATAATTATGCAATGAGCTGTGGTTGTCATTACAAGTAAACACATTTGGACAGAATTTAGAATTTTACTGCACTTTGGTTATGAGAAGTCTGTGGAAGGGCTGGCCAGATAGCTCAGCAGATTAAAGTGCCTGCTTAGGTAGACACGAGGACCAGGGTTTGATCCCGGGCCCTGCAGTGCTGGCCCTGCCCCCAGGGTGTGCTGAGACAGAGATTGAGACTGGGCGTGGTGGTGCGCACCTGTAATCCCAGCGCTTGGGAGGCTGAAAACAGGAGGATCGCTATGAGTCTGATCTGTGTAGTGAGATCCTGTAGACTCTGCATT
>NW_004524593.1:11759401-11776251 GCF_000260255.1 Octodon degus
AGAGAGAGAGACAGAGAGAGAGAGAGACAGAGAGACAGAGACAGAGACAGAGAGACAGAGAGAGAGAGACAGAGAGAGAAACAGAGAGAGAGAGACAGAGAGACAGAGAGACAGAGAGAGATCTGTGGAGAACACAAAGTAAGAAGGTTGGTTTATTTTCAATTTATTTGCTTTGTCTCACTCAACCAAAATCTCCAGGAAACTGAACAAACAAATATCCAAAGTTATATATGACAGGAGCTGAAGAAAAATGATCTTTCTTGAGTACTTCCTCTCACCCTTCTGGAACCCATTTCTTAGATAGGTCCTGGGCCTTTAAGAGGTCTTCTTGCTTGCATTTTCTTGAAAGTAAATTGTTGGCTACAGATTTCTCTTCCTACTCTCTAGATCTGAAATGCAGGAAATTATCTGTAGGCAGAGACATGACCCACATCAATGAGGACAGAATTGTGAATGCTGCCAGTAGATCTTCATCAAAGCCCCACCAAGGTTAATTCTGGCTGATGTGTATCAAGCAATTCAGAAGGTTGTTCCTGAACTGGGACTATAGCTCAGCAGCACAAGTGCTTGCCTATCAAGTGCAAGGTCCTGTGTTCAATTCCCAGTACAAAAAAGAAGGAGGAAGAGGAGGAGGAGAAGGAAAAGAGGAGGAAGAGGAGGAGGAGGAAGGGGAGGAGGAGGAGGAGGAGGAGGAAGAAGAAGAAGAAGAAGAAGAAGAAGAAGAAGAAGAAGAAGAAGAAGAAGAAGAAGAAGAAGGTGGTGATAATTTGTTGTTCCTGGCACATTGGCAGAAGACCCAGGCGAGGCTGCCCACCATGGCCCCCTACTGCCCTTCCTCATCAGTCACATGCCCCCCTACAGCCCTTCCTTATCAGCTGCCTTTAGAGCATCTGCTAGACCTTTCCATGCAGTCCATCTCCCTCCTAGTCATGTTCAATTTTGTTAATCTGACAGTCTGTGAAGTCCAATTTATAGACATAGCTTTTTCCCATTGCTTTCCCACGTTTTCTCTGGCTGGATTTAAATGATTATCAATCATGCTAGTGGTGTTATCAAAGATAGCTTGGTACTTACAAGCTGGCTCCTCTTCCAAGTTTGTGTATGTATTGTCCAGTTGTGAATTCATCCCACTGATTTCCATATAATTACAGTTTCCAATCCAGATGCCAGTACTGTGTGTGGTTCAGGATACATTTTAGAAGTTCATCTGTTGGTGGCAAGGAGTAGAATGGAAGGGTGGGTACGCTTCCTGCTAGGTTGGTTTGAGGCACTGGACTTTTATACACATTGAGCATTTGGCTTGGAGTTAGCCCATACCAAATTCCTGCACCTGATGTTCCTAGATCCAATGGTCTTGTTCCAAGTCTATGTAGATTATAGACTTCATTGTTCCAGTACGGTTTGTGGGGTTGGCTGGTTAGCCCTGTTGGCTGGTGTCCTGCATTACTATGACTAGTTGCACTGGGATAAGCAGGACCTTTTACCCTTGTGTTCTGAGCACTCTCATAAGGTCTTGGCTGTGCACAGGGGTCCTGAGAGACCCTTCGTCTCCTCCCCTGCTCTATGTTATAAGCCACACTCCGTCTGGGTTGCTGTTTTGTCTGCTTGTCCATGAGGCTGCCCAAACATGACAGTTGGCTTCCTCCTGGCATTTACCCTGCAGAATGGATTCAAGCTCTTCTTGTTGGTATTCCAGGGAGGCATAAACCCAGGACTCCTCTACCAGTCCCATCTCCCATCCCTGGGAAGTTTGCAGTATGCCACCTGCTGTGAATTTGACCTGCTTGGAGATTCTGCCACACAGGCAAGTTGGAGGAACTGCATTTCTTCAAAACATTATTCTTTTATCTTGCTTTTTGCTTTTTGCTTTTTTTTTTTTTTTTTTTTTTGGTCTTCTGTCTTTTGCTATTTAGGCTGGCCTTGAGCTCATTTTGTTGCCCAGGCTGGTCTCAAACCCATAACAGTCCTCCTGCCTCAGCCTCCCAAGAGCTGAGTTACAGGCATGCGCCACCATGCCCAACCAAAACATCATTCTTTAAACTCTTCACATATTCTACAAATTCTTCAAATTGACATACCTAAAAAGGCTCAGATTTTTCTTCAGTAGCAGGAAGTGCTAGCTGCACTTCCGGGTTTTCCTCCCAGGAGAGCTCCAGGAGCAAATGATCTCCTTGGGGCCATGCTCAAGGGCCTCACCTGCCTGTTCCCAACTTATATATAGCAAGAGCTGCTCCCTGCAGATGGTATTCATAGCTTTTTATTTGCCGATATGGCCCAAAGAACTATGCCAAAGGTACACGCATCTGACGCCTCCGTGGCCCTGGCATCAATGTCCTGCAGGTGCTTGGAGCCATGTAATGCAGGGTTTTTCTTAGGGCTGCTCTAGCCTTCCTCTGCTCATTGTGAGCTCCAACCCATAACAGTTTGCTCTGTGTCATAAAGAAAGCAATGCCCAGCTCAGCTATCTTAATGTGAAAGTCATTATCAACGAGGATATGCTCAGGCCTCAGCTCCTTGTATACTACACCTTCTCTGTGGGAGCCACACATTTCTCCAGCAGCCTCTGCACTTGCCCTTCCTTTTACAGAAAGTGGGATGTGGACCCGGACTTGGGGCGTGAGCATGCGGTCACCCTTCTCCTCATGCTCCACCCATTACCAGAGAGCAGTTCCTCGCCTCAGTGACGATGCAGCTGAGGCTTAGTCTGTCCTCTCCTTGCCCTCCCCAGTCAGGAGTAAGGGTGGATGCACCGGGGCTCACGCGCTGCACTCTGCAGTGGCCAAGCCCATCAGCTGACCTGGTCCAGCTGCGGCCTCCCAGGCCTGCCCTGCAGCACGACACACGGGTCCCATAGACACTAACCCTGGAGGCCCATCTACTGTCCTCCCTATCCCGGGACTCTGAGTGTGCTTGGCTAGGGCAGGGACTACATCTCCACCCCTGATGCTGCCTGCCAGGGACAATAACTATTTCTTGAAGTGCATCCATTTACCTAAAAATGGCTCAAGTTTATCCTTTGTGGCAGAGTAATATTCCATTTTGTTTAAATATCATATTTTCTTTATCCACTCATTTTTTGATGGGCATATGGGCTGTTTCCAAGAGTTAGTTATTATACGTTGTGCTATTACAAACACATGTATGTATATATCTCTGTGGTGTGCGAATAAGAGAAACAGCCAGGTCAAATGGAAACTCTAGTTTTTGTTGCTGGAGCAAACTCCATGCTGATTTCCACAGTGGTTCTATCAATTTACACTCCTACCAGCAGTGGAGAAGAATTCCTTCTTCCCCACAGCTGCTTCGGTATTTGTTATTGGTTGACTTTTTTGATGATAACCATTCTTTCTGGAATGAGATCAAATCTCAGTGTTGTTTCAGTTTGCATTTCTTGAATGACCAAAGTGATGTTAAACATATTTTCATACATTTGTTTGCTGCTTTTAGTTCTTTGTCTGAGAAGTATCTATTCATTTCCAATTCCCATTTTTGGATTGGGCCTTTAGATGTGGGGGCTCTGATTATTTTTAGTTCTTTACATATGCTAGATGTTAGTCCTTTGTCTGAGGAGTAGCTGATAAAAATTTTCTGGTAAATAGATTTTTTCTCCTAACACAGGGTTGAGCTTCTAGTGGGCACTCAATAGGCAACTGCTTGACTGAAATAGCTCTGCCCAGAGGAACAGAAAACTACAAAAGCAATGGAATCTGGTATTAAAAATGTTAAGGTCTAAATTCTAATTACAGATAACAAGCAGCTCTGAAGTTCCTTCACATCCTTTAGTAGAAAAGCCTGTCTCCTACCTCCACGGAAGGAGATGCTCTAAGAACGAGAGAATAGTTGTATCATTTGCTGTGCAATCACGTAAAGAAATTTAAATTTTTATTGATTTTGATGCTTGGGATTGGACTCAGTGCCTCTACCACTGAGCTACACTCTTAGGTCCTCAAAGATTTAAAAATATGAATGACAGAAGTCATTGGTCTGTGGAAGTCTACGTTCAATTTATGGCAGCTCATGCTATTCACCAACTTGACAAATATTATTGAGCAACTGGTATGTGTTAGATTCTGGGTGTACATCGCGAACCTTCATTCACATGGTCTCTGTCCTCAAGAGTTGCAGGGGTGAAGTCAACAGATGTTAAAAAATAAACACCATAATGCAAGAGTAGAAATGCAATTATTAAAGAGAGGATGTGAGAGCGCGCAGCAGGCTCAGGGACCATAAAAGGCTCTGCTGAGTTTTTGTTTTTGTTTTAAGATGAGAGTTCTAGAGAGAGTTGAGCTCCCCAATTGAAAAGAAATCTTTTCTTTATTTTTTTTTTATTTCTTTGTGTGTATTGGGTATCAAACCCGCAGCCTCACAGATGCTAAGCACAGTCTCTACTACTGAAGGATGTCCCCAGCCCAGATAAAAAGAAATGCTCCCGTGCAGATGTGTTAATGCAGACAGAAAAAAATGACTTCTCCAAAACATTCTGCAGCAAATCAAGGCTAAAGAAGAAAACAATAACCAGAGGTGGCATGTATTGCTGTTACATTTGTCAGAGAACTTGAAGCTTTAATTATAAAACTGAAAACCAAGTTTGAATACTTCCTTAGCTGGAGAAAATCAATGTACCTCCACAATCTTATTCCTCAACTCTGTGTCACCAGCAAGTTCCCAGGCTCATAGTACAAAGGGTTGGTTGCTTACATTTCAGTTCTGTAGAATAATTTTCCCACAGGCATCTCGAAAGGCTTTTTCTGACACTGTTGTATCAAAAAGCCTTATGATTCTGTATTTGCACAACATATTTGCAAAATGGTTGTTTAATTATGAAATAAAATATTCACAAATTAGCCTAGATTTTTTGAAAAGTAAGAATTTACCTTTTACCTAAGGCTTTGCGTGAGATATTGTGCAATCCCTGGAAAAACAAATCCCTAGGCATTTCTCATTATATTAATTAGATACATTCCAGTGATGCAGAGTGTGTGTGTGTGTGTGTGTGTGTGTGTGTGTGTGTGTGTGTACCTGTGTATGTGCATGTGTTGTTGGAGAGAAATCTTAAATCAACTACTATGGCATGCTTTTTTCCCATTGCTTCCTACTAGCATAATAAAAATGTCAAATTGCCAGATCAAATAAATTCTACAAGTACGGGCTTCTACATCACTGCCCCAGAAACACCAACTACGGTAGGTGCTTTGGGAACAAAGGACTTCGCTGCTCAGCACCAGCCATAAGGTGCATGTCACCTCGGCGAGCCTCGCTCATGCAGTTCCTTTTCGCACAAACCTTCTCCCTCCAATCACCTCCACTGCTTATGCTCCAGACAGGAGCCAAGGCACAGCGAAGTTCCAGGAGACTCAGCCCTGAGACTTGTTAAAAATACAGGTTCTAGACCTTGTAGCTCAGTGGTGGAGCACTTGCCTGGAATGCAGGAAGCTCTGAGTTCAATCCCCAACACCTATGGCTTGGTTGGGGATACGGAGTATACCAGTAGGAATACTAATAAATTAGTAAATACACACACACACACACACACACACACACACACACACACACACAGTATTCCAACCCAGGAGACAGAAGTGGGGAGCAGGGAACACCTGTCTTTGTGAGGGGTCTTCCCCAAATCACTTCAAAGCGTGGGAAAAGGGAAGCATTGTTAACACCCTTAAAGGGCCACTTTCTCTTGACTTGAAAAAAGAAGAAATAAAATAGGGAAATAAATATGCAAACAAGAGCACTACCCAAGGACTAGCTAAGTCAGATTTTGGGCAGCCAGGCGGCTTTGGGGGCGCTTCTTGTAGGGGACTGAATGCAGCGGAGGCAGCAGAGCCCCTTCCACAAAAACATTACAAAGCACCAAGGACGTAGCTGTTTAGGAATGCCTGCCCGGAGACTCTTATTTACCGCCGCAGGGCTTAAGCCTCGCTGCCTACGCGCTCACAATATAAACAGGAAGGATTAGAGTGACCCACGCCCCCTGGACTGGAGCCGGCCGGGCGGGGCTGCGGTTACCTTACATCCTGAGCAGCCCGCCCCTTGAAGACAGACGTCCCGATTCGGGCGTTCTTTTGTAGTTCCTGGGAAAGCACGGCTAATCCGTGCGAGTCCCGCGCTCACGCCGCGGCAGCATTCAGCGCCATGCACAATGCGCCCCGGGCGCCTGCTCCGACCCGGCCTGGCCCGGCTGCCCGGCTCCACGGGGGACGCCGCCTCGAGGCCCGGGGCGAGCCCAAGTTGGCTGCGTGGTCCGTCGCTGCAGCCGGTTCCTGCTCTCTTGCCTCTGTTCTACCACAGAACCTCCACTTAGCAAATCTCCCCAACACACGCTCTTCCTCATTCAGCTATTACTGGGGATTGAACTCCGGGCCTCCCCACCCAGCTGAGGCCTCAGCTCCTTTCTATTTTCCATATTGTCTCGCTCAATCCCTACTTTGCCCACACTGGGTTTGAACTAGCAATCTTCCTGCCTCAGCCTCTCAGACTATTGGAGTTAGAGCCTCGTTCCACCACACCCAGCTCTTTCTTTTTCACAAGTACTGTACCCCATCAGGATTGAACCTGCGGCCCCAGAAAGGTAGGTAAGCACGCTGCCACTGAGTCACACATCCCCAGTCTCCTTCCACGCTTTCAAGGGGCCAAGCTCTAAGGGCTTTCCAAGGAGTGACCAAATTGGCATAACAACCCTTAAAGTAGGCATACGTTACCGATGGGGAAACTGAGGTGAGGGAGCCTGGGGGCACTGGAGGGTTACAACTCTATGTTCTTCACCACTGATTCACAGGAGTAGCTCCTGCCACTAACACAACCTACCAGGGACATCACCCCGACCACACGCAAGGTCTTTTCCAGGCACTAGGGCAAGCAGCAGGGGGTGGCCCTAGGAGGTCAGGGTTCTGGGCAGCTTGCAAGTCACAGCCTGGCCCAGTGCGTGGACAGTCTCTGCGTTGGCTTCCACCTCCCCCAAACAAACTGAAATGAATTTATGAGAGATGATTTGGAAACACTTATCAAAAGCCTGAAACAAGATGAGGTAGTGTCCCCCAGCACTGTGGGAGGCTGAGGCAAGCAGACTGAAGTGCAAGCCCCACCAGGGCAATTTAGGAGACCCTGTCTCAAAGTACAAAGGGCTGAGGATGAATTTCTGTGCAAAGGGCCCAGATTCAATTCCCAGTACACCCCCGACACACACACACACACACACACACACACACACACACACACACAATCTTAAAATGGAGTTTTAAAGCAATAATCAAAATATACCAAATAATTTGGATGAAAGAATTGATGAAACGTTGAGAATGGAAACAAATCTAGATGTCCATCAGTACAGTCTTCTTAATTAACCCATACAAGAAAACCTGCTTAAATCTTCCGGTAACAGAAACAAAACAAATTTGAAGAGTCTGCATAGCATAGCACATTTTTCTGGAAAACCATGTAGATAGGAATACAGAAATCTGCAAAGATATAGAAGACATTCACTGTACTTGAGACCCAGAGACTGCGAGCTTTAGTTTCTGTGTTGCCTAACGCATCATCAATGAATATGTCTTCCCTGGGTAATAAAAGAAAAACAAAACGGTTTTTGAGATGGGGCATCACTGTGTCACTGGTCCCTGATGTACAAGTATTCAAGCGCTCTGCCCACCTCAGCCTCTTGAGTGGTTGGGACTGTAGATGCCCCCCTCCGAACCCAGCTAACACATTGTTTTTAAAAAATTAATTTTTATCTCTTCTACTATGATAAAATAAAAGCAGGCTCTGCCCTGAAAGATGGGACTGTCCTTCAAGTAGGTGAGAATAGGCATCAGTCTTCAGAACTTTCCCAGTAGAATGTGACTCCTGCCACGTGGGTGCGTGGCCCCCAAACACTAGCACGAACTTCAGTCAAAGGCACAGAGTACAGTGTACTCTTCTGTTCTCGCCAGAGAATGTAACTGGAAGGTGTTGCCATCCACTACTTGGCAAATACCCGTGCAAGAAAAAGGACATTCGAAGAAGACAGACCAAGAGCTTACAGCTCCTGAAGCTGAGCTTAGTGCTCTATCACCACACACACAAGGCGCAGTAGTGCACACTTACCGTCCTAGCTACTGGGGAGGCTGAGGCAGGGGCCCAGAGTTCAAGTCCAGACTAGACAACTGAGTGAGACCCTGTCTCAAAATTTATTTATTGATTTATTTTATTCATCTTGCTTTATTCTGTAAGTAGAAAACTAAATCCTTTGACAGACACGGAAGGGTGTGCTTAATCCTCCTCCTCCTCATGCCCCGCTCCGGCCCCACCCTGGCCCATCTTGGCGTTCTTCTTCAGTCAGCCCGGGCGGCCTCCCCCATACCCGGAGCGCAAGGAGAAGTCGATGTGCTTCTGGGAGTCCGCGCGCACAAGGAAGGACCGGATGTTCACCCCCTGCTTGCCGACCCTGGTGTGGTGCTGGCGGATGCGCACACGGGCATCGTGGATGGGCTTGGCCAGGCCCAGCGTTGAAGACCTGGGGCTGCAGGCGCCTCTCCAGGAAGTCCTCAACTTTTAGGCCCAGGATGTAATCCAGCTTCATCTTGCCTTCATCCTACACCCCAATGTGGATAGTCGCTGCAGCACAGCGTTGCCTTCAAAAAGACGCCGTAGGTCCTTTTCGTCCAGTATTAGCAGCTCCCGGGCAGCCGCGTGGATCTTGGCCAGTGTGAATTTGACCCTCCAGACCTCTCGCTTGTCCCGGAGCCCATACTCGCTGATCAGCTTCGATTCTTGGTTAAGACAGGATTTCTCGAAGGGCCTCCTCAGGGTGACGTAGGTTTTACAACAAACCCAGCTCCTCACCACCGGTGGCATATTGGCTCCGTGTGCTCAGCTGTGCTTGCGAGCCGATCTTGACAACTCAGAGAAAAAAAAGCCCTGCCTCAAAATTTAAAAACAAGGGCCAGTCAAATGGCTCAGTGGATTAAAGCGCCTGCAGACAGGCAAAGGAACCAGGGGTTCGATCCCCAGGCCTACCGTGCCGGCTGTGCCCCCGGGGCGCCCTGAGACAGCAATTGAGATTGGGCATGGTGGCGTGCGCCTGTAATCCCAGTTCTTGGGAGGCTGGAAACAGGCAGATCACTACGAGTCCGATCTAGTAGGGAGACCCTGAACACTCTGTAGACCCTTCCCTAAAATACAATAATAATAATAATAATAATTATTATATTATTATTATTATTATTATTGTATTTTATTATTATTAAAAACAAAAGGGTTGGGAACGTAGCTCAGCACTCCCTGGGTTTGATTACCAGTCCAAAGGCTATCTGTGTACCTCTCCTTAGCTCTGCACACACACCTCCCTGAATCAGTACTCCATGGAAAATCCTTTGAGTCGTGCTTTCCCGGCCTACCTTTGGCTTCCTTCTGAGCTTCAGACGAAGTGTGTGTGCTTTCTATGCCACGCTGCACCTCTGTATATTGTCCTTTTCCACAACCTCCCTTCAGAACAGTGATTTTAAACTGGGCCTCAAGAGCTGCAGAGGTGCGGAGGGACCATGCCTCTTGTCCCTAGCACATCAGGATGGGGAACACCTGCTAAGGGAAATGGCTCACCTTGTGGTGGTCAGAAGTAGAGAGAGAAAGAGGGCGAGGGCAGATTCCCCCATATCCCTTTAAGGGCATGCTCTGACGACTGGAAAACCTTCCACCAGGCCTTGCCTCTTCAAGTTCCTATCACCTCCCAGTAGCATCATACTGGTGACTAAAGCTCCATCCCCTACGTTTGTTTGCTTTCTTTTTAGCTTATTAGTATATGTGTGTAGTACGTGTTTACTTTCCTTGTGGGAAGTTGGCTCATGTGCATAACGCATCTTAATTCTTTTGTTCATCCATTTTTCCTTCCCTCCCTCTCATCTCCACCCATCACATTGATAGGGGAATGAAACTTTCAACCTGAAAGATACCTGGGACAAGTTTGTGTTCTCTAAAATTGAAGAATTAATTTTAGGAACAACTGAGGTTAAGAGCAAAATATACATATTGAAGGAAAGCAAGTTCCTGTCCGAGAGAGGGACAGAAGGGGTCCCCAGTGGGTTGCCCAGGAATCTGCCATTCCTAGGGATTTTTATAGAGCAAAACCATGAGGTGAGGTGGTCTAAGGTGAAAAACATGGGAACTCACACATGAGGCGGGGCAAAACTATGGTCAACCAATGGGGTTAAAAGCACAACTGCTCAGGTAAAATTGATTAAACCAGGACCAAATGGGAAAGTGAGTCATGTAGCAAGCGGATGTGAATACAGAACAGGGGCCTCTGGGGGGGGGGGTGTGAGTTGGGCAATGACTCTTCCTGGCTTCCTCAAGGTGGTTATCAATCCTGGGTGCTTATCTTTAGGGATGTAGGCATTTGTTTGATCTTTTGTCTTGAGGTCTGGCCCTCAGCTCTAGTGTTTGTCTCTCCACAGTTGCAAGGTCTTGTCTTCCATACTGTCTCCTTCAGAGCTTAGCCCTGTCTGACTGCCTGTAATGTTTTTATCTGACTGAGCTGCCTACAACAATATTCCCTTCCTTTCTTTCTTTTTGTGCATGTTTGTGGTACATAATCTTGCATTCCTTATGTAGATTTGATATATGTACGTAACACATCAAAAGTCCCTTCTTTCTCCATCTCTTTATAATCTTTCCCTTTGATAACAATTCCCCTACTTCCTATTATATTTTGCTTTTAATTTTTACTCTGGATTTCTCCTATAAAATAAACCATGATATTTAAGCCTGTTTATCTGATTTATTTCAGCTAACATTATGGTCTCATAATCTATTTTTAATATATTTAGTACAGGGCCTACAGGGTCTCACTACACAGATTGGACTCATAGTAATCCCTCTGTTTTCAGCCTCCCAAGCACTGGGATTATAGGCACATGCCACTACATCCAGTTTCAATAGCAGTCTCAGCACACCCCGGGGTCTGGGAATCGAACCCTAGTCCCTGCACCTGCTTAAGCAGGTGCTTTAATCTGCTGAGCTATCTGGCCAGCCCTTGGTCTCTCTCTCTCTTTTCTTTTTTTTTTTTTTTTTTTGGTGGAACCAGGGATTGAACTCGGGCCTTTGTGCTTGCCAGGGAAGTGCTTATGCTACTGAGCCATCTCCCCAGCCTCTTCATATTCTTAAGTGAAATAAATCAGAGGTAAGTATTGCATTGTTTCTCTGGTGTGAGATACGGAATATGTAAATAAGGCCAAAGTGTATAAAAGCTATTGTGAAGAAATTGTTCAAAAGGAAGGGGAACTAGGGAAGGGGAAGGAAAGAAAAGAAAAAGAAAGAAAGACTCCAAACTGAAAGTGAAATAAATCCAACACACACGATTAAATAATCACATCATTTCTCTAGTGTGAGAAACTATGACAACAAATAAAGACCAAAATGTATAATAGATACTGGGAAATAGGAAAAGGATATTGAAATAGGAAAGGGGACCAGGGATGAGGGAGGAGAAAAGGAAGGAAGGGGAAATAAGAAAGCATAGAAGGAACAATGGGAACAAAGCTTTTGTAGATAAGGAAGAAAAGAGAGGTTGAAGGGAGGGGAGGGGATTATACGTATACACATAAAACTCCCTCTGATGAATGTGATCATTATGCATATCTACAAATATACCCCTAAAATTAATCAAAATAAAAATTGATGAGAACAACTCATTATGGTCTCAAGGTGTATCCATTTCTCTAGAAAGGACTGAAGTTTTTCTTTATGGTAGGGAATACTCACATGGGTCTGTGAGGGACATGTCAGATCAAAATTATAACAATACCTTATTTATATTTATTTTATTTTATTTATTTATTTTTGCAGTACTGGGGATTAAATTCAGGATCTTGTACTTCCCAGGCAAGTGCTTATTCTACTGAGCTATCTCAATAACAATATTGATATTAAAATTTTATTTTAAAGTCTGAATAACACAATTTTTAAAAGAGAAAAGTTGAAAAGCACCAGAATATTAATTAATTCTATATTAATATTCTCTTTCATATATGCAAGATCCCTTCATTACAGTACATACTGAGTTTCAAATGAAAAGGAATTCTAGCATTTTTACTGTGAGAAGAGTCCCAAACCCTTAGTTTAGGGTTGAAGTAGTTTCCTCCCATCCTCCTCTTTTTTAGTAAGGGGGATTGCACCCAGGGTTATCACATTGAGCTACATTCCCAGACCTTTTTATTTTTTGAGACAAAATTTTGCTAAGTTACCCAGACTGAATTCAAACTTGCATTCTTTTCCTAAAGTAGCTGGAATTACAGATGTGTACCATTCCATCTAAGTCCTTCTTAGTTTGAATCTTTCCTGAAATCAATTTACTGAGTGCCTAAGTATACAAAAATACTACATATACACAAATACTGAACCTCATACAGGAAAAATAGCAGTGAATAAAACACAGTCCTTCTATACTTGTGGAATCTCAAGTAACTTTATTGAAAATTGCCTTCAATTTACTTTAAAATAGAGAAACAAACACATAAGGAATAAAGAAATTATTATATTATAAAGAGAAGAAATTATTAAAAGAAAGGACAAGTCCATAAGGAATTGCTAGTAAACTATATATATATATATATATATATATATATATATATATATATATATTTTTTTCCTTTTTGTGGAACCAGGGATTGAACTCAGGCCCTTGTGCTTGCCAGGGAAGTGCTTATTCCACTGAGCCACCTCCCTGGCCCCAGTAAACAATAATTGATATCTCCAAATTGTTTATCTTTAGAAATCAATGTTTGGTTTCATCATACTACCTAGAGCAAAGATGGAGTAGAATAGGAAAGAATGAGAGAGAGGAAAAGGAAGAGGAAGAGGAGAAAGAAGAGGGAAAGAAATGAGGAGGAGGAGGAGGAGAAGGAGGAGGAGGAAGAGGAGGAAGAAGAAGAAGAGGAGGAGGAGGAAGAGGAGGAGGAAGAGGAGTAATGTGCTTCTAATAAATCCATTAAAACAAATACCAAAGTCATGACCAGGAACACATGGGTACAGCACTCTCAGGACCCTAAGCTTGTCATTTGGGGTTCTAGAGCCCATTGTGGACTACCTATAGGAGCCCTTGCTGGGCATGATGATAATTTCTTCTTATCTTCCCCATCAACTACCACAAACCTGCAATCCCATTATTCTCCTTGCAGAAACATGACACCACCATCTACTAACTGACCAGGCAGACCTCATTCCTCTCTGGCTACCCCTCTTATCCAGTGTATCTCAGAGACTCACCAGTTCTACCTTGTACCTTTTGAATTTTTGTAAGTATTTTCCTAACCATGATTACAGCTCTAGTATTAAAAATAAAAATTTGTGCCAGAGCTAGGGCTTGGAGGTAGAGGATACGTTTGGCAATGCTTAAGCCCTGGGTTTGATTCTCTAGCACCAAAAAAAAAAAAAAAAAAACCACATGATAAATTTTAAAGTTAAGAAAAAATAAAGATTGATATTTTATAACATTTACCTTATCTCAGGCACAAACCCAGGTCTTCATTAGGATTAACAGTCTTCATTCTGATTACAACACCATGTGTTAGTCAAAATTATTATTCGTTGCACAGATGAAAAGACCTAGCATAATGTTCTCTGGGGCACACAATAAATAAGTGTAGGGACCTGGATTCAAACCACAGATGACTGTCTTCTGAGCCCGTATATTTGGTGTGTCTACACAGTCCAGCAGGGCTACTAGGCTTCCTTAAAGTTGGCTTCTCTTTCAGAGTGAGCATTTTACTTCTCTCACATATCTCTATCCCTTCCAATCTCCGTGTCTCCACAGATGACCTTGGCTTCCCAGAGAAACTAGAAGCCATCAGACTTATAAACTTACATCCATTTGTCCCCATCTTTCCTATTTCCTGGTTATAATGGGCAAAGTATCTTTCCAGGCTCTTTTTAAACCTAAATTTTTAGAGGGCCGGGGAGATGGCTCAGTGGATAAGTGCTTCCCTGGCAAGCACGAGGGCCTGGGTTCAATCCCTGGTTCCACAAATAAATAAATAAATAAATAAATAAATAAACTGACCTAGATTTTTAACCTGGAGCCCAAAGACCCATAGAGCATTCCAGGAGATAATTCAAGAGTTTTGTGAACATGGAAAAATATTACATCTCTGACAAAACTGAACAAAAAAAGGTGATATAAATGGACAATTTTGTATCTGTATATATAAAACAGTTAGGATAGATATACAGTTACTTTCTCTTAATTCAATAAGAAGAAAGATCTGTACTAATAGTATCTGGACATGATATCATGTCTGTATCTTGTATTATGAATAACCACTACAAAGACAACAATATGCAACATATTAATTGTTGTAACTCTCCTACCAACCTGTATTGAAGCTGTCACATTGCAATTTTTTCCCAATAAAATTAATAAAAAAATAAAAATATTATACCTCCATTTTCACTAATGAAACCAGAGGAACAAGATTTTTATCTTTACCACCAATAGTAATGACAGATGTTTTGGTATTACATAAGCTTTTCGGATAATTCCAAACAGATTTATGCTTCATCACAACCTCAAATTTATGGTAGCTATTAGACCAACTGCTAGGAATTAAAACCACTGCTAATACAGTAAGTCAATAGACCCATGCGTATTACTATGTGATAAACTTGTCTTTCTTTTTTGAAAACAATTCTTACTATCTCCCTCCTCCCCTGAACTCCAGAATCATGAAGCCAACTCTTTGACCAGCTAATAAGTATTTCAGTTATCTCCAAATCAGAGCTTTTATTCTTCCTTCCCAAACTTGTTTCTCCCTGTATCGCCAACTCCTCAGTAGATGGCCCCATCATCGCCTCCGCTGCTTCCACCAGAACATAGGCGTCGGTCTTCACTTCATCCTTTTCTCTTGATCTCCACTACCAAGTTCTGCAGGCCTCTTGGTCTACCTTGGCAGCCTGCTCGGCTCCGGTCCACTCAGCCTCATGGTTTTCTTTCCCTGAACACCTCAGGCTTGCTCTCCTCTTGGGCTATTGTTCCCACTGTCACTTGTATTTGCTTCTCTAGATTTTCTTCTGGCTTTCTACTTGCTTATTGTTCTGTCCTCAGCCCCAGCATCATCAACAGCATATCGCCCAACTTGTAACTCCTGAGTTCATGTTTCTAGCTTGTCTCATTGTCTTCCCCACCAGACTGTGAGCTGAGTGAGGAATCATCTGTCTTGTTTGTTGACCACATAGTAAATAAAAATGTGTTGAATGAATAAATGCTTAATCACTGTTTCATAGGTAGTGCTTCTGAAAATTAATACTAATCCCTCAGAACCATTCCAGCATCTGGGCATGCTCAATCAGTCTCTCTACCCACAAGCCCTCTCTTTCTCTTAATACCTCCACCTTGGCAATGATCTGATGTGTTCTTCTGATAGCACAAACATAAAACTGGGATTCCACTTAAGTCACAGGAAGGATACTATCTGCACAAATAGAAGTGTGTTCGGGAAAAGTAAAATTAAATACAGAGTCCGTGCCATGATTCGTACCTAAAACATCCTCTGGAAGCCTGAAGGCTTAGTTGCCAGGTGATGGGCTTTGGAAAGGAGAATGGATGGTTCAGACCCTAACTTTATGAGTAGGTTATTGTATTAATGAATTCATAATTTGATAGTATTATAAGGAGATGCTAGAAATATAGGAAGTGGGGCCTAGTTAAAGGGAATGCATCTTAGAGTCAACTGTATCTTGTTCACAGCCCCTTTCTCTCTGTCTCTCTGTCTCTCTGTCTCTCTGTCTCTCTGTCTCTCTGTCTCTCTGTCTCTCGGTCTCTGTCTGTCTGTCTGTCTCTCTCTCTCTCTCTCCCCCATTCCCCTCCTTCCTCTCTCTCTTTCTTTCCCTCCCTCCCTTGCTCCTAATTTCCATGACATGAGTAGCTTTCTTTCACCACACTTTTCCACCATGATGTCCTGGCTCACCACATGCCCAAAATAATGGTACCAGTGGACCATAGAGTACAACATATGAAACTATGACCCAAAATAAATCTTTTCTCCTTTAAGTTGGTTTTCTCTGATATTCTGTCATAGTGATGGAAAGATGAGTGACATAATCCACTTATTATAATATATATCAGCCAGAAAGGTTATAGATTTTGCAGATAGGTGGTCAGGTCTGGTACAAGTTCTTATTACTTTTCTAACTTTTGCTGTGTGTTAGAAATTCATTCAGTATTTTCCAGCTGTACACAAAGGTAACCATATCTACCTTACAGTTTGTGAAAGTTGAGCTACAAGAGTATGTGACACATTGCTGACCTTCTCTATACTACTGTTTTCATTTGCCACTATAGCGAGCAGCTCTCAGAAAAGAAGAGCAGAGAATGTCAAGTTTCCATACAGAGATCCTGTTTTGTTTTGTGGTGTTGCGTGCCAGATATAATGAAGGTTGTTTTGTTTTGTTTTGTTTTTAATTCACATCCTTCCCTGAATAAGCTATTGTTGGCAAGGAAAATTTACCAAATACTTCTTTATGCCATAAATTCTTTTACTTTCTTTCTAGCACTACAACTGAATGAATCTTTTCCCTAGTAATCACACATAAATAGATTCGTATCTTCATCTTAGAACCCCACTGTTCTTTAGGGATAATTTTCAAATATTTCCTGACACACACTTTCCAATGATAAATAATATCCTTGATGCTTTTACACATTATTTTGACAGAATACCACCCTGGAGAAGTTTTGTGTTGGAGAAAATTAATTTATCTAAAAAGAGAGGGTATTTTCAAACCACACATTAAAAAAAAAGTCAAATAACAGGATTAAAGGAAGAAATGAGCTATGGAGTAAAAGAGACAGCACCTGAATAAAAGAAATCTCAAAATACAAA
>NW_004524593.1:11782296-11789288 GCF_000260255.1 Octodon degus
CACACACTCACCAGACCTGGGCTAGGACTGGGTCTAATACTAAGTATTTTTTAAAGAGATGTGTCTGATAATATAGTTGACAATTGTCACCATTAACCACAGTTTATGTCAATTTGACTAGATTAAGAAAGTCCCATAAGATTAGTGAAGAAGACTTCTGGGTATGTCTGTGTGGGTCATGGAAGTTTGACCTCAGTTAGTGTATATGGTCCCTAGCTCCTTTTTCTCTAGCTCTGTTCCCCAGTTCTGTTTCTTGGCTACCATAAACTAAGTAGCTTTACTCCACAATTCCCTTTGCTTTACAAGGCTTCTGCCTTGGGGGCATTTGATAATGAACTAAATCACCTGAAACCATGAGTAAACTCCAGCCTCTTCTTTAAGTTCTGGGAGTCAGGAATTGTGTCTTAGGTCAGGAAAGCTGACTAACACAAACATTTCTTAGTGACTTTGCAGGAGTTCATGTGATTATCCTATAATTTCTCCTTTTTCTCTCAATCCCTTGCTATTCTACTTTTTAATGATTGTTTGGCTCTGTTACAAACACTATTTTTCATTCTATATCCCTGGATTAAAGAATAAATTATTCTTCCTACTAGAAACATCTTCACACATAATAAGCTAGAACTTTCATTCCCAGCATCCCATTCCTGCAGCTATTTATTCAAATATTCATGCTTTATTTTTTTGTCCATCTCAGAGCTCTGACTAACTAAGCTCTTTTGGTTTGGAGTCTAGTTATGGAAAGAAAATCAATCTGAATGAAGATTATTAGGCACCCAAGAGGAAGGATATCATTCTAGATGTTTCCAGACTAATGAACACTCCAATTAGATTAACTAAAGTTAAGATATTTGTAGAATTTCCCAATTTTTGGCAGAATGACTTACACATCTACAAAGGATTTACAACTGCTATATAGATTTTAGGATTAAATAATACAGACTAGAACAGCAGCCATGCCAAGCCATAAAGCAATAACTGTGGAATTTTTAATTGAAAGATGTTAGTTTCAGGTGCAAGATTATCATGCTAATTCTATCTCTGTATTTACTCTGGTTCTCATAAAGAAATATTCCAAAAGACTAACTTTTTTGTCCAAGTGTATGTTTCCATAAACACACAATGTACCCTGGTTTTGTTATCCATGAAAGGACTCAGCATGAACATAAGACACACTTGCCTGATAAGAAAGGTGCAAGAATCAAGAGACACTATCACAGAAGTATCTTGAGCAATGATGGAACTCAATTATTTTGGGAAGGACTGTATGAATTATAAATGAAGACTTTTGAAATAAGAGAGGCAAACTTACATTTTGAATGCTTGGGGCCATACTAGGCAGCCACAAGATCTTGTTATCCATAAGTTTGAGCATCTTTATACCTCAGGATTTTATATCTATATGTAGGCGTTACATAAAAATCAAGTTAAAATTTAAACATTTAAGCACTTTGATGTAGTCTTCATTTGACATTTTTCAAAAAAAACAGGTTTGTAGGAATCTCATTTAATGCTCTGAAAACAGAAATAAATTAAAAGTGACTGGCAGAACACTTGCCCAAATCCTTATAGCTCAATCACATTTTCAATCATTAAAATAATTCAAATAAACATGACCATGTTTTTCTATTTGAGTTGTGTGTCAGTCATCATTATAACAGAAAACCCATTATAATTAACTTATAAAGAGAAAAGTTTTACTTGGAAGGATTTAGTCCATGGTTGATCGGCACCATTGCATTTGGGCCTGTGGCGAGGCACCATTCATAGGAGGGACGTGGGTAGAATGAAACCACCCAAGATACAACAAAGAACTCAGGAGGCCAGGGTTCTCTGGTCCTCTTCAAGAGCACACCCGAGCAATCTAAAGACTTTCCACTAACACCAACCTAGGGACCAAACCTTCAACACATGGCCCCTGGGGGACACTCAAGATCTGAACTGTAGAATAAGTAGTAAATTGAGCAGTCAAAACTTTACCCCCTAGTTGTTTTTGTTTTTGTTTTGCCTTTCTGTATTCTCATATCCTCATAATTTTTAAGTATGTTTATAGGAGTGACAATATATTGTGCATTTACAATGTTCGAGATATGATATGATAAGTACTTTCTGGATACTTTATCACATGTTATAGTATTCATTTTACAGATCAGAAACCTGAGCTCACAGAGAATAAGTCACTTACCCAAGACCACCTACCTGGCTTCCAGGTTTGGAGCTGGGATGTTGGTCATATGAGACAGTCAAAATTCTTCAGAGAAAATGCAAAAATAGAAACTGACTAGTTAGTTTAAGAAAAATGAAAAATCATTAAAAACATATATTGGTCAGCTTTTTTTAAAAAAACATGTATTTATTTAGATAGTTAGTACAGGGTTTCAATATGCAGCTTGGACTCTTACTGATCCTCTTGCCTCAACCTCCCTAGTGCTGGGGCTACCGGGGTGTGCCACCACACCCAGTTTCAGTGGCCACATGGCATACCTGAGGTCCCAAAGCTGGCACAGCATACGTATGGTACAAGGGGTCGAATCTGGTTTCTTTTGCTTGCCAGGCAGGTGCTTAGACCGCTGCGCTACCTCCCCAATCCATCAGTCAGCTTTCTTACCACTGAGACACAATAATTGGTACCTGCAGCTTACAGGAGGAGGAGTTTACTTTTTTTTTTTACCATAATTTGGGGAATTCAGTCCATGGTTAGTTGGAAATTGGGTGTTGTAGCTACTATTGCTGTACCAGAAAGACAAACTCTGCCTGGTTTTTGTTGTTGTTGTTTTGTTTTATCATCAAATGCTTATCAGAAATCTAGGACAGGAGAATAATTGTCCAATTCTCAGTCATGTGCCTTAGCTCTGGCTTCAAGGGAAAAAAAAATTTTATGTATTTAGTACAGGGTCTACAGGGTCTAGCTATGTGGATTGGACTCATAGTGATCCACCTGTTGTCAGCCTCCCAGTCACTGGGATTACAGGCATGTGCCACCATACCCAGTCTCAATTGCTGTCTCAGCGCACCCCAGGAACAGAGCTGGCACAGCTTGTGGTGCCAGGGATCAAACCCCAGCCTCTGCACTCTGTTTAAGCAGGTGAGCTATCTGAAGCTGAGCTATCTGGCCAGTCCCTCAAGGAAAATTTAGAAATGACAACTCTAGCCCTTTTAGCTTCCTATTGGTGGAATATATACTCTAATTTTCCCCAAGCTCCCTTTATTAAGAAATTTTCCCCTAGGAGGAAGCATACTAGGTTCTTTTCTTCATTGCCATGTCTCACATCTTTAGCACACTACTTAGCACTAAGTGGATGTCCAATCAGACTACATGAAATGAACAAATGAATGTATACACCAATTTTCTTGAGAAGAGCATGAGGGAAAGCAGGAGAATACTCTTCCCTGCCCCAATATGCAGAAAGGGTTCAACACCGGAAGTCTTCAAACTATATTCTACTTCAAATGGGTACTTCTATCTTCACTCTTCTGCAGGCAGCAACAGTGCCTTGGTTCTCCCTGGCTGTGTCCTGGTGCAGGTTCTGCATAGAGAGAAGGATAGAAAACATTGGAGCCCTGGCTGGCTGGCTGGCTGGACACATGGGTGAGAAACTGCAAGAACAAGGGGACGTGTGATCTAATGCAAGGGAGAGAAGAAGAAAGAGAAAAGGAAAGGGGAAAAAAAAAAAACAAGAAGGGGAAGAAGAAAGGAAGGACAGAAGACAAAAGGGGAAGGAAGGAGCCAGATACTATTTGTAGCTCCATTTTATGGACAATATGAACTAAGGCTTAGAGACACTGGCTTGCCCAGGGCTACATTACCAGAACTGGCAGAATCTAGCCCAGAGTCCGTGTCGTATTGACTCTGCATCCGTCTTCTTAGGCATCACACAATATAATTTATAAATTTAAGTCTTAAAAATAGGTCATTGCAGAAGGCATTTTTGTTGCAGAATTTACAAACTTTGCTGTCAACTGATCTCATTATTTCTTACTTCACATTTTTCCCGGAGAAATCAGCCTACACTTGAGCTGGCTCCAGGGAGGCAAATGGAGGGCTGAGCTTGGTGCTCTCCAAGGTTCTGAAAACCAACGCTTGAAATTTAAAATTTAACTGCCAGAGTAAAGGTAGCATCATTTTATATTGGCTCTTCAAATTTTACACCCAGGGTAAAGCCATCTGTGAGTGGATGAAAATGAAATAATTATGAAATTTAGGCAGTTCTTAAGAGACTTAAGTTTTCAACACACCCACATCCATTCACTAAAATTAAGGGATATGAACTCGGAAAACAGACTTCCTTCATACATTCTTGGCTTTCCTCCATAGTTATGAAAGTCAATCCATGCCAGTAATATCTACAATCACGATGGGAAGTTTTTGAGTGTGGCAGTAAATATAATCTCCTGGATACACATCGCCAGTCCTGGAACATGACTGAGACCCCGGTAAGCATCTGGAAGCAGAAACCTGGTAGCATGGGCAAGAACAGCCAGTAGGGTGAGGATTGGAGTCAGAACTGGAAGCCAGAGAGTCTAGAAGAAAGGAAATCAAAAGGACAGGAGGGGAGTAAAGATCACAAATAAAAAGAGAGAGAGAGAGAAGCCTGAATGGGGCCAGAGGAGATGGAGCTGTGGTCAGTTTTCAGTTCATGGGGAGAAAGGTATCATTTGCTGCTTCTTTACTCTTAATGCCAAGTGCAGTGATGCTGTTTCCTTCCAAGTCTTTCTACATAGCTCCACAGGGGTTGACATTGGGCTGGACTGACATCTGCTGCTACTTCTTGCTGCATTCTGTGCTATTTGGAGACATTCTATTGATATCATCCTTCTTTGACCTTGCTTCACTCTTCCCCCTCCCAGCTCTCCTTCCGCTGTCCTATTTGTAGCAACCGCTTTAGTCCACTAACAAGGGCTCTTTTATCTATTGGTCCTGCTCCTGCTTTTGTTTCTCTTGTCTATTTGGAGTTAGCTTCTTGATATAAAGCCAGCACAAATTCTCTCTTGCCCTTGAGAAACTGTTGAACATAGCCGACTTCCTAAAACCAGCAGGTATAAGTATGAGCCAATTCTATATTTCATAGCAATCTATTTTATAGCCTTAAACTTTAGCTAAGCAAATAACCATTTTCCTTGGCAGAAATGGTCATCTTGCCCTTATAATTACAATCCCAGGCTGCTGAGTCGCAGGGACCACATGCATTTAGAATAAATAAATAAAAAGAGCTGAGCTTCTGTCATATGGATTCTGGCTTTGGCTCTTTGGAGCCTGCCGTTGCAGCTGACGGTGGTTGCTGCTTACAGAATACTAAATACTATTACTATTCTGAACTGATGATCCTTGTGAAAAAAAGAAACTATGAGAGAAAAGCTTATTTGGGGTTTGGTCATTCAAAATCATAAGCTGGGTTGGGAGAAATTATATATGCCATATATATATATATATATATATATATATATATCTGGAATTTTCTCTGAGATGCTGTTAGGCTTGTATCAAGGCAGATGTATCACAACTTTTTAGTTATTTAAGTGTTGTGTGCTAACTCTGTCACGGCAGTCTGTCAACAATATTTACTGAGTGCGCGTGTGTACACAGACCAGTGGGAGACTGATCTCCTTGTTTGTTTGACTCTATTTAGATAGAACAAATTGACCTAAAAGTCTGTTTACCAGACATTCACCATTGATTGCGTTTTCTTTAATGTACCTTCACTTGAGTGGATTTCCCATCAGATGCTAGCAAACTTGAATATAGGGGAAGCAAATTAATCCTTGTACCCAAACAGGAGTTTTCGTGATATGGTAAGAAAGCTATGGATCTGAAGTTAGGAGACTGAGGGCAGAATTCTGCTCCTGTGACATACACACTGCTGGAGCCTAACCAAGTTGTGTACTAATTCTCAGCTCAAGCTCACCAACTCTAAAATAAAGATAACAACCTTTCCCTGATTATACTGCAGCACTATCATAAGGATTGAGACTATGATACGAAACAACTGTGTAAACTGCAAAGACTCCACATTCTAAGGGATTAGGAACTATGATAATAATTTAACACCATGCCTAAGAACTAATACAAGATGTCAGGATTGAGGATCACAGTGCAGAGGGTGGCCATTTGAAATTATTATCAACCTATTTTCTTAAGTACAAGTTAATACTATTATAATAAATTCAAAATAGGCTTCAGTTATCTCCTGCAGGGATTTCCTTCCATTGGACAACTGTTTTTTGGATGAATTATTGAAAACTGAAGAAAAAATCATTTGAAAGGGGAAAGGAGCAGTTTGGTTCAACAAAGATCTTTTCATTTTAATAATATGCTTTATAAAGCATACACTGCAAAGAGGATCATTAAAATAATCTAGACTTTATCTGAATAAGCCTGGTCAAAAAAAAAAAAAGAAAGAAAGAAAAGAAAAGAAATAGTTCTGCATATTTTATAATTAATTACCTCCTTCCAGGCACCAAATTCATAATAGGACCTTTAGGGAGGACTTCTAGAGAGATATACCCGTGATGAAGAGAGAGCGTTTGAGTGCTCGAAGAGATATTAAGGAGCATTCTGAAAGCCTTCTCTCCAGGTGCGCGGTCTCCTGGGTAAGGCGCATTCCCTCCTTCTGGCAGCGCTAAATGAACTTATCAAACAACTGAAAGAGTCAAATTATACACAGAGGCTTAGGATAGATCATATTCCCTATTTAAGGACTACCAACCTTTTCCTCTATGTTAAAAGAATCATTCACTGTCACCGTAATTTCATTGTTTAAATGAAGAGAGTTATCTTAACACCAAAAAATATAGCTGGTTGAGTATCGCCTAACAGGGATAAGCCTCTATGCTTCATTCCCAACAACAATAACAATACACACACACACACACACACACACACACACACACCTTCAGAACAAAGAACAGTCTTGCAGGTATAATTGTGCTGCCCTTGGGTTCTCATTCTACTATAAACCAGGAAAACTTCCTCTAAGACCAACGCCAGTTGTACT
>NW_004524593.1:11789388-11791905 GCF_000260255.1 Octodon degus
CAACTGCTGCAGTTAATAGAAACAATTCCTTCACTGCAGCTGATTTTCCATTGGCAATTTTATCACAACTCCAAAATGTATCACAACTTCACCTAAATTGAGAAGTCAAGTCATAGTCTAATCCCTAATTATACCAAAATATGAGTCACTGAGTCATTCTTTCTATTCAGTGAGGGACAAAATAATTTGTTAGTGCTTAAGGCAAACATAAGCCCACAAACTGGGTGGGGTGGCACATCCTTGTAGTCTCAGCAACTTGAGAAGCTGAAACAAAAGGATCACTTGAGCCTAGGAGTTCAAGACCAGCTAGACAACACATGGAGGAAAACTCAAAAAAGAAAAAGCAAGCCCCTACAACAATCATTCCTGCAGCCTCCATCATTATAGAATTTTTTTTTTAAAGAACCTAAACAGCCATTCACTTCAAAGGGATTTTCTTATTGACCAAAGCCCTTAAATATAGCTCAATTAAATGGAAGCATCTTCCCCGAGAACTTGGTGACTTGTCAATCACAACACACCAAATTGACCACTTTCGATGAATATCCAAGGATTAGTAAAGCGCAATTCTGGGCAGGTCATACAGTTTTGACTTTTGATGCTATATAGGGTCTCTGGCTCCAATTTCTCTGGTACTGTTCCCCTGCTCTGTTTCCTGGTCATTACGAACTAAGCAGCTTTGTCCCACCACTCCTTTCCACCATGATGTTTCTGCTTTACAGCTAGTCAACCATTGACTGAGTCCTCTGAAACCATAAGCTAAATTAAATCTATTATTCAAATTGTGAGTGTCAGACATTGGATTCCAGGGATGTAAAAGCTGACTAATACTGTAAATGAGTACCAGTCATTTCATAATCATACCTGATCATGTCATTCAAAGCCTTTGCAAGAGTTTGAAATGGTTAAAGAAGTAAGCAAGAGAAGCTCTAAGATGCTATGAGTAAAACCTGATTGTTGATTTTGGTCAAAGCTTAGAAGTCTAGAATTCTGAGAGGAATTCAGACAATAAAGGCCAGACTCAGCAGTTTCAAAGACTTCATTGGCATGTTTGTTACAGTCTGTCAGCAATAGTTGTCTGTATTTTGCCAACATCCTGAGATTTTTCAGGAGACTGAGACTAAGGACAGTAATCTGACAGAAGAAATTTCAAGGTGACCCAACATCAGGCTGTGGTGTGGGAGCTATTGACTGTTTTTAGCCAAACTGATAGTGACAATCAAGGCCAAAAGCAAGAGTAGAAAATTTGAAACCTTATACTTTGGTCCAAAATTAATTATGTGTAATGTTGAAGCCTAAGGAGGTATGGTGGCTGAAGAGATTAACACCATTAACAATATAACAAGTACCTCGAACTGCGACAAGAAAGAAGTCTTGACACTATCTCAAGAATCACTCATTGCAGGCTGGAGAGATAGCTCCGAAGTCTAAGCACCTGCCTGGCAAGGGCAAGAACCCAGGTTCAATCCTCAGTATTGCATGCCATATACGGTCCCAGAACCATGGGCATATACCCTGCCAGCCACTGAAACTGGTAGTGGGGCACATACCTATACTTCCAGCACTGGAGAGGCTGAGACAGGAGGATCACTATGAGTCCAAGATGTGTAGTGAGACCCTGTACCAAATAAATAAATTATAAATTATTTTTAAAATCACTCATTGTAAGCTCAAGGGCACAAAAATGTATATATTTCATTTGAAAAGAGAAACTCCTACACTCCTGTCTCAAGAAGCTCTGCCTCGTGAATTGGTTCCCCAGGACTCATTTCACGGTGCTCAGCCACCAAAGAGCTGAGCCTGGCTGCTACTTAAGCTGAAGGTAGACATTGGAATCATCAATGTGAGGATGGGTTTACCAGGACTCAGAGTGCAAGCATTGTGGAAATGTGGAGATTTCTACCTAGATTTCAAAGGAAGGTCTGGGGAGCTGGGCAAAGAGCCTATGAAATGCGTGAAGCTGTGGCAATGAAGCCAAAGGTCCAGTGAAGATGCCAGAAGGTTGGAGATGTCAGGAACATGGAATGTCTGCTGAGGAAAGCTTCCAACTGTTCTTGGACCAGCCTAAGATAGAAACTGAATGGGCTTCAAGCAGCAAGACCATAGGACGGGGGTCACGCAAACCCTCTGGAATTCATATCTCATCATCACATGCCCTGGGTGCTAGGCATTGAACTACAAGGCTTAATGTCTTCCTTGTTGGGTTTCGGTTTTGCTTTGGTCTGATTTTTTTTTTAACATCCTATTTATCTCTTGTGGAATATACAAGAAGGAGCATTCTGTGCCGTTCTACCCTGGGCTTGTATGACTTGTGATTTGCTTTTCCAGAGGCTCACATCTAAGAGTTGGCCTGAAATCTCAGAAGAAACTTTGGCTTTCACTTTTGAAGAATCCAGACCTGTTGAGATTTTGGGAAGGGAATTAATGCATTCCACTTGTGTGTTGGACATTCATATTAGGTTAAGTGTAATTAAAAACTTGCTATTGTCTTTTTTTCAATGCTAAGTATTTTTTTTT
>NW_004524593.1:11802524-11819396 GCF_000260255.1 Octodon degus
GGCTAAAACCTGATCATAATCTAGAAGTCCTTTCAACTCAGAGGCACTGCGATTATATAAATGCATTTGACCAAAATCATGTGTTGTCCTTCCCGACCCCAAATGATACATTTTAGCTGAGGTATATGAGCAACAATTTGTAAAACTATGGATAATTTTACATTTTGAAAGCCTCTGTAATTATTTCATATGTTGGTGAAAAAATAGTTTGATTGCATCACTTAATGATGCAATGATTTTAGTCCATTAACAAAAACAAAATAGAAAAAGAAAATGATCTGTTGTACATTTTCACAACTGTTAAAATTGCACAAGTTGTTCAGCTATTGCAACAGAGTACATTTGACATTTTCCCTCAGGTGTAAGGAGGCGGCAGGTTCCATTTCTTAGGGTACCGCACCAGTGGTTTCAGCTGCTCCTTGCGAGGGGCGTGGGATTCATCTGCTGCTTTCTATTTCTATTAGCTGTGAGTTTCTCAGCATTCAAGTTCCATCTGAGAACCTGACTAAACTTAGCTCATTCCAGAGAGAACAGCTCCCACTGGGAAGGTGTCACTGGATAAAGTCGCATGACCTAAGTGTCTGAGAAATACAAGCTCTGTGGCTTTGCTCATCAGGAAAGAGGGGGAAATAAATATTACAATATCTGTCTTTGGTTTTTTCCTAGCTGTCATCCTATCTTTGCCAGGATGAATTATTTTCAACGGACACTTCTTAAGAATCCAAGAATTTTTTTAATTAAGTATTTCCTATAAACGGAACGAACAAGATCGCGGCTGTATGATAATCTTTCAGAACTCTGTCAGTGTGCTATACATAGCATTTCCATTTAGTGTTTCAGGCATTCTCTGCCCAGGAGTGTGGCTGAAATGCATAATAATTGTTTCTGTCTAAATCAGGTTTCCTTTTTTAAAGCTCCTGGAGGGACTGAGTTGATTCCTTGTCCTTATTTTCTCCCTGTATCACAGCCTATCATGAACATCAGCAAATGTAGGATAATGAGTTTAGGGAAAATTAACCCACATGACACTGGCACTCAGAAGCTCACCCACCCTTTATGCAACACACATGGGCTGGGTGTCCCCCCCCCCCCATGTGAGAGCCTACGCTACATTCCAGGTTACCAAGATGAGGAAACTCATTTCCAATGGGATAGAATCTCAGATGGAATCCAGTAGAGTGTATTGACCCAGCAGCACTTGGCCTGGTGTTTCTCAAAACTAAGCCTATTTTTTTCTCTCTCATTTTCTCTTTTTAAAATTTTATGTATTTGGTACAGGGTCTCACTACGCAGCTTGGACTCAGTACTCCTCCTGTTTCAGCCTCCCTAGCACTGGGATTACAGATGTGTACTACCATGCCCAGTCTCCCTGGCCTGTATGGTGTTCCCAGGGCAGGGCTGGTGTGGCATGCAGTGCCGGGGACTGAACTTGCTGGGTAGGCACTAAATATAAGCATTTTTAAAAATTATAATCTACAGCTAGAAATAAACTTCTAGACACCTTCATGCATGCATGCAGGAACAGTTACACATCCAACACTCAGCTGAAAAAAAATTTACAAAGCAAACTAACTCCCTATATTATGCACTAAAATACTTTCCATCCTATTTTATATAATTTTCTTAATTACTTATGTGACTAAGCAAGTTGATTTTATAGCCCACTGGTGAGTCACAGTTTGCAATTGAAAAGCAATAGTCTGAGAGTCTTTCTGTAGTTCAATATGCAGCTAAAAATATCAAGAAAATTGTCAATAAGCATTATAGAAATAAAAACAAAAGACATTACTGAAGTAACAGATAATCTTAGATTAGTTAGACTGACTTATTTTATTTTTTTTTTCTGGTTTCTTCTACTGACTTATTTTAAGAAAGACATTGCCATGCAAAAAATATGGGAGATGATTTTTACCTTGAAGCAATAAATTTAGAATGAATGAAGTACTACTTTATAACAGGCACAGACAAAAAATTAAAGGTACTGACAGAAGGTAGCAAATTCAAGGTCTTTATTATGTGGCAAGAGGTGATAACTATGAGGGGATGAATAAAGAAAAACTACTTGACTTTAATCTCTTGTTATACTTCCATTTATGTACTTACATACTATATCTTTTATAACCTAAAGAGATGGAGATGATACAAATATCTGATGTAGTTAGAAGTTTCCACACATACATCCAACTCTTGCAAGAAGCAGCAGAAAAAATCAGAGCTATAAATATGCTAATTAATGAATACACCTGGAAACTCACCAATAAACTACCTCAAACATGCTTAGAAGTTTAGTGCTTTCAGGGCCAGGGAGATGGCTCAGTAGAATAAATGCTTTCCTGGCAAGCACAAGATCCTGAGTTCAATCCCCGGTTCCAGAAGAAAAAGTTGAGTGCTTTCACTGTGCTCCTACTTCTCTCAGAGGTGGAACCATTCAGGGGCTTCACCTTGGTCCCCCTTGCTCTGCTGTTGAGGTCACTTCTCTTTTCATCCCTTGTGTTCTCCTCGATCTCTCCACATGTTCTCTTGCCCTTGTCTTCCAGGTGAGCCCCATTGCACCGTCCCAGATCTGCAGACCAGGCTGATCCTGAGATCCTGTAGATCTTGAGAAACAGCCATCTCCAGAGCCCAACTATCCTCCTTCAGCCTGTTTCTGCTGAGGGGCTGTACTCTCTCATATCCCAACCCCAATTGATTATATTCCCAAGTTCGGCCAATTTGACTTCCTTAATAGATGTTTTAATTCATCCTTTCTTTTTCAAGCACAAGTTTGCTGGCTTTGTTCTGTCCTTACCATCTCTAACTGTGCAAAAACCTTTCAATTAACCTCTTGCCTATGGCCCAAACCCATGTCCAGGTAAGGTGCCCCATTTTAGTTCATTATCTGTTGCTATCACAGAATATCTGAAACTGGGTAATCATAAGAAAAGAGGCTCATTTAACAGTCTTAGAGACTTTGGAAAGTGCTAAGATGCACCTGCTTGGCAAGTGCAAGGTCCTGAGTTCAATCCCTGGTACCACAAAAATAAATAAATAAATAAATAAATAAAGTAAAAGTTTAAAAAAATGGTATAAGCACCTGCTTGGAAAGTGCTAAGATGGGAACATGAGGATGCTATATCTGGAGAGGGTCCCGTGTTGCCTCAGATTATGGGGAAAAACAGGACAAGCAGATGTATGTGGAAGAGACAACACACAAAGGGCAACTATGCTCTATAACAGCCTGCTCTTGGGGTAACTTCTGCAGTCCTGTGCAGTGGCCACTCACTCACTTGTGGGAGATGGCATTAGTGAGCTCCAAAAGGTTCTGCCTGTGGCCCAAGCATCTCCTCAGGGCCTCGCCTCCCAACAGGGCTGCATGGAAGAACGAAGGGTCCCACAGTGGCTCTGGGGTTCATACTTAAACCGCATCAGGGCCTTTGAGCTCCACTTATCTGAGAAGCCTTAGCGTGCTGCCTTCCTGCATTCCCTTCTTGGAGGGTTTCAGGCCGAGTCACTGTGGTTGCCACAGGTCACATACCTGGCCTCAGCGGATAAAAGAATCTGGCCCAATAGGATGCTGATGGCAGGCTCAGGAAATGCAGCATCAGAGATTCATCCACACTGGGTGAATGTGTGTGTGTGTGTGTGTGTGTGTGTGTGTGTGTGTGTGTGTTCACGTCCTCTGCACTAGACTGGAAGTTGCTGCCAGCTCCGGCAAACCTCCCACTTGGGAGCTGGGATGCAGGAGCTGCAGAAAGTAGCTCAGAGGCTACAGAAAGCAGTTCGGTCTCTGAATGAGGAGACAGCAGATTACCAATGGCTGAGTGGGCCACAAGACAGAGCAGAGGCCAGAGTTGTCTTGTGGCCCACTCAGCCATAGGTAATCTCAGAGCTGTGTAGAACCAGGAACGACATCATTTGCACTGTTTTGCAGTCTGGCTGTGCAGTAATAGAAGTAGTTCACTCTCCTTTACTGTCCCGATGAATCCTTCTGATCGCGCACCTTGAACAAAGGCAACCTCCATTGCTTAACACCCTAAAAAGCCTGCTTACCTTTTCCAACATCCTCTTACATGGTTGCAAATGAGTCTCCAAAATACAAGTCTGGGTGCATTCCTGCCTCATAATTCCCAAAGGCTTCCCTCCCCCTCCAAGACAAAATCCTCAGACCTTGAGTTCAAAGTGCCATCTGGCCTGGTCTGCTTTCCCCGGGCCTCAGCTTCTAGCCCAGTAACCCTGGCCTACCGTGGACTCTCCCACATGCCTGGCTCTATACACACCCTTCCTTCTGTTGCAGTCCCACCCTCCTGTAGCCTGGAGACCTTCCCTCATTTGTCAAGTCTCATTCTCTGCTCTCCCTGTCAGTTCCTTCTATGAACTTCCATGAAGGCAGTTACTAAGTCCATCGTAAGTCACCAAGAATCTGTACCTAGTCCATCTCTGCACAGGAGGGATGGCAAGGAATTGTGTGGCAACTCTTGTGTGGCCAGCAGTCTTCAGTTCTTTCTCTTCTATCTCCTCCCTGGACAGTTGCATGCATGCATGAGCCTTTCAGATACAACGCTGGGTGGCACAGGTGCAGTCCATGCCCTCCCAGAAGCTACGGCATGGCCTGGAAGACCAGCAGACAGCAAGTCAGTGTTCCAAGTGTTACATCAAGGGCAGAACAGGACCCCAGCAGGCAGCAACAGTGCGGTTGAGGAAGTCCCTTGGGACCTAGAGACGAGGCACAGGGCTCAGCGGAAGGAGGAAAGGGGGAAAGAAGAAGAGGAAGAAAAACAGCAGAAAAGGAAGCAGAGTACATAAATCCACAAAGGTTAGGAAAAAAACATGGTAAGATCATGGAAGAAACATAAGTCCTTTGGAGTTTAGAGCCTCCAAAGGTAAATGGCAGGTGCCAGGCGTGATGACACAGGCCTGTAATCCTGGCACTTGGGAGGCTGAGGCAGGAAGATTGCCCAGAATTTGAGGTCAGCCTGGATTACACAGTGAGACTTGTCTCTAAAGCCAAAAAAAGAAAAAGAAAAAGAAAGAAAGTAAAAAGGACAAATGGCAGGTAATGAATTGGGAAGAAGAACAGTGCTCACCTTGGTTATTTGCTTTTAATGCACAGCGCAGAGAAATGCTTGTGACAGACCAAAAGCAGTGGGAAGAATAGGACAGCTGGTGTCTTGACTTCATTTATAGCCATTAGTTTCCATTATTTTCCTCTGTTGTAATGTATTTGTTTTTTTACATTGACAAATAAAAGTTGTATTTATTTACAGTGTACAATCTGATGTTTTGATGTATCTATCATTGTGGAATGATTGAAGTTAATATCAGCTCACATACTTAACATCTTTGTAGTGATGAGTTTTAAAATCTACTTTTGTAGCAATTTTCATGCAAACAAGTTATTAACTAGAGCCATAAACCTGGACAATAGATCTTAAGAGTTTATTCACCTGTCTGACTGAAACTTTGTACCTCTGACCAACACATCCCCATTTTCCCCATCCCACCCACCTACTTTTGTCATGTGCGTCTGATGCCACTTTTGTAGTTGATTATATCACGAAGTCCTTTACATCACAGGCCTTTGGTCTATAGTCTGCAACAACAATAGCCTAGCAACCTGCCCAACTTAGTACATCTCTCAACTGTGGGCTTGTTATTCTAAGGGAATAGTACACATTTGGTAAGCCAATGTCATTATAAAGATGCTTTTCAGATTCCCTTGACTGTTCTAAATAAATAGCTGCTCGGCTCACGCGGGTGCCGACCCAGTTTCAACACCAGGAGCTAATATGAAAAAAAAAGAAACCCACCCCCAAGCCCCTTTAATATATTTTAAGAATTCAATGCAATAAAATTCTTAGGCCTCGGGTTTCTTGGGTAATCTTCTATAGAGTGAAAATATTACACGATCTCAACATCTTTAGTAATAAATAGTTAACTCGCACTGTTTTGCACGAGATAGGCAAGTAACCAGTTTTCCTATTGTCCAAGGAAGAAGGAATAAACAAATTAGGTGAGATGTGATGATACTGTATGTTTTCACGAGGAGAATTTACAACTTTTAACTGTTGGTATCTGGGACATCACAGTCAAAGTCTGCCATTTGAGTAATAAATGTTAACTATATTATATATCTGAATTATAAAATGAAACCTACCAGAGAATTCTGCTTGCCATTCTAGTTAAAAAGTTGCAAAATGTGATGCAGAAGAACATGACTATTAAAACAATAGATAATCTTTCTACAAACTGAAAATAGCTTAATTAAACCAACAGAGCAGGTAAGGCAATTCTGTTATTTAGTAACAACCCTCAGCTGTTTGAAATAACCATCTCAATAATCAATACCGCTTTGAAAATTTTGCCTAGCATTTATTTTAAGGGATGTCTTGTTTTGAACAATCATTTTAAACCCTAGTAAACTGAAGAATTAATTAGCAAGCACGGAGGCTCAGCAAAGAAATGCTTTAGTCTGTCAAACCATCTGCTCAGGAGCACCCTTCTCAAATCTTGGCATTATTGAGCATGGAGGAGAACAGTGCTTTTGATGTTTATGCTAGTAGACAAGTTGCTCCTTGATATTTAACCGTTCCTTCCTCCAAACACGCAGGAAGAAACTTGGTCCCAGCAACAATTTCATAAGTGTCCTGTCTCCTTCTGCCCCTCCCCCCAGAAGCAGGAAAGTCAAGCTCTCTTTCAGGGCTTTTTTCTTTAAAATGCTTACAGCTTATTTACATGAAGCGAGCAATGTCCCTTTCAAAATAGGTGTTTCTGAGGTCCTATTCATCATCCAATAATTCTATTCAGATTGTTTTTAATATTTCTTTTTAAGGCTTTCCCCTTGCTTGTATTGTGCACAGTATTTTGCATATTTATTCTCAAATGGGGAAGAATCCTAATCTATTTAATAGGGTTGGATGTTTCAGGCAAAATGTTAGATAACTGTAAACTAATGAGAGAAATTTTGCTTCTTGGTTTTTAAATAGTCTCAGGAGGCAATTTGAAAAAAAAGAAAAAAGGAGTTTCAAAAACATGTTGAATCAAAGACATTTAAATAAGCATATATATACTCTGGTTTCTCTTCAGATAGTATAAATCTTTCGCCTTTTTAAACAAGCATATAGCTTTTTTTGTTTTGTTTTTTGTTTTCTTGTACTAGGAGTAGAACTCAGGGCCTTGAGTTTGCCAGGCAGGCGCTGTACACTGAGCTACATTCCAGGAAATATCTAGCTTTCTAAAGAAGCTGCTCCTGTTTGACTATAAATAACTTTTTTTTTTTTTTTTTTTGACAGAACCGGGGATTGAACTCAGGCCCTTGTGCTTGCCAGGGAAGCGCTTATTCCACTGAGCCATCTCCCCGGCCCTAAGAACTCTTTTCAAACAACAATCCCTTTTTCCCTTAAAAAAAAAAAAAAAAAAAAAACCCTATAGAGCTGGGGAGCTATAGCCCAGTGATAGCACAAGAGCTTAGCATGCATAAGGCCAAAGGTTGCATCCTGAGCCCCAAAAGAAATAAAAATCTAGCGTATTTATCAACTGAAGTGTAAACCTGTTGTTTTGTCTGCTCAGCACCTATCTTTCCTTTTGATACCGCAAATTGCTTTCTTTCCTTGGGGAGCTAGCCTTTCACCCACTTTCAGTCCCTTTAGCCCCGGGGAGTGTGAACAAGTTGGACTGGATCAATCCTGCACATTCCATCACCATGGCTACTGTAATCCGTTCAGGGATGGGCCCCAGATCCAAGCCAACCTAACGAGATTCAATACCAGGAAGTTGACTGAGACTATTCCAAGAGAGAAGCTTGCTTCTTCACGGAGTTACCAAGTTAAGAACCTGAACACATGACTGCTACAAACCATCAAAGACGGAAGCCAATTACAGAGCTGAAAGATAATCCTGGTGACATCATTTATGAAGCTGGATCCAGCTCAGCCTGAAGCCAGATCCCTGAACTTTTCAGAAAAACAAGCCAATACATTCATTTTCTGGATCTGCACCCACTTAAAGCATTTTTCTACCTGCACGGGTTCAGTCAAGGCAATGTTATAGCAGAAAATGTTATAGCTGATATACGTAACAATGTCACATCAACTATACTGCTCCCACTGATCTTGTAATTCACCTTTAATTTGCTCTCTTTAATCACTTGTAGATTTTATTTTTCAATTTCATCACTGCACAAAGTGCTTTCAATGTTTGGTCTCCCAAAGTGCTATAAATGTAGTGCTAGGAGTGGGCAGGTAGGTAGTTAACATTTAAGACTATTTTCACTGATGACTCTTTAAGTGTGCAATATAATTATTTTGAGTAACATATATTGAAAGTCAACTGTGCTACTTTAAAAGCCTAAGAGAACTTAAACTGGACATCAACTCAGATTTCTTTTGTGTTCCTTGCGTGTTGTAATGGCCTCTCAGCTGTATAGCCCAGCAGCCCTCTGCGAGTCCTGGCCTATTATTTCCTAAGCAGCCATAAAAGACATTCCTGACCCAAGACAGCTCAGTAAACCCATTACAGAGTATTCTCAAAAAATCTGACCAATACCCATTTCCCCAGGAGTACAAGACAGGACAAACAGCAGCCCCGGAAAGCCTTCTCTGGTGTTACTCACTTCCTCAAACGCTGTTCATGGTGCACGCACTTATTGCTCCAGTCCTTTGCTATTAAGTCCTTGAAGAGAAACAAAACAAAACAAAACAAAAAAACCTCTAATTCCATCCAGATGCAAGCAGTACCTCTTCCCTGATGTTCCAAGAGCACAGCACGACCCACGCTTCTGACGCTCTCCCCTCTGCCCTAAAAGCTGCAGCAGGATTGGAGAGCACGACACACGTGCTATGATAACTGACTTGCAGCTACTGTAACTCAACCGCGGCGCTGCAGTGGATCTCACCTGTGCTCCCGGAGGAAGACGGTTAGCATTGAGGAATTCACTCAGGAGCTCAGTTCCGCATCTGTAGAGTCCCTCAGAGGTGAATAGAATGAAGCTCGCTGCAAATTCGAAGTGACATCAAAAGAAAATCAGAAACAAGTTCTTTGCCGCAGACTCCATGGCTCTACCACTCCATGCATAGTCTGAGGGTGCTAAGAAGGATGCCAGGGCGGCTGGGGGCCAGTGGCAGGCACCAGGCAGTCTCTTACATTGTTCTGGTGAACCTACAGGCAAGACCCAATGTTGTGACCAGGACTTTCATCAGGACCCTTTTTGCCAGAAGCCCCCAATCTCCAGGACTCTCACTGGCCAGTGAAACAAAATGTCACTTCTCTAGTCCCTTTCATGGTGATATTCTGGCTAACATGTGCTTCTGAGGAGGAATAACACTGAACAGCCATAGCACATTTTTCAAGAAGTCTGTTCTGGAAATTTTGTGATTGAAAGATTGGGGAGAATATTTTAACCCTAACAACTTTTTATCTGAGTTGAGTGTGGTTGTGCTCAGCTGCAGTGCCAGCTACTCAAGAGGCAGAGGCAGGAGGATCTCTTGAACACATGAGCTGGACACCAGGCTGGGAAACAGTGAAGTACACTGTTTCCCCTAAATGAAGATCTTAACTAGACTCCACTTAACCTACTGTATGTCCCTCTCAAGCAAGTCTATATTAAAGAAAGCACTTGTTCAGAATAAAAGTATATAGCAAACTACCATTTCTGTTTTAGCTGTTTAAGTAAGATTATAGCTCAAAGAAGAAGAGAGCACCTTCTGGGAAGTTTGAAAAGAGCAGTTTTTCTAGAACACCCTAACCCTTTTAAGTTAAATTTGAGGAAGGCAAGTAAGAGAGGAGTAAACTTTTGCAAATGAGTGCATGTCCTTACTGCGTGCTCTCACCTTAGGGAAGAAAATTACTGCTGCTTCTTCTTCTTCCTTTTTTTTTTTTTCGGAACTGGGGATTGAACTCAGGCCCTTGTGCTTGTCAGGGAAGGGCTTATTCTACTGAGCCATATCCCCGGCCCCTTCTTATTCATTTTGAATAAAACTCTTTAAGATCTTTGAAAGAAATACATACCTATTACACAAATAGTCGGCTTGACTATTTTTTTGTCATTACATAATCTCCAACTTTGAGGAAAATACTAGTACTTACAGATGGTACTCACAAATTACACAAATCAAAACTATAGAGACCTTTAGCTGCACGGCTCACATCGCCACACAGAATGACTCATTATTCCAAATTAGTAAAGAAAGTCAGAACTGTGAATCAGTCAGTGCATCGCCCTCGTGCATGAACATAAAATTTATAAAATTTATGCTTCTCCCAGATGGACTGTATTTTATTTTTAAAATATTTATTAAGGCTTATCAGTTTTGTGCCTAAATTTTGTTAGCAGAGCTTCTCCATATGCGTTCCTTCTCTTCGTCCGCTATGTTTGCATGCACACAGGCTGGTATTGAGCTGTAGCCACGGAGTGGACTCGACAGCAAGGTAGACGAACAGGGAACACAGCATGTCCTCACTCACTCAGAGCTACAGCCTGGCCACGGCCTTCTACGGCCTCGCGTGAGGACCGTTACAATATTTAACACCACGTTTAGGGCCACCAAATAGTTCTGTGCTGCTCATTTAAGTACTACCTACTAAACTATAAATACACAACAATGAAACCATTTATCTGCCTATTTATTTATTTATTTATTTTAAAAACAAATGGTACAGAATTTCAAAACAAGAATAAAAAATCAGCAATGGGTGTTATATTATTATCATCAAATTTGTTGCTCAGAGCCGGCCAAATAGCTTAGTGAATTAAAGCGCCTGCAAGCAGACGCAGGGGCCAGAGGTTCAATCCTCGGGCCTGCCAGGCTGGCCCTGACCCTGGGGGCTCGCTGAGACAGTGATTGAAAACTGGGCGTGGTGGCATGCCTGTAATCCCAGATCTTGGGAGGCTGTAAACAGGCAGATCGCTATGAGTCTGATCTAGTAGTGAGACCCTGAACACCCTGTAGACCCTCCCCTAAAATACAAAAAAAAAAAAAAATATATTGTTGCTCAGACTACCAGATACAAGACTGATCAAACAATTAAACATTAGTCCTTCCTTTCAATAAACCTGCCTAATTTTTAGATCTTGCAAATTTCAGTTAATTGTGTAGCAGATCTTAGTCAAAATTTGCTGGGGAGGTGGCTCAGTGGAATAAGCGCTTCCCTGGCAAGCTCAGGGGCCTGAGTTCAATCCCCAGTTCTGCCAAAAAAAAAAAAAAATTAAACAATAGTCTCACTATACAGAGCATTCAATGATAAATTTTGTTTGATGATTTAGGAAAATTTCTTGAGCCCTGACAAATATGTCTAGCAGCATCTGGGATGCTTTGATGGCCAAAAAAAAAGCTACTGTTTCTACCTTCAGGGAGGTGCATCCAGGCCAAAGGTGAGATAGGAGAACATCATGGAAAAGGTTTTCCAGAAGTATGAAGAAAGAGTCACTGAGTGGATGATGCCTGAATTGGAAATTATGTGGCTTTGGTTTTAATGGCAAAAGTCATGATTAAGGGAGAAGGCTGGGCTAGGAAGCAATGCCCTTTGAAATTCAGATACAACCAAACAAACCCAAGATTCTCGTGCTTGACACGTGGAGCTTAATAGGGCAGCTGTAATCTATTCTTGATGAGAAAAGGGATTTGAAGAGAAAGATGCTAAAATTCTTTAGGAAATCACTCCAATGGCAGAATCACATAGAAGCTGAAAGCCAGAACCAAATGCCGTGAAGGGGCCTACAGGTTCTGAAACATCCAAGCTCAGGAGCCATGCAGAAGCCCAAGTATACTCACCATGAACCTGCATGGAAGGGTCCCATGGATTCAGAAAGAATAATAAAGTCACCCTTGAAGGATGGTAGCTGAATCTTACAGTTCAGGAACCTTTTAACGCCAATCTGATTGATAGGCTCAGAACTCTATGTAGAAGTCATCTACGAGGAGTTTGCTTGCTCTTAACCTACTGGTTCTTATTACATTCTAAAGGAAAATCTCCAAAGGACAATTGGGGCTGGGAGGAATGGAGATTCCCAATGGATTAACAATAAAAGGGTTTGGGCCAGCTAGATAGCTCAGCAGACTAACGCAGCTGCTTAGGCAGACACAGGGACCAGGCTCGATCCTGGTGTGCCATCTGTAATCCCAGTGCTTGGGAGGCTGCAAACAGAAGCATCACGAGGAGTCCAATCTGTGTAGTGACACCCTGTAGACCCTGTTCTAAATACTTTAAAAAAAAAAGGGGGGGCTATCTTGCCTGGGTCCTTAAGCCTCTTTCAAGCAATTCTAGTATGATCCAACTGACTGCGCAGTTCTTTAGCATGTGAGCAAATCCACTGCAATAAAGAAATATAGTGGTGTAAAATACATGTGATTAAGTCCGGGGATATAGTTCAGTGGTATAGCACCTGCCTGGCAAGTGTGAGGCCGTGAGTTCAACTCCCAGTATCAAAAGAAAGATTTGGTTAAAAGTAATAATTTTTAAGAGATGTGGTCTTTCTGTGCTCTCCTACCTGGCCTCAAGTTCCTAGACTCAAGGAATCCTTCTGCCTCAGCCTTCAGAATACTTAGGGTACCCAGCACATGCTAACACACTTGGTAAAAACTAAGGATCTTTTTGACACAGTTAATCATGCTTACCGGATGCTTGGTCCTTTGGAGTCTGACGAATCATAAATTAGCACTTTAGACACACACACACACACACACACACACACACACACATCCCTGGAAAGGCAGCTTATTTTAAATATACTGAATGGTGTTTCATCTTAGAAGAAATAACAGCAATGGCTAAAATCTATGAATTTAAATTTTTTAAATTTTTTATTTATTTAATACAGGGTCTCATTACGCAGTTCAGACTTGTAATGATCCTCCTGTCTCAGCATCCCCAGCAATGGAATTACAGGTGTGAACCACTGTGCCCAGGGTCCTGGGGCAAGCACAGCATGCAGTACTGGGGATCGAACTGTGGTCCTTGTGCTTGCCAGGCAAGGTGCTTAGACTGCCAAGCTATCTCCCCAGCCCTAAATCCATTAATTTTTATACAGGAGGCACTGTGTTAATTATTTTGCATGTAATAGGCTAATTAAACCTCCTGAAAATCTTAGAATCTAGGAAGCATAATTATCACCTTTTTGATAGTTGAATCTTGAACTTTACACCTGCTAGGCACATGCTTGCCACTGGGCTACACTCTTTATATATGAGAAACCAAGAAGAAATTCATGTAAGTTTGCATGGTTGAAAACTAGCAGGATCAGAATTCACAGCCAGAGGAAGATCTGGCCACGGAGCCCACTCTGTCCAGCAACACACAGTGCAAATTCATCTCATTGTCACTCTGTAGACACAGGTCGTCTGTCTTCTGAGGAACAAGACTGAGACACCTGGTGTGAAATGGGAGTATGAAAGCCAAACAGCCATCGTGGAATTCCCGTCACCTTGTTTTTTGAAATCTGCATTCTTTCTATTTTAATTGTTTTTATTCTCTTTAAAATAAATAAATGAGGGAACCAGGGAGATAGCTCAGTAGAATAAGCGCTTGCCTGGCAAGTGCAAGGGCCTGAGCTCAATCCCTGGTTCCACCAAAATAAATAAATAAAAAATGAAAGTGAAACAGGAATGCAAGTGATGAAAAAATCAAGAGATAAACAGCAGAGACCAAAAAATGCACGCACCAAAGATGCTATGCGAATCATTTTAGGGAGGGCTTCTTATATTAGGCTTCTCCAGAGAAAAGGACCAGTGGGCTAAGACAGTGGTGGCGAACCTGTGGCACACACGCTGCATGTTGTACCACCGAAAGCTTTGCCATCACTGGGCTAGACGGAGGTATGCAGCTATCTAGACAGCCATGCAGCTAAACAAAGACTTATCAGGAGGGATGCACTTAATTAATTAAGGAGGCCTGCAAGTCCCACCATCTGCTGTCTGTAAGCTGGACAACAAGGGAAGTCACCGGGGCAGTTCGAGACCCACCCCAGTAACAGGAGAACATTGTTTTCAGTCCCAATCCTAAACCCAAGGCCCAAGACCCAGGATCACCATTGTTCAAGAGCCAGAGAAGCAAGGCTTCCATGCTAGAGAAGACCACATATTCACCCTTTGTCCACTTTTTTCTTCTGTGGGGTCCTCAGTGGATTGGATGATGTCCATCTACAATGGCAAAGGCGTCTTTACTTAGTCTGGTTCAAAGGCTACCCTCTTTCACCCATCCCTTCACAGACACATCCAGAATAATAGTAATAATACTGTCTACCTGAACATTCCTCAGCCCAATTAAGATTAACCCTTATGCTCCCTAACCATCTTGATCCCTTCTGTTACTGAACTCTCCTCCTTTCCTACCACGGCTTCTATTTTTCTCTTCAGGGAGCGGGGATATAAAAGGGATAGAACCGAAGGCCTTGAGCACGCTGGGTAAACACTGTACCACTGGGTCGCATTCCAGCCTGCCCTTATTTTTATTTTATTTTACTTTTAGGTTTGTTTTTTGCGTGTGCAGGGTCTCACCACACAGCTCGGTGGGTAGTGATATTCCCATCTTCAGCCTCCCTAGTTGTGGGATTACAGGCCTGTGCCACTACATCTGGATGCCCACCTTTATTTTTAATCTTGACGATCTCTTGGAAGATTCGTTGGTTTGCCAGTGTACACGGAGCAGTAAGCAATGCCTAGCACATAATCAGCAAGCAGGATGCATATACTGAATTAATAATTGATTATTTAAAGAATACAACTTTCCAAACTGGAAGCAGAATTCCAAGTACTGTTTTTTTGTTTTGTTTTGTTTTGTTTTGTTTTGTTTTTACCAGTCTTCCAAGGACGTTTTTCTTCCTCTAAAAACAGAAGCGACACCACCTAGAATCCAGTCTCTGGACTTAGTCTTGTCTCTTTGGCTCCCATAGTTCATATTTGCTGAACAACCCAGACCTAGGGCCATACAGAAAAGAGGACAACGCTTAAGAAGTGAACCTTGGGATCTCTTTGGAATCAAAGACAATTTATTCTTACCAGTAGATCCTGTGCTCCTTAAACTCATTAAGCAGTTTCAGAACCACCTTCCCAAAGAGCTGAGGTTTGGGGGAAGCATATGGAGGAAAAGGTGATGTAAGACTGGAAAGAGAATTTTGTGGTCGCCCCCCCTCCCGGGCCACCACGCAGAAGCACAGGAGGAGGCGGGGGCACCAGGAAGAGTGGGAGAGCTGAGCAGTTGTGACTTGGGAGAGTGGAGGTAGAGGCGTGGGAGGAGGAGGAAATGACAGCGCTCAGTTGAGCAGTGGGCTTAACAATCTGGCAATAAACCGGAGCTAACAAGGCCCACCTGGAGTGGTTAGTGACAAAAGAAACATTTGTAGCTCGCTGAGAAGATTTAATTGAGGAGAAAATAATATGATGTTTGGCTAGCAGGAGATTCATGCTGTATCTTGGACCTGACTTTTGGAATTTTTGAAATGGGCAAGAAGCGAGTGGCATGTTTGTGCTTCTGGACTAGAAACTTGTTTCTTGTGCGATATTTTAGCCCCCTTGCCAGCATGGTGGTTATTTGCTCGGCAGTGATGTCGCCTTGCTGTTCGCGTTTCTTCAGAGGAGACATTTTGTTACTACTAACTTCCTTATTAAAATCGTTTTATTTATTTCTTGATTGAATTCATGGCAGAGGTACACTTTCCTCTCATGCTAACCATAGGTTTGTGCCTTTTAACTTTTTAAAAAAATTTCGATCCTTTTCATGATAGCTCAGCTTGGCTTTTTTCTTTTTTTTCCTGTATACTTATAAAACCTGTCTTCCATATTTAGTCATAAGAGATTCATTCACCTTAGAGATTCCAGTATTCATTTTTGAAGCCTACAGTCCATCTGTTGCCATCTCATCTGATATTAAATTTTATTATCCTTTGTTATTTCCTCCAACTTTTGGCAGAGGAGAATATTCTCCAAAGAGCCCACTTCCTTCGTATGGTAAGAAATGTATCCAGTGTTTGTCAGATTTTGCTTAGACAAATCGTGTCCAAAAATGTTTCCATTTACCCCTTGTTTAGAGCATAGGTACAGTCGGGGGAGAGACATAGACCACAGACAGGAAGGAAAGACTTGGAAATTGGAGCACTGTTGTATCCCAAATTCTCAGGAACAGTGTCTTAAAGCAACATATTGTCACTATTTCACAGCTTCTGTGGGTCAGCACTGCAGGTGTCCCTTAGCTGAGTCCTTGTCCCAAACTCCCACAGGCTGCCATCCAAGCTCATCAGGGCTACATTCCTTTTGGAAACTCCCCTTCCAGGTACAGGGCAGAATTCAGTTCCTTAAAGCTGTAGGACTAAGGTTGTCAGCAGGGCCATGTGTCATTCCTTGCCGCCTGATCCTTCTCACAGTATGACAGCTTGGCTGTCAAGGCCAATAGGAGCATTTCATTCGTCCTGGAAAGGCAAGTCCCACATCACCTCCCGGAATCACAAGAACAACTGTCCCATCATCCCTGTGACACTGGAGTCAGTGAAGAACCCTCCCCCACTCTCATCCTATTTCCACTCTTGCTCTGTAGCAACATGATGCTTCTTCTCCCTTCTCTTGTCATGTTAGAAAGCCCCAGAAGAGACTTGTCACACTCGCCATCAGCCACTACGTAGACTGCATTGTGCCTGCCTAAATGTCATACGTTGGCCACCAAGCCCCAATATGACTGTATATGAAGACAGGCTCACAAGGAGGGAATCAAGGTGAAACTAGGCCCTCAAGGTGGGACTCAAACATGATAGAACTAGTGCCCTTAAAAGGGGCATCAGTGAGCTTGTGTTCTCTCTCTCTCTCTTTCTCTCTCTCTCCCCTCTCTCTCCTCTCTCTCCCCCCTCTCTCTCCTCTCTTTCTCCTCTCTTTCTCTCCTCTTTCTCTCCCCTCTCTCTCCTCTCTCTCTTTCTCT
>NW_004524593.1:11819791-11824434 GCF_000260255.1 Octodon degus
AAGAAGACAGTCCTCACTAGAAACTGAACCTTGCTAGAATCTGGATTTTGAATTTCTAAACTCTGACATGGTAAGAAAATCAATTTCTGCTGTTGAAGCTACTCAGTCTATGGTATTTTATTGTAGCAGCCCACATAGACTGAGACACCTCAGTAACAAAGCCAAGCGCCCCCATCCTGTGGTGTCAGTGGCGTCTTCTTGAGGAGCAATAATGAGCCCCCCCTCTTCCTGCCCATGGCATACGTATCAAGGGACTTCGTGGGGAGCCAGAATTCCCGCCCACACTCATTACTAATGAGGAACTCATCCCCAGCAAATAAAAACAAAATCTCAACAAAGACATTAAAAATCTTAAGAAAAATTATAGAGAAAAAAACAAATGCAGTCTTGAATAGAAAATTAGAACTATGAAATAGGAGTCAGCTCAAGAGCTCTGCAACAAAACAGAGGGGACAAAGGAAAGGATTAATGGTCCTGAATGTACAATCAGACATTTTCTTAATCAATCCAAGAAGGAAGAAAATATATGGAAATATTTAAAAACAAGCAGAGCCTTGGGAACCTTTGAGATTAGAATAAAAGATATTGCTGGGGATGCAGCTCAGGGGCACAGCGCCTGCCTAGCAAGTGTGAGGCCCTGAGTTCAATTCCCAGTACCAAAAAACAAATTTAGTGTAAAATAAAAGCTATGTATACCATTGGCATTCTGGAAAAGAAAGAAAACAAGACTGAAAAAGCTTTCAAACATTACTAAAACCTCCTCAACTTGGTAAAAATCATAAACCCATAGATTTAGGAAATAGAACAAACCCCAAGCAAAATTATTCATTTGTTTGTTTGTAAAATCTCTGTAACTTTCAGGTGCTTTTTTTTTTTCCTTGTTTTTATTTTTGTTTCTGTTTTAACAAATTTTAAGGTCACAAGTTTAGGACCAGAATGTTTTCATACCTGTAAAACATTAGCTGGTGTATGTGGTGGTCTATAACCTTTAGTAAACACCTTGAATCTCTGGGTTCCATTGTTGTAAAATTAGAGTAGTTATGTCTACTCCACATGCTTACTGGGATTTTCTAAAGGTTAAAGAATGTAACCTGTGAAAAGCAAAAGCCTCAATCCTGAAACTGACAAAGGATAGACCCAGTAAGTATTCATTTCTTTCTTCTGTCTTGCTTTTCTTTCAATTCACATTGCACTACTTGATGGATTCTTATTTCCAGTTGGGCTCAAATACAATCTTGTCTCCATGGTATTATCTTTTTTCCCCTTTGAGGTGTCATTGGAAAAATACAGTGAATGTTAAAATTATTATTTTTGTTGTTGTTATTATTATTATTATTATTATTATTATTATTTTGTGGTAATGGAGATTGAACTCAGGACTTTGCACTTGCCAGGCAGGCACTTATGCCATTGAGTTATGTGCCCAGCCCCCAAAATTATTTTTTAAAGTGTTACGACAAAGACATGTTGCCTTTAATTCCCCCTCAAAATACAACTTGTCACTTCAAACACACATCATTCTTGCCACTTTCTGAACCAGTTCTAGCCACTTTCTGAACCTCTTTCACGTCTTTAGTTGTTTTGTCATAGTGCCTCAAAATCTTCAATCAATCCTAAACATCTCTCTGCGTTATTATTATGTATTTAGCACAGGGCCTTTAGGGTCTCACTGCACAGATCGGACTCACTGTTTTCAGCTTCCCAAGCTCTGAGATTACAGGCCCGAATCACCATGTCCAGTCTCAATCGTCCCAAGCACGGGGCCGGCATGGCACACCAGGGATTGAACCCCAGTCCCTGTGCCTGCCTAAGCAGGTGCTTTAGTCTGCTGAGCCATCTGGCCAGCCCTTCCTGGTTATTTTGATTCTCCATCACATGGCACTCAGCAGTAGCATTCACTATTACCCTTCGTAAAAACACCAAGGAAAGAGGATTTCCAGATCTGTGTCAGAAAGTGGTAAGAACAAGGGGATAAATGTGTTTGAAGAATGGGAGAAGATTTGGGGGGGATTAATGGCAACATATCTTTTACTGTAACAAAGCTTTTTAAATTTAAACATACACTGTATTTTACTGTATCAGCCCTTCTGTTTCATTAGTTCAGAGATAGTGGCCTTACTGGGAATACCTACTATCATTATGAACATTCTTAGAGAAGACCTGTTAGAATTTTCAAAATAATGCTTCACAACCCAAAGAGATAACTTTAATGTAAAAACCCATGTGATAAAGGGAATTTAGGCACATTGTAGAAATGTCTGTTCAAAATCTAGACCAGGAAATGTCTCCAATAATCCTTGAATATCTTTTGTGCTATAAAGGAAAACAACTACCAGGAACTAGTGGGGTCCTTGCTAAAGGAAATAGAAGCCTAATTCATGGACTCCCACTGGGCAAGATGGCACAAAGATAGCATCGGAAAGAATGTGTGAAGTGTCGGGTATAGTGACACACACCTATAATTCCAGCAGGAGGCTAAAACAGGAGGACTGCAAATCTGAGTCCATTCTGGGCTACATAATGAGTTCAACACCAGCCTGGACTAAACAGGGAAGCTTTGTCTAAAAGAACTAAATAATTAAATAAGATGGCACCAGATATAGTAGTATCTCAGTAATTTTAATTTCCCTAAATTCTACAAACATAAACATAAGCTAGAGTAGAAAAACAAAAGATCCATGATGTCTAACACACACCTGGAGGGCAAAGTGTCCAAGTGTCCCCCCAGTCCATCAAGTCTGGGCCGTGTCAAGGCACTTGCAGTAGAAGGAAGAGCAGTGACAAATGAACCTCCCAGGGCTCTGAGGTCACAAGACCACAAGGTCATCACGTGATGGTCATTACAAAGCATGGCCAACCTGAGTGCTGCAGCTGGAGCTCGGAGGAGGATTTGGAAAACAAAACCCATGGGCAGGTTCAAAGCGAGCTAGCCATAATGCAGTCGGAAAATTGACAAGCCACATCCTCTCACAAGACAGGAACTCATAGAGAGGATACAATCTTGAAAAAGGAACCCAAAGTAAGCAGAATGTGAACGATAACAGCAAATAAAGATAACTGGTTAAAAGTTGGGAAGGGAGCTAAGGAGGCAAAGAAGGCAAATTAGAGAAGTTGTTTTAGTCACTTTGGAGGGAAACACACACACACACACACACACACACACACAGATTTTCTAGATCTATAAAGTAAGCAGATCTTTTCTGCTCCTCTCCTAGAAATATAGCAAAGCTTCAATAAAAAAATAAGCAAAAGAAAGGGTGATAGTCGAATCTCATATAAAGTTATTATTAGAAAAAGAGGAGTGCGCAACCATTTTCCTATAGATAGAAAAATCAAGCCAGAATAATAACCCATGAAAATGTGAAAACTATAATAGTTATAGCAAAGAAAAAACTTTTAAATGGTTAAAAATTATTTAAAAAGTCAAAATTAGAAACATTTAAAAAGCAAAAACAAAAGAATAACAAAAAGCAGCAACAACAAATAAGCCAAATTTTAAAAACAACACAAGATTAACCAACCTACTTTCTGGGCCCCTTCTGTCTCTCTTAGAAGATGTCTTTCCCTCAATAAATATTTCCTACTTTTAAAAACTCACATGATTGTTAAAAAATATTTAAAAAGATGAGACAAAAAACGAAGCAACAGAACAGAAGAAAATTAAAATTATAATTCAAGAAAACCACCTGGAAACAAATAATGACTTGAAACTACACTGCGAAAGGGCACACCACATTCTAGGAAAACCAACCCTAATGGCACACTAAAACATACTCTGGTGAAAATGTTAGACTTTTTGAAAATGGAGAAAAAATACTTTATTTTAAAAATACTTTAAAAAACATTTTTAAAGAAGAATACACACATTGTCATCAGACTTTTCTACAACAATACTTTCTGTTATACATTTAAGGCAGTCAGAAGAAAATGCAATTCATGGTAAAATTAATTTCATGTAGGAGATTATGTATGAACTGTTATAAACATGCAAATATTCACACAATACTGATCCCATTAAAGACTACAAAGGGGCAGGCCAGATAGCTCAGCGGATTAAAGCCCCTGCTTAGGCAAACTCAGTGGGCTCCCTACCAGCCTTGCCATGTCAGCTCCGCCCCTGCCCCCCAGGGCATGCTGATAAAGCGATTGAGATTGGGCAAGGTGGTGCGTGCCTATAACTCCAGCTCTTGGGAGGCTGTAAACAGGTGGATCACTAGAGTCCAGTCTAACAGCGAGAACCTGAACACCCTGTACACCTTTTCTCTAAAATTACAAAAAAAAAAAAAAAAAAAAAGCTAAGACTAAATGATAGATCACAATTGTGATATCTGACATTGTGAAATTCAAAATAAAAACATTAAAAAGTATAGAAACTTTACAATGTCAAAGGCACAACAAAGAAATAACATTTATTAATATTTTTGTCCCATAAAATAGCAAGTATTTATATAGAACAAAAACCTCAGGAGATAAAAGGACACTGAAGGCAAAAGTATACAAATATATGAATTTAACATACCTCTTTTTTTTTTTTTTTCCCGGAACCAGGGATTGAACTCAGGCCCTTGCTCTTGCCAGGGAAGTGCTTATTCCACTGAGCCATCTCCCCAGCCCCTAACATACTTCTTAAACCAAGTAGATAG
>NW_004524593.1:11825654-11826800 GCF_000260255.1 Octodon degus
AATAATAATAATAATAATAATAATAATAATAATACGGTTTAAGTATTGATGGACATGTAGAACAATTGGAACTCCTGTAGTTTGCTAGTGGAAATATGAAATGGTGTAGCCACTTTGGAAAAGAAGTTCAGAGTTTATTGTACAGTTTAGTGCATGACCTACATGACCCTGCCATTGCCCTCTGAGGGGTTTACTAAAAAGAAATGAAAATATGTCCACCAAATAGGAGTTTTATGTATAATAACTGAATGAAAGAAACTATGACATCTGGCAAAAGATGAATAAACACACCATGGTCTAGCCATCCTAGGGGTTACTACTCAGCAGTGTAATGGAATGAACAACTCATACACACTTGACCATGAATGAATTGCAAAGCCAGCACGCTGAACACAAGAACTAGATACAAGAGGATACGTTATATGATTTTATTTCTATGAAATTTTACACGACAAGATTATAAATTACTCATAGCAGCTAAATTGTTCCCTGAAGCTCCAGAAGGGTATGGAGAGGTAAGGTGTGAAGAAGCACAAGGAAACTTTGCTTGGTGATGGAAATGTTCTTTATTTTTACCATAATGGATGCCCCAGTCAGGAAGAAAGTAGGAATTTGACCTAGTCCCAAGTTCTGGCTCTATCCCGGCCGCACGGGATTGAATGATGTCCACCCACACTGGTGAGAACGTTCTTTATTCAACTCACTGAGTAAACACTGGACAGTCCCACAGATATACCCAGAATAACATTTTTCTGGTTCTCTGGGCATGTCATAGCTCAGGTCAAGTTAGTGTTACAATTAATCATTCTGCTGAACTCTTTGACATCTCTCTTATCTAGATTTAAATTATTTATTTACATACAACTGTTGATTTAAAAACAAAATATTTTCTATATTTTACATTTTTCCCATTTTCACATAGCTGTTGTATAGCAAAGTTGGCGCTCAACCCCAAATCCCAATTCTTCAAACCCTTATTAATTTGACTCTGTTGTTGAAGCATTTATACTTTTTCCCTAGCAAACAAGTTCATTATACCCAATCTTCTCCCTTAATACTTGGAGGAAATTCATGAGCAAATGACCTTAATTCGAAGAATATTCCATTTCCTCTGTTTCTATTCAACAGACGTGGTCTTGAAACTCC
>NW_004524593.1:11827442-11829250 GCF_000260255.1 Octodon degus
CATTTGCCAGGCAGGCACTTAGACTGCTGGGCTAGCTCTCTGGCCCAGAACTTAATCCTATTTCTCTTACCTTCCCTAACTTCTGGTAATGAGCATGCTATTCTTAATTTCTATGAAACCAACTTTTTGGATTTCCCATGAGCGAGGCTATGCAGCATGTGTCCTTTCTCACTTAGCTTATTTCATTTACATAATTCTATCCAATTCATCCATGTTATTGTAAATAGCAGAATCCCATGGCTAGCTAGTATTCAGTTTTGTATATGTACCATATTTTTAACCCATTCATCATTTAAGGGACCCTTAGTTTGCCTGCATTTCTTGGCTATCATAAGTAGTGAGTCTCTCACTTTTTTATATCACAGACTATTAAAAATATATCATGACAGTCAATGTTCTCATTTCCATGGTATAATTAAAAAAAAACAAACAAACTTTAAATTTTAAAGAATGAATTAATATTTTATCAGACAATAAAACACTACTTCACTATACCACACTAGTAAAACTACATTGCTGGAAAAGGAGTTACTCATCATATGGTCAAAAGTATAAAATAATATTTATTATTAAGACAAATAAAATATTTGTCTGTAAATTGTTCTGATCATAAATATGCACATACATATGTGCCACAGAAGTACTACACTCAAAAGATTATGAATTTAACAAAATTTATATTACATTCTGAATATATTTCTAAATGAAAACTATTAATCAACCTTAAAAAAGAATCTTCTGTTGCAAAACGCAAAATATTGCAGTCTCAGCTTCCAATAAAAGTGGGTTTCTTTCTATATAGGTAAATTTTTTTTTAATCTTTTATTTATTTGGTACAGGGTCTCACTGTGCAGGTTGGACTCATAATGATCCTCCTGTGTCAGTCTCCCCAGTGCTGGGATTGCAGGCATGCACCACCATGCCCAGTTTCAGTGTTCTGCGCAGTGCACCCAGTGTGGGGCTGGCCTGGCATGTGGTACTAGGGATTGAACCCGGGTTCTTGCTCTTGCTAGGCAGGCACTTAGATTGCTGAGCTATCTCACCAGCCCTATATGGGAAATTTTTTTTTGCCCACAAAGCTGAACATACCAGAAGAATAAATACAACTGTGTGTCAAGTGGCACACAAGAATATTCATAGAAGCATTGTTTATAATACCCCCTAAGTCAGAGTAATCTAATGAACATTCACAATGGAATGCATTTTCTTTCTTTTCTTTTTTTTTTTACCGGAATAGTTGTTTATTTTCTTGGAATTTTTTTTTTAAGTGTAATTAAACCTTTATTTTGTGATTGTTTTTTGGTCTGCTGTGAAATTCTTTCCCCTCTTTTTGTCAGTTACATTCATGAAGATACGTTTAGATACTGAATTTGTTTAGAAGTTGAATAATTTTGTTAAAGGCACAGTTAATCATACTGGTTGTACTCTGAAGACAGACTTTAAAAATAAAAAGAATTTAAAGCATCTGGTGATTAGATTAATATACAGACACCCAAAGTTCAAGCCATGGCCATTTAATTCAGATCACAAAACTTGAGACGCACACCTAACATATAACCTTCTTATATGCACTGATTTTAAATTCTGGTACCTTTTTAGGAATGAGAGGTCTGTGTGGTTGAGCACCTACTCTTTAATGCAAAGACTTATGTTTACTTTTTCAAATGGTTCAATCTCACACGTAAACCCTTAGCAGACCCTTAATAAAAGACCAATTTGTAAAACTGGGCCATTTTACTGTTTCTACAATTTAATAAATAGCTTTCTTGATGAACGTAGTCATGACAGTTGAGCAGTATTCGAGTTAC
>NW_004524593.1:11829934-11833227 GCF_000260255.1 Octodon degus
GCTGCTTGTGGTAGAGCTTAGCCTTCAGGCCAATCATTTTTTTTTGCCTTCTTTGAACGTTCATGAGCCTCTCGACTTTCCTTTTTTCTCTTTTTCTCATGGTAATCCAAGCGGTACCCGTAGCGTTTACGATGTAATTCAATATATTCATTCTGTGGCATGATGACAGCTGCAGAGCCACTGCCGAAGGCCTCAAGAGTGCAAAGAAAAGTCCTAACTTTGGGGCGTCCCAGACGCACGAGCTGCCTCCTGCATTTTCTTTTTACACATGATATATCAAAAAAATTAAACATGAGATATCCATACAAAAGAATACTATACAGCAACGACAAAGAACAAAACCCTGCTACCAGCAACAATACACCAATCCTGCAAATGTAATATTGAGAGAAATAAGCCAGATTTTTAAAATGTATAATTACAGTTATGTCAGCTTAACAAACATGCAAAATGAATTTATGATGTTGGTAATAAGGAGAACAGTTACTTTTAAGGAGAAAGGTGATGGCTGGAAGAGGTTGGAGGGGAATCCAGGAGGGCTATAGTGCCCAGTATCTTGACCGAAGAGATAAGTACACAGTATGTCTGCTTTATCATAGCTACTGAGCAGCTCTGTTAGTCAGCCTTCCATCTCTGTGACAAAATACCCATGAAACCAATTTCAAGGAGGAAGGCTTGTTCTAGCTCATTTCCAGAAAGGTTTCAGTCTATGGTCACTTGGCCCTACTGTTTCTGGCCTGGAACAGCACAAGACATCATGGCAGAGAATGTGTGACGGAGGAGGAGCCACATCTCATGACTGCCAGAAAGGAAAGAGAGAAAGAAGGGGCAGGGGTCACAATGATCCCTTGAGGGCATACCCTCTGTCATAGTTAGCCGCGGTGACAATTTGAGTAGAAAACACTCAACTGATTGGCTTAGCTTAATTCTGGGAAGGACTGAATGGGTTTAATGAAGATGAGAGACCCACCCTGGTGTGGGTGGCACCAACCAATAGGCTTATCGCCTGGATGAAATAAAAAGGAAGAGAAGAAGGAAAGCTCACTTCAGAGGCTCTCCAGTCCTCACCATCACCTTGGATGTCCATCTCCTTGGCTTCCGGTCTCCTGGCTTCCAGTGAACTATTCAGCTTCCTGATAGGAAATCACACAGGCCTCTGAGGTAAGCTCCAGGCCTTTGCCTTTTGACTAGATCCTTCAGATCCCTAGGACAGAGGTGGCCCTCCTTGTAATATATATATCTTATATTAAATCTGCTTCTCTAGTGAGCACTGACTGCTACACCCCCAATGACCCAACTTCCTTCCATTAAGCCTAACCTTTAAAGATTTCACTAATAGTGCCATAGGCTGAAGATCAAGCTGTCAATGCTAGAGATCCAAATTATCACACAAATGCACCCTCATGATGTCTTGCTGTCTGTCTTTGTCTCTCATGACATCAGAAAAGTTTATTTTTTTTTTAATGAGGGTTTAAAAACACATTGTCAAACAGGTAAGAATTGAGAGAACATATTACAAGCAGGTAATTCTTACAAAAAAACCATTTAGCAGTGCTACTCAAAGTTAGAGCCATGGACTAATACCAACCTGAGAGTTTTTGCTTTTGGTCCAGATGAGAAAAGGCTAGGGTCTGGGCATACACATTCTGAATATTTTACAGTCATATGAAAATGCTTTCATTTCTATTGAATCCAATAATAGCATGGAGTTTGTATTTTGTGAGTCTGGTTTTTAAATCGAATTTGTATTAATTCATGTTACATTTTTAAAAAATTAGCTTATGATGATTAAAGGACAAAAAACAGCTCCTTCACTGCAGATATTTAAGAGGTGCTCTGCTAAAGGATGACAGATGACTCAAAATGAGCAAAAAATGGAGAGGGAGAAATGGTAAATATTGGGATAAATAAAACAATCTCTAGGTGCATAAGCACTAATAATAATGTCTTGTGGAGATATTTAAAACAATATTAAGATATGCTTTTGCAACAGTGCATTAATTTGGTAGGTGCGGGGGAAGCATGGTTCAAGCACTGTTCATTTGCTTGGTTTTTGTCCCTCTCATTGTTGTAGGATAATACAAATATTGATTTTTATTTATTTATTTATTTTTATTTTTTTGTATATTTAGGGAAGGGTCTACAGGGTGTTCAGGGACTTAACTACTAGATGGAATGCATAGTGATTCGTCTGTTTACAGCCTCCCAAGAGCTGGGATTACAGGTGTGCACCACCACACCCAGTCTCAATTGCCCTCTCAGCATGCCCTGGGGGTGGGGCCGGCACAGCAGGCCAGGAGATCGAACCCCTGGCCCCTGGGCCTGCTTGCAGGCGATTTAATCTGCTGAGCTATTTGGCTGACCCTGATTAACTTTTAGACTTTAAAATATTAATTTTGAGGGGCTGGTGAGATGGCTCAGTGGTCTAAAGCACCTACTTAGAACAAGCTAAGCTAAGCAAAGCACAGGGACCACGGTTCAATCCCCCAGCACCACATACCAGCCAGCCCCGCCCCCTGGTGGGCTGAGCTGGCCACACACAGGCGCGCGCACACACACACAATAAATAAATAAAAATTAAAAAAAAAAATTTTAATTTTGGGGGCCAGCAAGAGAACTCAGTGGTCTAAAGCATCTGCTTAGGCAAGCTTAGACAAGCCCAGGGGACAGTGATTTGATCCTGGCACCACCTACTGAGATAGCCCCTGCCCTCAGGGTGGGCTGAGCTGGCTAAATAAATAAATAAATAAAATTTTAATTTTGTATATTGTAACTTCTAAAGTAAATGTTAAAAGAACAGATTAAAACTTCCAAAACAATAGAGGATCAAAAATGTAAAAAATAATCAGTTGAAAAGAAAATTTAAAAAAAATGCTTGGTTGAGAGATATGCCTATAACCATTAATCCAACAGGACATGGATGCAAAGTTAGATTCTCAGAGAAATTTGAAGGCAGAAAGCAGCTAAAATACTATCCACAAACCCCATTTCTTCTTATTTAGTAAAATATGCTTGAGGAACACAGCTCATAATAAAATTGCATGAACCCCATCCTACAAGACTTTATATATTTCCGAAGGACTTGGACGAGGGCAGGGAACACCACAATAAGGCTCACCCATGGTAGGAACCTGTGCTGGTCAAGAAAATGGCATTTTTAAAAGGTGAGCAGATCTAGTCTCAGCTGATTGTCTTTCTCATGAGCTAGGAGCTAGGATCTTCCAAATGAGCTTCTTGTTGATCTACAGAAACTGAACATAAAAATAACTGCTGTTTTGGTTTTTTTTTTTTTT
>NW_004524593.1:11833384-11853047 GCF_000260255.1 Octodon degus
AAAAAATTATCCAATTCTTGTTGATTGTTTTAAGCGTACATGAACAAAATCTTCTGGCTAAAACACAAAATGGCTGAACTTTTAAAAATTCACCAAAAAACCTGGCGTGATGGATCTCTAGCCGCTCATGAGGCTGAGGTAGGAGGATCCTCCACCCTACCAAGGCGGAGGTAGAAGGCCAGCCCAAGCAACTTAGTAAGACTGTCTCAAAATAAAAACTTTAAAATGGCTAGAGCTATAGCTCAGCACTCGGAGACCTTGTCTAGCGTGTGCGAACCTTGGAATTCAGCTTGGGACAGAAGTTTAAAACATGGCCATGCGGAGTTAGGTTTCTGCTTCAACGAGGCCTAGGTTGCCTTGAAATTGCAGCCCACTTGGGTCAGCCTCCTGGGTTGCGACCAGAGCCATGCAGCACCAGACCAAAGACTTGCACTTCACTTAGTCCATCCCGTTTGGGCTCCTATAATAAAATTCCATGGACGGAGTAGCTTACAGGCAATAAAAACTGATGTTTCGCAGAGGCGGAGTCTGAAATCACAAGATCAGTGGTCTGTGAGCTTAAGGGACCAGTGTAGTCTGCTCTCTGGTTTATAACTGGCACCATTTTCCTTGCTTTTCTCACTGCAGGGACAAAATACCTAACACCAAAGTGAAAGGAGAAAAGGTTGATGGTCGCCTGCAGTTGGCAGAGATTTCAGGTCCTAGTTTGCTGGCGCCGAGGGAGGTTGGCACAGCAAAGGAGCAACAGGTCATGGCTGGCAGAGGCAGCAAAGTAGCAACCAGCCCAGCAGGGAAGCACCAAGCTACAACAGCAGCCTTCCTTCTGTCCCTGTAATGGTTGATACGTTGTGGCAACTTGAGACATTTAAAAGTTTAACTAAGCACCTTGGGGGGTGGGCAGGATCCTCACTTTATAAACATCCTCATCCTGTGCAAGAGGACCCCACAGAATACTACCTGGCAGGGGAGATACCATGATCACAAAGAGGATCCCACAGAGATGGTGTGAGTGTTACACATGCCTGCCAGAGGGGGTGGCAGCCTGCTTACAAACAGAGAGCAAATGAGGCTTTCTCTCCCCCTTTTTGCTCTCACTGCTCTTGCGTTCTTCTGATGCCTTGAACTCTGTCCCCTTTGCCACACCACCCTGACTTGGAGCAGCTGGTTACAGACTGAAACCTGCAAAAACTGTGAGCTAAAAATTAAAACTTTCCTTCCTTAATTTTGGGCATACAGTATTTTTTCTCAGTGCGAGAAAAGTAACTAAGAATTTGGTACAAGAAAAGTGGTTTTGTTACTATGACTACCCCTGACCAAGTGGTTCAAGAGCCTTTGGGAATGGTTTGTGGGAAGAGTTTGGAAAGGTTTGGAGATATCACCTAAAGGAGTAGTTAGTACTGGAATGCCTTTTGCTGTTCTGTGTGGGAGGTTCTGGTCAGAAGGCTAGAATGCTGATAGAAATCTGGAAGAAGAAATTTCAAGGCAGTCAAATGTTGAAGTAGTGGCATGACTACTGTTGGGGGCTTTTAATCAGATTTATGTTGAGAATCAAGAACAGAAAGCTCAGTAAAATGATGTAAAACATTGTAAGTTTGACCAGAAAGGAAGCTCCAGTAAAGCTGTGGACTACAAAGATAGAGCTGAGAAAATTTCAATTACTGAGAAGAAACGGGAGAATATAAAAGACGGCCTGAGGGTATGGCAAGAAGCAGTGAGACTCTGCTCTTTGCAGCCTCAGAATTGCAAAAGACTACTTTGAGGAGAAATCTACAGAATCTCATGTTCTGGAATGGCAGCTGCTACACCAGGTTGAAGAAGAGCTGCGGCATAGAAAATTTGTTCCTTAGAATTGCATTCACAATGCCCAGTGATCCCGACACCCCTTCAGCCAAGAGAGAGGAAAGTCTGGCACCTGCTCCAGCTGGCAGCAAATTTTGACATCATCCGTAAGGCATGGTTTTAGGTGCACGCAGAATGCAAGAGTTATTTGAGTTAAAAGGCTTCCACCTAGACTTCAGAAGGCCTGGAAGGCCAGGCATTGTGTGCCTGATAAGACAATATGTGGAGCTGTGAGTGTGAAGACAAAGGTGAGGTGGAGACCCAAAAAGTTTGGAAAAGTCAGGAACATGGGTCCTCTAAGGAAATGCTGTAAGAAGGGAGCACAGCTGGCCCAAGAGAGAAGTTATGGGAGCTGTACCTCAAGCCCTTTGGAGCTCACAATTTGCCACAGATTGCTTCAGACGCTGGAGATGGAACTATAGGACTTAATGTTTATCCTGCTAGATTTTGGACTTGCTTTGGTCCCAATCCTTTGTATTCCCATTTGTAACTTTTGTAACAAAAATGTGTATTTCTGTTGAATATTGGAGGTGTCTAACCAACTTTTCATTTGTACAGGGGCTTGCAACTAGGAGTTTGCCTTATATCTCAGAGCTTTGGGACTTGAACTTTTTAGCAAGGCTGAAACTATTAGGAGTTTGGTAACTTTTGCAGGTGGACTAAATGCCTTTTGCATAAAGGGATGTGCATGAATCTTGGGGGTTGGGGGGGGAAGTGTTATGGCTGTAACATAATGTAATGTTGATAGACTTACTACTGAGTCTTAAGGATTGCTAAACCTATGCCATGATGTTCAGGTTGTGAAATGATAAAACTAAGCATATCTTTGTGTCTGGGGACCAGTTTAAAGAAATGTATCTGGTTGCCAAGTTAAAAGGAGTGAATTGCTATGGTTGATACATTGTATCACCTTGAGAAGTTTAGAAATTTCACTAGCTGCTCAGCAGGAGGCCAGGTCTTCACTGTGTAAATGTTCTCATCTTGTGCAAGAGGAGGGTGCAGAGATGGTGTGAGTGCCGCATATACTCCCCTAGGGGGTGGTAACCTGCTTATGAGGGAGGAAAGGAAGCTGGTTCTTTCTTCTTTTGCTCTTGCTTCCTTTGCTGTCTTTCTCTGTCTTGAACTCTCACCCCCCTGCCACACCACTCTGACTTGGAGCCAGCTGATTACAGGCTGAAACCTGCACAAATTGTCAGCTAAATAAATCTTCCTTCCTTAATTTTGAGTGGCAGGCATTTTGTCCCAGCAGTGACAGAAAAGTAACCAAGACAGTCCCTTACATTTGACCCAGGCCACACATCCTTGGTGTGGGTGGCGTACCCAGGGTGGGGCTTCCCATTGTCCACACTCAGGACTACCCCTGATCAAGGAGTGGGCTAATGGGGAATCACACATGCTCCATCACAGCCACACACACTCTGGATCCAACCAGCCGTATCTCAAACTCATCTGGCTCTGAGCACATGCATACACAAGCCATTATAGCCACCCTGTTGCTGTGCCCTCACACAGGAAGAACAAAAACTTCTACTTTTCCTCCACTTTGGAAGACCTTGATGGCATTCAAGAGTGTTTTACCTCCTGGCTCGTCGTCTCTCTAGTGCCACCCCTCCTCATACTTTTCCACTTGGGTTAGTATTTCAGTATCCAAACTTCTGGGAGAGATTTAGGCATTCAGTGTACAGCAAAATGGTTGTTGGAAGCTGGTCTTTTCTGGGATATGATCAGGAAGCAAGAATCCTTGGAGTGGCCTTAGGCGAAATGTCCAGAGTGGATGCAAGCCTGTGACTGCCCAGTGCCAGATAGGTCTAATTTATATTAAGAATCTTCCACCCGAGCCAAATCTCTTCATCTCTCTGAACTTGTATTTTCTCCCCTTCATAATTCATCATGAATGCTGGACACGATGCTGTATGCCTGCAATGCCAGTAAGACAGGAGAAATGGCTTGAGTTAAGGTCACTCTGAATTACCTAGCATGATTGTCTCAGAAAAGCACGAAATCAATCATGCAGGATTCCTCTATCCGAGTTCATGGGGGGCATGAGATGAGATAATAATGGAAAGTTTATTCTTTTGAAGGAGACCCTGGTAAGATGTCTGGGGAGCAGGGCGTTTTTAGAAATGTCTCTGTGACGAGATCTCTTCAGGGGAGGCAGGGCACTCATGCGTCTATCTGCACCTTGGCCACCCCTGACAGTCACATCAGCAGAACTGGCATGGCAGAGAAGTGACAGTGTGTGTGGAAGGTGTGCTGCACCAGCTGAGAAGTGTTGCAGCGTCTAGGCAAGAGACGAGGGGGGATGGATTAGGATAGCCCCCATGGGGTGGAGGAGACGGGGGTGTCCAGCTAGGATTCGAGTTGGGATGGAGCCCTGACCTCCTTTTCCTTGTGGGATCCCACAGTGTATCTTCTTCAGTCTTCAAGCAATAGCAGAGATGAGCTCCTTCTTTGAGGCCCCTGAAGAAACTGACTTCCCGCAGGACTTCTCGGATTCCTACACGGAGCATGTGAAAGCCCAGTCTGAGCCCGCGCCAAACCTCTGCGTGCCTCCAACAGCTGGCAATGAAAGTGGCAACGAACCCTCTGGCCAGGGTTCAAGCCAGAGCCCAGAGACACCACCCGGGATGTCCACAGAGCCGACTGGTGGATCCTGTGATGTCTCTGGGGATGCCCCTACCCAGACTTTAACAAGGATCTCCAAGGAAGAACTGGAAGCCATCCTTCGTGAACTCGATGAGATCTGGGGCCAGGACACCTACGAGATGTCCTATGAATAGGTCCACCTCACAGTGGGTGACCAGAGTACTCATGTCCTTGGCACCCTAGAGACAGTACTCACTGATTGCCAGAAAACTCATGACACTACAAGCAAGGTGACTGTCATAGAGAACACAATGGTGCAGAAAAATTAAAGCAAAAGGACAAGAAAAAATGTGTTCCCTACCTGGTGCTCTTAGGAAGGAGCATAGTAAATGTCTCATCTGATAACACTCCTTCTTGAAAGTTGCCTTTTTTCTTTCTCCACCCTTGAGTAGACCCAGTATTTGATGAAGCTCATGAAAGTGGGTGGGAGCTGTCTTGCCCCTCCTCTTTTCTAGGATGCGCTCTATATGTGACTGACTTTCAAGGAAATTTGTTTGCCACATGCTGATTTTGAAACTCTTTTTGGAAGTTAATTTTAACTTCTTTCACTGATAATAAAGAAAAGTATTGCACCTTTTGAAATACACCAAATGCATTGAGTTTGTAATTAAAAAGTTTTTTTTCCCTTGTCAGTCATTGTCTGGTACATTTAGCATAGATTTTCAATTCAGTTGTGTGTGTGTGTGTGTGTGTGTGTGTGTGTGTGTGTGTTTGTGGAACCCGGGATTGAACTCAGGCCCTTGTGCTTGCCAGGGAAGCGCTTATTCCACTGAGCCATCTCCCCAGCCCCTTCAGTTGTGTTTTGTGTTCCTTGATTCCAGTGGACCTGACACAGAGGAAATGTGAGGGGTAGTGCTACAAGACAGAAGCCTAGGGGATAGTTGGCATCCTCTTTCAGGTTGTGAGGATGCAAGCTTGCTTCACTAAGAAGCTATGGGTGGGCAGGGGTGGGGAGATCACAACACGGGGGGGGGGAGCAGCTGGGGGATCCCCTTCTTTCTATTTTCCATATGAGGAGCCTTTCAGCAACTGGTTGAGGCTCTCTAGTTTAAAAATATCTTGTAAGGAGTCTTAAAAGACTCCTCGTGTTAATAAGGACTTATCAACTTATTTTCATTGCAGTTTCCAGTTTTTAAAAATGTTGAGGTAATTTTTCACCTTCCCCAAATCCTAATTCTTGTAGATTTCATTAGTGTTGAACCAATGCTTTCTCATGTCTCGATCTTTGAATAAGCATTCTTTTCAGATGTATTAAACAAGCAAAAACCCTTCAAAAAAATAAAGTCAAAGGACAAAACATTGGTTCTATGTAAAGGCTAACCAAAAAAGCTTAGCCACACATGCGTGTAATACCCACACATATATGTATGTGTACACATATATCCATCCATCTATACGTTTGTGTTCATAATTCTATACCACTCTTGTGTCCTCTCTTTTTTATATATGCATAGCACAATTTATGTGTTTGGGGTAACTTATGACTATGCCAGTCATAAAAGCACAGTATACAGCATTGTGTACAGTACATAGTACTTCATGGTACAAGGTCTTCAGTAGTCCATGCAGTCACTGTACTATACTTTAACAATTATTGTGGTGTACATGCCCACTTATAAACAAGGAAAATTCATCACTATGTGAATGAACCAGGATACAGGTATACAAACTTAAATGATTCTCCTGAATTGGTCTTCCAATTAGCTAGTACTAAAAATGCCCCAATGCACATATATACAACACAGTATCAAAATTCAGAATACCCATTCTTTCTATGCATACATGGAACATTTATACAAATTGATCAAAAGTTGGGGCATACAGCAAGCCTCCATAAACTTTAAATTTTACGTAAATTATCATGCAATTAATATTCCCATACTTTGGAGAATTGAGAAATACAATTCTAAGAAGGAATCATAACAAATATCTCAAACAAGAAGATAATTAAGTTGATATCTTAAAATTTGTGAGATATCATGAAAGAAGTTATTAGAGAAAAAGATAAGATTTTAGTTATATAAGTAGAAAAAGAAGAAAGACTAGAAATGAATATGGTAATTGATCCACCTCAAGAAATTATAAAAAGAAAGGTCAGGGAGATGGCCAGTAGAATAAGCGCTTTCCTGGCAAGTACAAGGGCCTGAGTTCAATCCCTAGTTCCGCCAAAAAAAAAAAAAAAAAAAAAAAAAAAGAAAAGAAAAGAAATTATGAAAAGAAGACCAGGCATGGTGGTGCATGTCTGTAACCTCAGCGCTAGGGAAACTGAAAACAGGAGGATCACTATGAATCTGAGCTGCATAGTGTGGCCCTGTACCAAATACATTAAAAAAAGAAATTATAAAAAAAGAGGCCAAATAAAACTAAAGAATGTAGAAGAAAATAATAAAGTAATAGGGATGCATGCATTATAAAACAAGTATCAATTATACCTAGTCAACTAAAAGGTTGTATTTTTTGAAACGTTGGAAAAATCAATAAATCTCTAAAAGAAAAGATCTTAAAAAATGAAAAGGAGTATAAACAACCAATGTCTGCAATGAAAAGGAGGACATTATAGACAATAAAAAGAAAAAACTTTAAAGTTTTGTATTCATAAATTTGAATTTAGATGAAGTACACAAACTCCTGTAAGAATCATGATATCTTCATGAGATGGAGTAAAATGAAAAAATATAGTTACAATGGATGAATCTTAAAGGTATGATATTGAGAACAAAGAGAAATTTAAACAAAAATTCTTCCTGGATTGATCCAATGGAGGAACACCAGGCTGAAGATCAAGGGAAGGATTATCTCAAAAGACAAAGCAGCACTTTCTCTTGAGGGAAGCGGAGCTGTCACTAGGGAAGAGCAGGCCCGAGCCTAAGGTGCTGCTGATATTCTCTTTTCTGGATGGATCTGGATCGTAATTACATAGGGGCTCGTTTTATTTTATTTTTGTTTATTTATTTTTGCGGTACCGAGGATCGAACTTGGGACGTTGCCAGGCAAGCGCTTATGCTGCTGAGCTATCTTCCCAGCCAACAGTGCTCAGTTTAAAATTGCTTCTGACTGAGGAGGGCTTTACATAAAGAAGTGCCTGCCTACTGGACAGAAAGGTGATCACTGTGTCACCTTTCTCATTGTCTACTAAGCTTCCTATCTAACTTTTTTATTTCCACTATGCTATAAGCACCACCTCATCACACTGAACTGATAATTTGCAGCTTGTTTCTGTATGGATTAGTCAGATAGTAAGTATTAATTGAATCAGAGAAAGGTTTTGGGTTAATTATGTAGGAAATTGAGAAATAAAATACAAGTTGCTCTAAAAAGAAGGTTCGAATTAGAATTATGCTGTGTTGTTGACATATATCTTGTAAGTCTGGAGCCAAAAATGAGCTTTTATTTTGTGGCATACAATACTGTTTTTTGTTTTTTTTTTTTCCTTTCAAAGTCTAGATATTAGGGGCCGGCCAAATAGCTTAGTGAATTAAAGCCCCTGCAAGCAGGAGCAGCGGACAGGGGTTCGATCCTTGGGCGTACCATGCTGGCTCCGTCCCTAGGGCTCGCTGAGACTGGGCATGGTAGCGCATGACTGTAATCCCAGTACTTGGGAGACTGTAAACAGGAGAATCACTACAAGTCCAGCCTAGTAGTGAGACCTTGAACACCCTGTAGACCCTTCCCTAAAAAGTACAGAAAAAAAAATGCCAAAGTCAAGACATTGATTGCAGAATTGGTACATGGGTTTTTAAAATATTGTGGGGTTAAGACTATAGAAAGGATCCTGGCAAACACAGAAAGAAAGATGTAGCGAGGAAAAGAAGGTTTGGACCCAGTTCTATGTGTGACACTTTGGGCAAAATTTGGGCATTTGGGTGGCAATTCTTTGAGCAATCATTGGACAGCCAGACTAGGGGTCTGAAGGCCCACCTTCTGGAAGCAACTCTAGAATCTGCGGTGGAATAAGGCATTTAATGGGAAACAGACCTACCTCCTGTTGTTCCCAAAGGCAGAGATATTCATTTAAAAACAATTGGCAGTAGGGTTATTTATTATTTTGGTTTATAACAATTTTCTTGCAGTGTTATGGTTATGGGTTGATACTTTTAAAATTGCCCCTTTCTCCTGAAGTTGTGATAGTATGGTTTGAGAGACATTGCCTGAGTTCGGAGCAGTCCTCAAACACAACTGGAGTCAAACGCTGAGTAGATGGGTTGACAAATGAGGACACTGTTACCAGTTTAATCCCCATATGGGCCAATTAGTTTCACATAGAGCAGAACTCTGTTCCAAAGTCACAGATTGCACCATTAACCTCAGTCAGTCGTCTCCAAATTGAGTGTCATTGATCACAAGAGGCCCAGGTACGAATGTCAATAGCTCAGCACAAGCCCATCATCACCTCAGAGCAGAGCCGTCAGGTTGTCCCATGCATCCTTCCTCTCAGGGCTGGCTGAGAATATGACAGTAGGTTAGGAAATTTGAAGGCTCCTCCCTTTCCTCTCACTTCCTGTACTTTACAAAGTGAGATGCTACTGTTGTATAGCTTCCATTTTTTTGTATGAAATTTGCATGTCTCAGAACAAACTGATAAAAAGCCTTATTGATATGCAATTCGTTGGGCAAGCAATAAATGTTATATGGATTCAGTTAATCTATAATTAATGCCACCTGCAAAAGCCTAACACTGATCCAAACAGATAAGAAAAACTAAATGCATGTTTTATAGCTCTTGAAACTTCATTACTTCCTGTTAATAAAAATCAGTATCAGGATTAGAGTTCTATTAAATGTGAAATTGGTAACAGACAACACTTGGTGCACTTGACTGGCATAAGACATAAATTTGCCTTCATTTTGTTTATTCTCAAAACAAACCAAAATTTTATCGTAACTTTTTTTGCTACAGAAAAATTGCAGAGTCACCCTTAAGTTGGGACTAAGCCTGAAAAATTATTTCAAAGGGTAATTTGGGGTAAAATGAGGTCAAATTAAAGTAATTTTAAAATAGGCATTAATGAAAATACTGTCATCCTTACAGTCAGTTCTGCAAACCTATAATAGGTGTTTTGATATGAGGATTCACTTAGCATACTTATCTTTTAGTAATAAAATGTAATTAAGTTAATGGTAAAACTGATTTCAGCAAAATGCTGGTGCAGTTCTTCTTTGTAACAGAGCCAACTTGCTTGGTTCTTTATGAATCTTTTGAATTAAGCCAAAAAACTTGTAAAATAAAGGAACAATGATTTAAATCTAATGCCTGGGAGCCTGGGTAGATGCCATTTGTGAGTCACTGCTTCCCAGGAATGAACTGCTTCCCATACAGGACTAGAGTTCATAGGCATTTTCTAATGTCGGAACTGTCACATTTTTCTTTCATTTACGCTCCACATCAGCTTTATTCTTCCCATTCCTTGCCACTCTTTCCTTGCCATTTCTCACTCGAAAGAGCACTCGAATAGTGTCTTCCTTCCCTCTCAAAGGTAGAAAAATACAATACAAAATTGACAACAGAGAAGAAAGTAGCAGCTTTGCCTTAGTAAAAGCTAGATTGGAGAATGTTCCCTTGGGCCTGCATACAAGTATATTTGCTAAGATTTTACCCTAGAACCAGAAAACGTAGGCCACTCCCTAGGGGCAGGCCTCTTGGCATATGAGAGCATTCATTCCACCTTATTCTCCAAACACGGTGTACTCCAGAATGGGCTAAGTGTCCAGTTACTTCCCCTTCAGAATCTAAGGTCCTCTGGAAGATTCTGTTGGAATGAAGGAGTAAGGAACGGGATAGGGCAGGAGTATAATTTGAATCCACAAGGAAACAAGAGGAGAGGAAGAAAGGTGGTTGCTCCCACCGCAGACAGCTGTTGGTCCACTTAGCCTTGCACAATGACATTCCTTCGAGTAGCACAGGCCACATCTTTAAGGAACTGAATGTGGTATTCTTTGTGTTTTCTGCAGGTGGATTTGCAATGAGACAGACTCTGAGATGGAGATTGATGTGCATGGTGTTTGTGGGAAGAGAGGCCAGGATAATACTGGAAGGGGAGTGAAGGAGGAAGAACTGGGTAGATGGAAAGTGTGGTGTAATCACAACAAAAGACCTTAACTGATCCCATAAGAGCATGGAGGCCAGAAGAGCGGTTACCAATGCAGGGGTAGAGATGGAGCTCTAGAACCACGCTGAACTCAGGCTAGAGGCTTGGACCTCGCACCCCTAGACTGTGTGGTCACTGAGAAGTGGATGCAACCCGAGATAAAGTGGCTTTCTCAGTAGAGCGAAGATCCTGAAAAGACAATTTAATTAAAAAGTACCAATGACCAACACTCCCAGTGGCTAGGAGAAGATACACATCAATTCTGCAAGGTTGGGGCTGCAGGTCTGGGCAGTGGCAGCAGCGTCCACTAGTATGTTAGAAGAGCTCAAATGTAAGACATGTATCATCTTATGTTCAAGGAACTCAAACGTTACATTACGATTCATTCTTCATTTTACATGCAACTAATAGGCATTGTCATTTGGTCCTTCCTCCTTCAACCCATGAAACTATGGTCACTGTTAAATATCTCCCCCGTCTACTACATGCTTCCTATCTAAGCTGGACCCCAGGATGTGATTACATTTCAATAAACCCATCAGAAGTTGTAAAAAAATCTCATTATGTTGAAAGTGCATTTAACAATACTACCCTACTGAACATCCAAGCTTAGCAACATGGAATTCTGTAGGTGTCAGTTGTTAGCCTGTGTGACTTCATGGCAGATTTGGAAGTATGGTTTGCTACTGCTGCCCAGGGTTTCGAGAGAATATTATACCATATATAGCTTGTCTGAGAAGAGATCGAAAGTCAAGACTTGAAGTATGGTTTTTACTAAATGTACGTTGTTTTTGCACTATCATAAGGTTGAGAAAAACCACAAGTCAGGGACTGTCTGCATTGTCCTTCCACATGGAAGAAGAAAATATAAATTGGCTCTTAGTAGGTTTTGATAAGCATCAGTTCCTCTCTTTATCATTCTCTATCCTCTCTTTCTCAATTGGCTATTTTTTTAAATTTAACTCAGTTTAGTGAAGATTTCACCTGCATCACTCCACAAAATTTCTTCCACCCAGAAACCAGTATCTTCCCATTTAGTTGTAAAATTTAGTAGACATCAGATTTGATCTTTTACATGACTTCTGTGCAGCATTCATACTACCAAACCATGTCTTCCTTTTAAAACTCTCTACTGCCTTGGCTTCCAAAGCTCCATTCTTGTATCACAAATACTACTTTGTGTCACTTATTCCATACTCTAAAGCAGACCTCTATCTTAAGAGCAAATCCTGTAGCAGACTTCCATATTTCCATATTCCCAAATGCCTCTGGTGTTAAATCACTTGATTCTGGTAGAATGTTGAGTCCAATACTTGGCATACTCTGAGTACTCTACTGTGTCAACCATTGTGTTAATTACTGTGGCAGGCAGCTTTCTGTCAATAAAACAAATACCTGAGCTGATCAATTTGTAAAGAACAAAGATTTATTTTGGCTTACAGTTTTAGATGTCTCAGTCTATGGTTTGCTGTCCTTTTTGGTATGGGCAAAGCATCACATCACAACAGGACTAGAAGTTGCAGCCATACTATCTGCCTCACAACCAGAAAAGGAAAGAAGACAGGGCTTTGATCTACAATCCCCATTAAGTGCATGCCCACAGTGACCTAGGGACATCTCACTAGGCTCTGCCTGTTAAAGATTCTGTCACCTCCCAATAGAGCGTGGGGCTGGGATACAAGCCTTTAACACTTGGACCTTTGGGTGGGGAACTGTAACATCTAAACCACAGCAAGCAGTGTGCCTACCTAGAAATCCAACGGGCATACTCCCATTCTAAACAAATGGCTCCTCTTCTTCACAGTCTTGCCTTTTAAATCTTCACAATTTTGCTTTTTAAGAATCTTCTCCAAGATGAGCAATAATAAGCACAGTGTATGTGTGCATGTGCACACAGAGATACACATGCATGTATGCAAGTGTGCAGGCATACACACTTTCCTGTGCAGGAAAGGGAGAAATGTGAGCATCATTACCCTTTATTCCTTCTTGTCTTCACTGCTCTGGCCACTAACGAATCCTCAGTCCCCCATCATACTTTATTCTGGAGACTCTTTCTCTTTTTTCCTGGCTACAATCTCTGCACTCAGGCCATCTTCTTCCCTCTCATGATTATTCTTCAAGTCCATCTTACGTCTTCCCATCACCAAAATCTTCCCTGCATCCACTTTCTTGTAGAAAACCTCGAGGTCTCTCTCTTGCTTTTTCTAGTGCTTGGCCTCTGACTTCTGATCTCATTTGGGCGCTCATCCAAAGTGTTATTAACCTCTCTTTTGCTTGACTTATTTTCTCTAGTCCATTCTTAATCATGCCCTGTGGTATGTTTCCGTATCCCTTTGTCCCGTGCTTACTTACTGTTTCTTGGTTATGCTGGTCTCCCATGTTCACAGAACACCTTAAATAGGCTCCCAGCTATACTCACACCTGCTCTCAACCTTTGTCCGTGTAGGGAGAGCACATGTTTATGGAATTAAGTTAGAGTGAATGTCAACACGTGAACTGAATGATCTGAAGCTTCAAAACTTGATCAAGGAAGACAGGGGCACTGAGCAAATATACAAATAGGTTTTATGAAACCCTGACCTGGGATTTGAGAAAAAGCCATGATAATTAAGATGCAAATGCTTTAGCAATAATAAAAATGGGACACTTTGCCTACTTCTTCACTCTTTCTTAATTGTCCCATGTGGATTATCTAAGGAAGCTTCTGCTTATAAATTAGGGTTCTACATGACATGTAATTTGGGGACTTTCTTAGATACTAGGAAGAGGAAGAAAACAGCTCTACGAAAGTAAATTTTCAGAAGAGAGGAGAAGCAATGGTTCTAATGTAGGCCAGAGTGACACTTGTTTATTACATTGGTATTCGCTGAATCTTATATACTCAAAAGTCTCCAATAGCACTATGGGTGGAATAAGGAAAAGGTTGGAAGTTTAAATACCAAACTCTCAAAATTGTCTGAATTTTCAATACCTTACTGTACAACAAAGGAATGTGTGATGGTGAATCTTGACGGCTGACTTGATTTGACCAGGGGATACCTGAAGGTGATTGGATTGGGAGGGGGCCAAACCCTTACCAGATGAACCCAAGGGATTTATAGTTCATAGATGCACTCATAGGAGCTGACTAAATAGCCATAGGTGGCTAATAGGAGCTGGGGACTAGCTGGAGGAAGGGGGTGGGGGTGGGGATGCATTTGAAGGGTAGGTTTTTTCCTTTTGGGATTCCTTCCCTCTCACAGGTTCCTGGCTGCCAGGTGAGCAGCTTTTCTTTATCATGCCCTTCCACTTCAATGTTCCTGCCTTGGAGCTGACCAAGAAGGAAACCTTTGAACTGTGAGCTCAAACAAACCTGGCCTCCGTTAAGCTTTGTATGTCAGGTATCTTGTTCCCAAAGTAGGAAGGTGACTAGTACAGATGGTAATTCCACTTTGGAAATCAAGGCCATTTTGCATTGCTTTAAAAGGAATTCACCGCCTATGATTCATGCCTGTTTTGTTTCTCAGCTTAACCTTTGTCCAGGAACCAGCTCTCCTACAAATTGTACTTCTGCATTTTTGTTCTTGATTTTGTAGGATCTATATGACAGGATCTTCAGAGATAAACTTTCATGGTGTTCAAGTTTAAATTTTTAAAGGAAAAACATTTGAGACATTCATCAGGGGCAGGAGTCTCTAAAAATATTTAATAACATGAATGTAGGTAACAATGTTTGAAAGAGGCAAATTTGTTGGCACATATTTGTTAAACAGAAATACAAACAAATGTAGAGAAGATACTATTTTAATTATTTTTTTTCTTGAACACCTGTTAATCTAAATATATTTTATTTGGTAATAGCTGATAATTTTTTAATACATGTGAGCACACATCCAAATAAACAGAGCAAACACTTATGCCACAGAGAGAATATGCTTTTTAATAGGATTTAAAGTTGACATTTCAACTGAAATCCCAAGATGTTATTCAAAAATTATGAAATCTCTAGCTAGGGTGTTCTTATGAAATAAATAGTTCCAAACCTAGTCTGGGACTCAAATATTTTCATCTGCTGGAAGGTAGAAAATAGTAGAGAAAATTCAAATGAAGGGATGATGAGAAAGTTGTGCTCACTACCCTTGGAGGGGAGGAGGGGAAGATACTTCTTTGGCCTAGGGCAGGAGGCTTCTGTGGGCTTCCATTGCGTCAGCTGATGCCTGCCATGGGGGGATTCTGTGGAATGAGGTCTGACTTCCATTCAGGAAACTGGAAAACAGGTTGCCCAACTGCTTCTGTGCAGAACTAAGAGGGAGAGAATGACCGGTAGGTTGCTTGACTGTTTCCTGTAGCCCAGTTCCCTGGAAGAGAAAGAACTGGCCTAGAGGCATCTTGAATACACCTAGGACTGCCTGAGGAGGAGGGGGCAGGGTGTGTGTGAAAGGATTCTAGCAGGCTGAGGAAAACAGAAGCTGAGGGTAATTAGGAGTAGCAGACTGAAAGGAAAGGTGCATCACCCACGTCATAGGGATGGAAAGTAGAGAAGCCAGGAGCAATACTTTAAAGAATCCCTGGACAGCCAGCCTTAATTAAGCACATAATGATAGCTCCAGGGACTGGCAATGTATAGGAGCCTACCATTGGTTTGCTGCTCTAATGTCACGGTCTTGAAAGTGTTAATTCTTCTCCAAGAAGGAGTGGGGAGTTACCATTTTGCACCAGGCCTTACGCATCAGGTAGCTGGTCCTGCATGCCAGGCTAAGCATTGGCAAAGCTGGCTAACAATGGTGCCAGCTGGGTAAGAACTGTTTTGTCCTTTATCTAGGAACTGGCTTGTAGGGTGGAAGAGAGAAACGACATGGGCAAGTAGAGAAGGAAAGCCTGCCTGTTCTCCCATTTAAGGCCTTTTGCCCAAAGGATTGAATTCTAAAGCAAATTCAGTATTTTGATTAAAATGTCATTACTGAATCCAGATAGTATTTGTAACTTAATGGGCCACAGTTGTGTCTGAAGGTCAACAAAAACATTTGGAGACTGGACTTTCTCCTACTAAAAAAAGCAGACTGATATCAATGAGATGACAGAGTCAACAACTGAAAGACTTCATGAAAGATTTAAAAGAAGGTCATAGTGCTGGCCAAATAGCTCAGCACATTAAAGCGCCTGCAAGCAGGCAGAGGGGCCAGAGTTTGATCCCTGGGCCTGCCTTGCCGGCCCTGCCCCTGGGGCGCACTGAGATGGCAATTGAGACTGGGCCTGGTGGCATGCTCCTGTAATCTCAGCTCTTGGGAGGCTGTAAACAAGAGAATTACTGTGAGTCTGCTCTAGTAGTGAGACCCTGAACACTCTATAGACCCTTTCCTAAAATACAATAAATAAATAAACAAATAATATCTGGTCTTAGTGTCCAAGTTCTCTTTTTTAACATTTTTTTCCAAGTTCTCTTTAAAAACAAACAAACAAAAAGAAGGTCAGGTGTGGATTTGAAACTTTTCAGGTGATTTTGTAAGTGCTTTCCTTAGTAGAAGGGACTGTTGTTAAATAGACCAGGAAACTTTCTGGAACATGACTGTATTTACATAAGATAACTGAAGAAGGAGTTTAGGTAATTAGCCAGGTGAAGGTTGGAAACTTACGGTTATCATTTCACTGTTAGCTGTTGTATTGAGAAGTTCAATTCCTACAGAGCAGACTCTGAAACAACTAAAGATGCACATGACCCCATGAAGATAAAATTATACACTAAAATGAAGCTCTGAGATTACAATATGTATTGGTTTTATTCCACACCATGATTCTGCTGCTCAGCTGGGAATAATAATAATGTATGCTCTTTGCTTTGGAATTAGAACATGAATTGGAGTCCTATGTGCAGTTAATTGTGGTCAGTAGCTTTCTGTGACCCAAGTGTCATATTTTAAGAAATATAAAATATGAAGTACAGACTGCTTCAGTGGGCAACAGATTTAACTTTCTGAGAAAGGATATGAATGAAAAATTTTTTCATTCATACTGTAGTTATGTAGCAGGAGAAACAAACTGACAATGAAGTGGAAAGTTTCCACAGTGCTTCGAGTATTCCAGTTTTACATGGAACCAGATTAGTGACATAATCTGGTCCTCAGGAAGGCTTGCATGTTCTGAAACAGGCACGTGGCCCATGCTGTAAGAAAGACATCCATGCAAAAGAGAAAGACAACTGGTACAGATAGCTATTGCAATGAACTCTTCTTTATTTTAGTTAGTTTGTGCTGCTATAGTAAAATCCCACACACTGGGTGACTTTTCAATAGGAGTTTACTTGTCAAAGTCCTGGAGGCTAGAAGTTCAGGGTCCAGTCCTCTGCTCCTCTGGTGTTTGGTGAAGGTTTGCCTCCTGGTTTGCATATAATTGTCTTCCTGTTTACTTCCAAAGTGGAGAGTAGAGAGGGGGATCCAGTTCTTTGTCATTTCTTTTGAGGTCACTATTCTTCTTGGGGCTGGTGCTCCACCCTGGGACCTAAGCACTTCTTAAAGGCTCCACTTCTAGTCCCCTCACATTGGAGGTTGGGATTCCACATTTGAATGTTGGGAGAACACAAACATCAGGTGGGTAGTATATTACTTAGGCCTCTTTGTAAGTTACAGTTCTTACTTCAGCTGTAGAAGTAACATAGTTATTTTGTAAACCAATTGTGGCAGTGCCTGCTTCACTGTTCCCCCAATCTTTTTTCTTCCTGAGCTGAATCCATTTCGTGAACTGTCTCATAGTTTGATGGCTTGAAAGAGTTCTTACTGGGGACATGCAAGTGGAAGTGATGTTCATAACACCTTCCTTGCCCACTGGATGTGATTACAAGCTGAGCACGCGAGAGCTCCATAGTGGAAGGAATTTGGGCCTAAATGTTAATATTCAGTGGAGACTTTCTGTCATTCAAGACTTTAGCAGGATGAGAAATATACTTCTATTGGCTGGTGATCATAGAGTTTGTGTTTGTTTTTGTAGCAGCTTTATTATAGAAACCTATGAAAATATTGTCTAAGAAAAAATAAGTAAAGTATAAATTCTTTCAAACACACAAAACCTATTCTAGTTTATAAAATAGTTTTAGAGCCAGGTGTGGTGGCACACACCAATAATCCCAGCACATGGGAGGCTGACAGGAGGACTGCCATGAGTTCAAGACCAGCTATGAGTTTATTCAAAACAAACGAAATTTCATTGATAAGAGATAGCTAGTAAATCAGTAATTCATAATAGCACAATATTCTCTCAGAGTAAAATATTTTTAAAAGCTTGACCATTCTTTAGGGTTGCTGTTTGGAGATGGTTTTCTTAAAAATAAAATTGGGCTATGCTACAACAGAATAAAAATCTGACCCACATTTGGGTTTTATAGCAACAAACCTGCAATGGAAGCATTTTGCCAACAGCAATTGTTAGGAGTCTGACAATTATAGAAATTATGTATATTTTATTGGTAGACAATAGAATCATGAATAGTGTATGATTTTTGCTCATTTTTACCATGTTGGAGATTGAACCCAGGACCTTCTTCCTGAGCCACATCTCCAATTTTTTGTTTTATTCTGAGGCAGGGTCTCTCCAGCTCCCTAAATCATCTAGACTGGGCTAGAACTTGTGACCTCCCTGTCTCAGCCTTCCAGAGTTCTGAGATTACAGGTATGCACCATCATACCTTCAGTTTGCTGACTGATCAGCTCACTACCTGTTGGGAAATATGGAAGGAGGGGAAGGCAGCATTGGAGGACTTTAAGATGGGTTGTGTACCTATTTCTTTTCCTAATATCCCTAGCCCAATTGTGTAGGCTCAAAAGCCTAATTTTGTTTAGACTGGTCAGGCAAAACAAATTTCAGTGAAAACGAAAGACACCTTCTCTTCCTTACTCCACAACTCCAACAGATGTGCATTTCACAAGAGAAAAGATATGGTCGTAAGTGTACCAATAAAACTCACTGTACAAATATTAGGGAATATCATTTGAAAGGAAGGACCTGGAGAGGCACAGAAGGAAGTGCTTGTCAGGAGAAATTCTACACAGAGAAAACACTGGCATCTACAAGAATCTTTCAGGGGGAGAAAACAGGTACCTCAGCAAGGCTAGAGTCACAGGGCAGATTAATATGGGTGCTCTCCGGGTGTTGCCAGCATGATAAACCTTTTTTTTTTTTTTTCTTTTTTTGGTACTGGGAATTGAACTCCGGACCTTGCGTTGCCAGGGAGGCCGGGGCTGCTGAACTATCTCCCCAGCCCCAAACATGGTTTTAAGAAACAAAAGCTTCCTTTAAAACTTTATGTTGTGTGATATGTGGCAAAATATAGTGTTTTGGAAAAACAGCCTGCATTGCAAGTAGTCTTAGGAACCATGAACTTCAAAAGAAATGGTGCCTTGGTCGTGAACGCAATAACATCATGGCTTCCCAAAGTCCAGGAAAATATCCCTAAAACGGCTGTGATCTGACAGTGAATTATGACCCCACTGCACCCTGTGTTCACGGGTGGGGTACTAGCCCTTCCTGCCTCGGGGACGCGGGCCTGGCCGGTCAGGTGCAGCCCCGCGTCCGGGCTGCAGCCCTCTCGCTCAGGTGCAGAAGGTGGGGAGGGGGTGGGGGTGGGGTCGGCCCGGTCGGCCCCGCCCACCCCGCTCCAGGTGCGGCGCTGCTCCCGAGGGGCCGCGGACGCCGGGGAGGCTGCGCGCTCCCGCCCGCAGCTCGGGTTGCAGGCGTGCGGGAGGCGCCGCCGCGAGGGAGCCCTAGCCGTCCGGTCGCGGGCGGTCGCGGCGTCAGCTCGCGCGGAGAAGCCCGTAACTTCCCGCCCGGGAACGGGCACGACGGCTCCGCTCCCGGCCCCGGCTGGTTGGGGGATGTTCTCGCGAGAGGAGCGGGGCGCGGGGCGCTGCGGGTTCGGGGGGCGCGGGGAAGCCTGAGGACAAGGGCTCGACTGGGCGGGGAGCCGAGGCGGCGGGCAGGACGGGGACGCGGGGAAGCCGCTCCCGCCAGTCGCCGAGAGCCAGCCCCTGACGTCAGGAGTTTTCCTTAAAGTCAACAACAAGCCCCGCGGCTGCGGCGGCGGCGGCCCCGAGCGGGAGGAAGGGGGCGGGGCGGCGCGGGGT
>NW_004524593.1:11853151-11876152 GCF_000260255.1 Octodon degus
CGCCCGGGGCCGCAGCCCCCGCCCGTCCCGCCGGCGCGCCCGGCCCCCGCCCGAGCGGTGTTTTCTGGTGATGAATTGAATTTGTAGCCGATATCCGATTCCCAAGTAGAGTCTCCGCCTCCTCCTCCGCCTCCCCCCGCCGCCGCCGCCCGCCCTCCTCCTTCCTCCCGCCGCCGCCGCCTCCCGCTTCGGCTCCGCGGCCCGGCCCGGCCGGCTCCCTCCCTCCCCGGCAGCACTTCGCCTGCCCTCCCGCCGGCCGCACCGGGCTCCAGGGGGCCAGAGGCTCTGCGGGGTGGGGGGAGGACAGGAGGGGAGGAGGAGGGAGGGGGGACCCCCGAGTCGCCCCCTCTCCTCCCCCCGCCCCCCCAGCTCCATCCTCCGCCACCGCCCGAGCAGCTGCGGGGCCGCCGCCGCCTTTGCAGGTAACAGCCACCGCCCCCCACTCCCAGCCCTGCGCGCTCACCCGCGCCCCTCGGCCCGGACCCGGGCCCCGGCCCCCTCCGGGCCTCCTCCGGCCAGGGGCGGCGGCGGGTGGGGCGAGGCAGGGGCATCTGGGTTGTCAGTGCGCTGGGGGCGTGGGCGGGGGCTGGGTCGGCAGAGGCTTCGGGTGTGGGTGGGGAGGCCGGGGGATGCCTGGCGCGGCGCGGAGGACCCCGGTACCCCCTCACTTTCCGGGGGAAGCTGGGGGGCGGTGGCGCGCAGGGGTTCGGGGGAGGGGTGTCCCCGGCCTAGCGGTACCGCGGGTGTCTGGATTGCTCCGGCTCGGCGCCTCCCGGCTCTGCACCCCGCGCTCCGGGCCCTGGTCCTTCCGGGGCGCGCGGCCTGGGGAGGGGGCGCCAGCCGGGCGGGCCGGGGGTGGCGGCTAGGTTACATAACGCGCGCGGCGCCGGGGTCGGTGTTTGCGGGGGGAGGGGCCGTCTGCCGCGCTGGGCGCTGCTGGGCTGTCTGCGCGCGCTGGGTGGGGTGCGGCGAGGATGCACCGGCGTCCCCCGGGTCTCCTTCCCCCACTCCGCCCCGCCGCCGCCGCGCTTTGGGGGAGACAGCGCGGCAGGGTGGGGGTGTGCGTGTGGGAGGTGGGTAACGAGCTCGTCTGCGTTTTTAATAGTAGTGGGGTTTTGATCCGCTTGGGAGTTGTGTGCTAAGAATAGAAATGTGCGGAAGATGCTGGGTTTGGCTGCTCCGCGGATGCTGTCGCTGCTGGCGGCGGCGGTGGTTCGGGCTGCAAGTAAACAAACCAGCCTCTTCCTCGTCCACCGCCGCCTCCTGCGCATCGGTCTGCAACAGCCATGATGCTAGTGGGGCCCTTCGGAGCCCAAACTTGCAGTCTCGCTTGTAGCTGAGATAACCCTGACGCCCGGGCGGAGATCATCCCTTGTTTGGTATTTCCCGGGAATCTTTAGAGTTAGGTTAGAGATAACGAAATTTCTTTGAGGCCAGGTTTTTCTAGGATCGGTATTTACTGTTATCTTCTGAAGGCAGAGGAAATGCTTACCCAGAAGTCAAAGCTAGAATGCTCACATTTCACCATCAAAATATCATGAAAATAAAACTCATTTTGCCACTGTGGTAATTTTGATTGAATGCACAATAGTTGTCAATTGATAGTTGTGAAATAGAAATTCACCAGTACACTCAATGGGTCTATATTAATTTCTAGTATTAATGTTAACAGTTTGGACTGTATTTAGTTCATCCTGAGGCTAAAGGGATAAAATGATGTGTCAAAGCATCAGTTGAGACAAATACTCCATATTTGGTAAAACATGGTAAGATTTTTTTTTTTTTTTTTTAGTAGAACTCTATATCACTTGGTTTTGGTAGAAACTCATTCGTTTTATTAAGTTGTGTAGTTACTTAAAAAGTTGAGAAAGCCAAAGATGGATCAGTCCAATAATGATGGTTTAGGAAAGATTAGTCTTAAGAACTTGATTGTTGCTTGCAGAGTACATATAGTAAAGACAAATATTCCAGGAGGTGGTTGCCTGAAACGTAAAAATACTTTCATTAAAGTATCTTTTGCTTAAATTCTTAGTTATCCAAGATATATGGCTGGATACATACTTATATGTAAGATTTATATAAAGACTTTTATGTAGATAAACGTGTTTGATTTGTCTTATTTTTTTCTTGGGACTGACCCCAAGTTATCTAGCTTGAGCTTCTAATTTTAAAGTGAAGAGAGCATGCATGAATCACAGAACACTGAAATTTAGATGCAAGTAGGTAGGCTTTTAGTTTTTAGTTCTATGTGTGTATTATATATTTGCAGTATGTTTTCTTAAAGAATTTAAAACAAGTCCACTTTTTTATGAAGTTATGATTCACTCATCTTCTGTGTTTAGCCTTTACGCAATGATTAGTGAATATTTTTGTAACCAAAAATTTATTTTTACTAATCTCGCCACCGATTTTTAGTTTTAAGTTGTGTATGTGAGAGATAAGGTTTCATTAATTTAGTAGGTAATTAGAGTGACTTGTGTATTAGGGGCTGGTTTGGGTGTAAACATTTAATATTTACCCTGCATTGAGAAGATCACTATCACTAGAAAGAGTAACTTTCAGAATCATTGCAAACTTAAGGTGTTGGTTAACCTTATGTAGGGCAAATGCACTTAGTCTCTTGTGCAAAGTGGGAAGTTAGGGGTTTTAAAACTCAAGCTTTTGATGTAAACATATGGAAGTTTCCAACTATTTGCACTTCTTTTAAAAGAGGAACCTGTTTAATAAATTAGTTTTGTGGAAGTTTGACTTTTACTTTGCATATTTTTGCGAAAAGCTGGCTAGCTGCACTTTCTTTTGTTGTCATACTATTTAGATAAAAGATTTTGTTTTTGGGATGATAAGGCAGTGTTATGTGTATGTTAATTGGATACTCACCATGATATGATAGGATCCTGTTTTTATATTCTTGATTAAATTTGAACTACTAAAAAAGAAATTTAAAAGCGTTTTAAAGTTAACAAATCCAAGAAAATGCATTCCTTATTTTGTTTTGTCTTGTAATTTGACTTACTTTTTAAGTTAATGTAAGGTAATAAAGCACATAACTTTTGTGGAAGAGTGGAATTAGGATGTTTAAGTAATTTACAGTTGTTTAACTCCAGGTTTCAGCTTGTGCATCACCAAATTCTGGAGGTATTTTATTATGGTTTTTACGTATAAGGGCTTCCATTCGGTTTTTAGTTAATAGTTGCCCATGTCTGGTGAGCACTTGTCATGTGCCAGGCACTGCATTAATTCATTGAATCATCACAACAAACCCTGCTCCACTTCTGAAAGTGATTTTCACATGAGAACAATGTAAGGTGACATAAAAATTCACCTCTTCTGAACTTTTCAAATTCTAAATTACTTTATCGTTCAGTGTTTTCTTTTACCTTGTCTTGAGATTTCACAGTCACAGTGCCAAATTTGGATAAGTAGGTTCTGCAAAAATCAAGCTGTTCTAGGGATACTAGAGATTGAGTACAGGAGCACTCAGCCATTAAACTGTATCCCCAGTCCTTTTTATTTTTGGTTGAAGTTTCATTAAATTGTCCATGTTGGGGTTCAAACTTCTAATCCTCCTGCCTCAGCTACCCTAGTAGGGATTACAGGCATGCTGTGCCATGCCCAGCTGTTAAAATTCTTTCTCATTTCAGTTGCTTTAAATGCCAAAGTAAGTGCTTCAACTTCTTACGTGTTTTATTGTAGCTTTATAGTTCTTCATCAGATAAGATGCATATTTACTTCTGCCATGTAATCTTGAAATTGTGAATAAGTTAATATGTGCTTCTGTTCTGTTTCCTTTTCAGTGTGGTACTTATGTATCAGCTGTTGGAGATGCTCACATTTCTAAGTCAGTATATTTTGTTAATACCCCAGGGAAAATGAAAAGAGAAAACAAGATGTGAAAAGGAGAGCTTTTAGTTTACCTTCTTAATAGGCAAACTGGAGACTTACTAGAAAAAAACAAGATGTTCAAATGAGAATGTTTCTCATTTCTTGTATTAAGAGAGTAAGGCTCTTGACAGGCTGGGGATGAGGGGTAGGGAAGTAGTGTTTTGCCAGTAGTAGACTTAGCCCACATTTTGTCCGAGTTCCATCACTGCTTGATGTTTTATCTTCTTAACTAAAACTTTTGAGGACATTAACTGTGTTTGATGATAATACTGTCACCTGTGAGGCCATCTGTACATGAAGTCGATACTCAATAGCTTTAAACTTGAATCATAAATATTAGCTGTGGAGGAGCTATAGAAGTATTTATGTTCCCCTAGCACTATGCTTACTGGCTAAGGAAGGTGATGCACAGACAGTGCAAGGTACTGTACCCTGGATAGCGTCACTCTGGGTAGGCCAGAGTGGGGACAGATTTCTCAGTCACGTAGTGCTTTTTCCCATGTACTCTTGTGATGAACTTTCTTGCAGAATTATAGCTTATTAACTCTCAGTTTAATCTGGGTAGTCAAGCTCATTTTTGCATTTAATGAATGATAGGTTATTTATCTTTATGTGTATATATAATTTTTTCCAGGTTACCTAAAGAAAGTTGCCAAGGCAGATTTGAGAAGGATTTTATATGTATATTGCAAATATATGGCCAGCTGCAATCAGAAGTTCTTTTAGTAGCAGTCCTCAGCATGTCTATATTATAGGTGCCTTCACATAGACACAGGCAGCCCTTACAAGAAAAGTGGAAGGGATAATTTATTAACAGCTTTTTGAGGTGAAACAGGAATCTGAGAAGCATTTTCCCGGGTGTTTTAAATGAGATTATTAAATATATCCTCTAGTATAAGTTGCTTATTTGCTTTTTAAGGATGGGCATGTTGATTGAACTGATACATATCCTGGGAATGGGAAAGGGAAAGGGAGAAAATGCTTTTTTTCTTGAGATGTATTTTAAGATATATAAAGTTGGTTCTGGTTTTTAAGAATTGGTAGTTTGAAAGAATTTAGATTTTATTAAAGCTAGAGATTTGTTCTATACTTTTAAATAGGGTAATTATTCTCTAAAGGAACAGAGTACCTTAGGATTATTCAAAGTACAAGTTGCCTTGAATTTTCTGTTTATGTTGTTTTTCTTTTAAATCTTTTCGGAAGTTTGGTATCTCAGTATATTTATTATAGCATACGTTAGTTTCTTCTCTGAGAAGTCAGAAACCTCACAGAATTATATTGCAGATATCCTTGATGACCATTTATAATTCAGAGTACCAGCATTCCATTGTCTTTGAACGTTATTCTTATTCAATTTGGCTAGCGTATATAATAAAACTGCAAAGCAACTGTATTCTACACAGTATCATAGTCTGAATTAATCTGCAGAGAAAGTTACTGAATTATAGTCTGATTTTTTTTTTTTTTTTTAAATTTTAGGGAAGGGTATACAGGGTGTTCAGGGTCTCACTACTAGATTGGACTTGTAGTGATCTGTTTGTGTACAGCCTCCCAAGAGCTGTGATTATAGGCACGCGCCACCATTCCCAGTCTCAGTTTCTGTCTCAGTGCACCCCAGGGGCAGGGCTGGCAGGCCTGGGGATTGAACCCTGAGCCCTGCGCCTGCTTGTAGGAGCTTTAATCTGCTGAGCTTTTTGGCCAGCCCTATAGTCTGATTTTTAATTTAGAAATTAACATGTAGAAAGTTACTAATTTAGGAATTTTATTCTTATATGAAGAGAATGCTTGGTGCCTTTGTCAACCTACATTTAATCTTCTGTTGTGATATGTTAATATTTTCATTTACTCTAGAAGCATTTACTTTTTTGGACTTTTGGAAGATAATTTGGTGTAACAAATTTAATTATATATACTTGAGAGTTCATGTCTTGTTAATTGTCAGTTGCAGATAGTCATTATTATTTGTCACTCGCTTGTTAAGGTAACTGGGGAAGTAATGTTGTCATTATTGGTTGGCCAGGGTTTTCTTACATTTAGAATTAATAGATGTGTTATATACTGCACAAAATATTTTTGAGTCAGACAAGGTCATAAGTGAAAGCACTTTAATAGCATATTTCAGGTCTGGAAAAGATTTTTAAAAATGTTTTTTTTTTTGGTTGGGCGTGGTAGCACATGTCTGTGATCCTGATACTTGGGAGGCTGAGGCAAGAGTGAGTGCAAGGCCAGCGGGAACCATGAACAAAACAAAAACTTGCTTGCCTCCTTGTTACTTAGTGTAGTTCTTGTTACAGAACAGTGTGTGTGTGTGTGTGTGTGTGTGTGTGTCTTGGGAAGCAGGGCAAAGAGAATATCTGCTTATTTTTTGAGTGAATAACTAAAAGATGTCTGAAAAAGTTTAACTGTTGTATAAAAATTGCATGGTTTACTATAAGTAACTATCTTAAAATTCTTAACAATTTTAGGTAGTATTGCTGTTTATTTTCTTTGGAGTTGAAACCTGATCTCAAAAAAAAATTTCAAAAAAAAAATGCTGAGAAAAAGATAGTTGTAACGTGTTCTAGTCTGTGCAGTGCAAAGTCTACAGGAAACTTACTTTGAAAAATAGTATTTATTATAGTCTTACTTACACGTTTCTATGATGTTTAATTTCAGTTTGTTTTTAAGATGGCATAATGATCTTCTCTGTGTTGACCTAAAGTATCTGTGTGCTTACCCTAAAGTTGCATCTTTGTTCCTTCAGTCGTCTAGTCATTCTTTTGTTCTGGGTTGTTGAACATCTTAAGTGTCAAGACACTGTCAAATTGCTTTACAGATTTATACTGTGATTGAACAAAATTAAAAATGTGGAATATTTTAAATATTACAAAATAGCATTTAAATGCAGTTATTGTCATCAGATTCTTTAGTCCGGAAGGTATATTTAATAAAACCAGTTAGTATAAGTTCTAAATGGAATCAGCCATCAATTTCATGTGACTTTTTTTTAAGAATAGAAAAAATAGATTACTCAAATATTAAAGCTTAAATGAAAAACAACATTTTGTCTGTTACATAATTCATTGTAGAACACCTTTCTATAGCAATTGTGGCTGTAGAAGGAGGTGAGCTTTGCTCTACCCTAGGAAACAATTGGCAGGATTCCAGCTCATCTTGCGTCTTGCAGACTAGTGTTTTTAGGAACATGGAAGACTGAGTAGGAGAGTATAGATGACTTGGTACAGGAGTATGCCACTGTAGGAAAATTAAGTCAGAGAGCATGCTTTTATGTAAAGAGCATAAGAAGCATTTATTTCTAAATTATTGATCTTAATAGTATGTCTATGACATTTTGTAAATTCTGTTCAAAGTGAGCATCATTTTAGGCAGGATCAGGGTTTAAAGCTGAAAATTATGATTATGGGTATAATTTGGTAAAAAAGTAGATAAACCATTCTCTATAAATAGGGCCAGAGAGATAGCTCAGCAACTAAGTGCCTGTTCAGGCAAGCACAAGGACCGGGGTTAGGTCCCTAGCACCCCGGTGCACTGATCCAGCCACCAAGTCCTGCTGTGGTGGCGCATGCCTGTCATCCCAGTGCTGGGGAGGCTGAAACAGGAGAGTCACTATGAGTCTGAGCTGTATAGTGAGGCTCTATACCAAATACAATATCAAAAAGTCTTCTCTATAATTAATGCTTGAGTTCACTGGAGTTTTTAAATTTTGCTTTACTGAACAGTTTATTGACAGTTGAATGCTAAATATATGAGCATGTATATCACTAATGACTTTTATTTAAAAATCTAGTTTTTAGGACAATTTACTGTGAAGTGAAATCATTTTTATATGTTTCAGAGTGTTGCTTTGTACCGAAGAGGCAGTTTCAGTAGAAAGCCTGCGGGCCTGATTGCCTGGGCTTGCTTCTGCTGTACAGTGGCTGTGTGCTCTTGGGCAAGTCACTTCATGTGTAGTCATTTTTTCTCCAATTGTAAAATGTTGGTCCATGCACCTTCTGAAAGATAATATGATAAAGATTTTGATAATAAACTATTTAAAAGATTGGTTTTGAAAATACTTTTTTTCTAGTGTTTTATACAAGGATATTTTAATGTAGATTACTTTTAAGAAGAAGTATAAGGTTATTGGTTATGCATCTTTTGTCTTCCTAATTATTATTTGCTCATATCCCACTTTAATCACCAAGAATAATATATAAATTTTCTTTTACTCAGGTTATAGTTAGAAACAAAGAATGGCCTTACTGGATGTAGGTTCCCTTGCTACAAGTATAAGAGAGGAGAAAGACTGCTAGAGTTCAGTTCTTCTGTTGACATCATTTTGCATCTCTGTTCCTTAATGTTTAATTTATGCTTCTTTACTTAGTGAGCTGACACTTTTAGTTATCTAGCACTGTTATGTAGCCAGTCTGCCATATTTGGTACCTGGGAATATTACATTAATCATTAAAATGTTTAGAGTCTTTCCTAAAGATTTTTACTGGGGGGAGTGGTTTTAAAATGGTGAGTGGGTCTTATATAACTTCCTTTTGGCGATTTAGACTTTGCTGAAATAAATTACACATTTTTTTATTTTTACATGTTTATTTTACTGTTGCCAATGATGCTTCATGATATGGCTTTTAGATTTTTCCTAAACTTTTTTATTTATTTATTTGATACAGGGTCTCACTATGCAATTCAGACTCATAGTGATCCTCTTGTCTCAGCCTCCACAGTGCTGGGATTACAGGTGTGTGCCACCATGCACCCCGTTTTGGGCATGCAGGTCTGGGGATTGAACTCGGGTCCTTGTGCTTGCTAGGCAGGCGCTTAGATCACCGAGCTATCTCCCAGCCCAATTTTTCCTAAACTTATTTGACCAAAATAGTGTATTTTTATTTCCTGGATTATCTTTAATTTAGTATTCTGTAAAACCAAATGCATAGTATTTTGAGAAAAAACCCCAGATTCCAATATCCCTTTTTGACTCTAAAGCAGCAAACCTTATTATGATGTTGAGTGGCCCTGGCCTTACTGTGGGTATTGTCTTTGATCTCATGGCATGTGAGGCAAGGGTGGGCTTGTGTTGATTCACATAGCCTTTGTCAGGCTATTGAGGGAGGCTGTTTAGTGAGTGTTTAGTCTTTGCTGCTGATTGCAAAATGATTCTGCTCTGTACTTAATTTGCATTGAAGAAAGACCTGTAATCTGGCTCAGTACTAGCTAGCGAGTCTAACCTTGAATTTACTACTATGTATTATTTATCAGAACGCAGGTTGATGGAATAGTGTGGTTGTATATTCTGTCCACATATTTTTCTAATTATCTGCATCTACAACTTATGCTTTCCAGGAGGACCATATAATATTCAACCGCCAATACCATGTCTTTGGAAAAGTAGAAATGCTTTAATTTATGTTAACATTTTCCTTTTTAGGTTGATAAGGAACAATAGCAATACTCCCTTGAAATGTGTTGCTATATATGTAAGGATGTTTTGGGGAACTTTATGATACAAGGTATCTTAAGTCCCAATGGAACTGTATTTCTAATTTTTGTCTTAAACACTGTATTCTTTTTGGGGAATCTCTTTAAAAAAAATCTTTCTGGATACTGTAAATATTGAACATGTTTTGTTTTGTCTTCCTGAAACCTTTTGACCCCTATCTTGTTTGCTTTGTCTTTCTGAAAACTTTGTGCCACATTTGTGGTTCATCTTTCATAAATGTGTAGAGTTTTTTTTTTTTTCCTGGCTTCCTTTTATCTTAAGTCTGTGTTGTTTGGAATTAATTTGGGTTCTTGTTTGGAATTAATTTGGGTTCTGCAGTTAGCCAGCCTGAGCTCAGATCTGGGCACTATCACTTATAGCTGTGTGGGAATCTGGCAAGTGGTCTGATCTCTGCAAGCCTGGGTTCCTCGTCTGTGAAGTACAGGGAGTTAGTGCTAACCTGACAGGACTGTTGTGGGGATCCTTGAGAGTGATAGATGTAAGCACCAGTGACAGGTCAGCACCTTTTGCATACTCCATTTTTTTCTACTTTCATATTCCTTTTGTTTCACTTTCTCCACACACTATATTTTAAAAAAGTAAAATGATTTTGTATTATGAACTTATTGTAATCTACCTAAAATATTTATTGGAACTTGACAGAATAATATATAAATGTTGGTTTCTTGATACATTGAGTTTTACATAAAGTATAACAGAAACATTCATATTTGCCATAACTTTCTAAAATTACAGAGATCTAAGCCACTCTTAAATCTTTTACTCTTTCATTCTTCGCCCTCAAACACGTGACTGTACAAATTTTCTGAATTATTTGTATAGGTGTGACAGTAGTTTTCTTGAAACATGTTTATTGTAACCTCTTAGCTTAAAAGTTTCACTATCATTTGAAATCTGTCACAAGACCAGGGAAGTGCATTCATTATGGAACTATTTAATAAATAAGCTCTCCAGTCTGAAGAGCTAGACTTTTATGTGAGGTCAGGCCAGTTGAAGGCATTTACAAAGAACTAGTTGTTTGTTATTGCTGTGTGAGTTGCAAGAATGGAAAAAAAAAAGAAATTCTTTCTTCAATACTTCCTTCCAGGCTGAGTCATCACTAGAGAGTGGGAAGGGCAGCAGCAGCCAAGAATCCAAACCCTAAAGCTGATACCACAAAGTACCTTTTCTCGAAGTTGAGGGCTCAGAGGGGAGCCATCATGAGCGATGTTACCATTGTGAAAGAAGGTTGGGTTCAGAAGAGGGGTAAGTGCTCAACAAAACTGATGTGGTTGGCGATTGTGCTGAATGAGGAAGGGTGTCTTGGAAGCCGATGTTTTTGTGATGCTGTTAAACATGCTGTGTCTGTTAAGAGAGAAATGATTTGTTACATGTATGTTAGGGTTTCTCACTACAGATTTTTTTGAAATTCTCAATTTTTGATTACTATTGAGTTATGCAGACAGACTTGACTTTCGAGTGTGTTGTGTTTTTCTGTGATGTCCATAAATTCTGTAATCTGCGGATATCTTTAGAATCATTTAATGTCTAGGAAGGGGCTATTTTTATGCATTTAATGACATGTAAATATATAAAGTATTTAATTAAACCAGTTTGGATAGTGGCAGAGGACATAAAGTAGTATAGCAGGAAGGATGCCAACCCACAAAAGCTCAGGGTCTAAAAATCACAAAATTTTTTTGTGTGTTGATGTTTAATTTTATATTTTTACTTTTCATTATGTACTTATATTTCCTATTTACTCTTTAGATAAATGTGTTATTATCTTTTAGTATTAAAGAACTCTTTATGTAAAGCTTGCTTATCTGCGTTTACTTATCTGGTCAGTGTTTTTTAGAAATCTACAGTTAGAATAGTTACTAGGCAACCACTGTTTACCCACATGACCAAGTTGACTAGGATGAGGACTTTTCCATTCTTAGGAGCTTTTAGTTTCTGTTTATCTATTTTCTGGTTAAAAGTTACCTGTTAAATATTGATCTTCATATTATTTGGATATCTGTAGTTAATACTTATGCTGAAAAGCTGTTGTCAGTAATTCAATGTGATTGTGTATTGTGCTTTTAAATCAGCTTTATTGAGCTGTAATGTACTTACAATAAAATTAAGGAATTAAAAGTTACACTTTGATAAGTCTTGCCAAATGTTTATAGTGCTATAACAAACTGCACTTGTGATAAGGTTTTCATCACAGCAAAGAGTTCCTTTGACACAAAGGAACTCTTTGAAGCCCAGTCCCTGTCCCTCAACCCTGGCATACTCTAATCTATTATCTGTTACTATAATTTTGTTGTCCTAGAATTTCATCTAAATGGAATCATGCAGTTTGTTGTCTTTTGTGTGTGGTGTCTTTCACAGAGCATAATACTTTTAAGATACCATTTTGTGTATATCAGTTTGTTCCTTTTTATTGTTTATTATTTTAAGGTCTGAATGTATTATTGTTTGTTCATCTGTTTAAGAATTGATGGACGTTTGGGCTCTTTCTAGTTTTGGCTGTTATGAATAAAGCTGCTATGAAAATTTGAATGCAAGATAAATTTTCGTTTATCTTGTGTAATAACCTAGGAATCAGATTTTGAGGTCATATGGTGAGTGTATATTTAACTTTACAATAATGTATGTGTTTAACTTCATTAAAGTTGCCAAACTTTTTAAGGTGGGCAGCCATTTGTTTTGTTAAGTTTACTTTCATGTTATTCTCATAAATTTGGGGACATTTGTATACTTTAGTGCTTTCTCGAGGTTTTTTTTTTAGTTATTTATTTTAAAATTTGCCTATTACGTGTGTCTTTTCCCTTTTTTGGGGGAAGGGTATGGTCAATCACAAACTTTTTGAAGTTTTACTTAATAATCCCTAAGCCTTTCACAGCATTATCATGAGAGCTAAATGAGATAATAGATATGGATAGATATATTTTGACAGCCTACCATAAATGTAAAGTATTGATGTATCTACATGTTTGTTAAGGTTTAGAGTGGTTCTTGAGTTTGCTTAATTTCTTACCTGAAATATCATAATAGAAGTTTAGTATTTAGTGCACAGAATATAGAAAATTATGAATTAAGAATTTCTCAGTGTTTTTCCTGTATTGATCAGAGAAGGAAGATCCTGCTTGTGTGTGTGTGTGAGTGTGTGTTTATGTGTGTTTATTTTGAGAAGTAGTAGTCATATAGATAGAAGAATTTGAATAGTACTTTATCATAAAATGAAAAGTAAAAATGCTGCCTTCTAGTTTTTCTACTTTCTTTCCTCAGGAGTAATCATTTTAGACCTCTATTTTTAAGTCTTCTGATCATTGTAATTGTATGTATAAAGTACTAAATTTTATTTTTGGCTAACCATTCTCATGTAACCTAGTGTCTCCATTTTGAAAAATCGTCAGTAATTTAACATTTTTTTTTCTAGACTGGGGATTGAATCCAGGTCTTTGGCGTAAGGTCCATCCCCAGCCTTTTTTGTAATTTGAGTCAGGTTCTGAGTTGCCTCAACAGGACTCAAACTTAGGATCCTTCTGCCTTAGCTTTCCTAAGTGCTTCCCCAGGTGTGGGCCACTGTGTCTGGTAATAGTATTTCCACCTTTCTCCCTTTTCCTTTTCTTTTTTGGGGGGTTGCTTTTATAGTTCAACTTCAAGCTGTTGGATACTGAGCTTCAGAGAGTCTGTAGGAGAATATTTAGATACTAACTCTAAATGCTTTACAAGTTGTGGAAATTGAGTATTCCTTACCATTTTTCGCCTCACTTTCCCTCCCCAACATGAGTTAACTATGACATGTACTCTGAATTGTCAAGGTCTGTAGTTATGCTTGTTAATTCTGGAAAGCAGAAAGCAGTATTATGATTGTATGAATAATTATGGTATGATGGGATGCTTAGAGAGGAAAGGGATTTTGTGTAGTCAAGATAATGCCAAACTTTAGTTTGGCTTCTAGTCTGGACTACGATCCCTTTTCCTGGACTTTCTGATTGCTATATTTTGCTTCCTGTTGGCAGAACTGTGTGTGCCTTCTTCATCTTAATACTTAGTTATTGAGCTTTTATTTGTTTATTTTTTGGTACCTGGGATTGAACCCAGGACCTTACACTTGCCAGGCAGGCACTTAAGCTGCTGCGATATCTCCTGGGCCCTCAGCTTTTAAATCATATTACTTGTTGATATTATTATAAGGTAAACAGACTTATTTCTATATATTGATGCTCAATTAACATCATATTATTTTGTTCAATTCTCTGAAAAGTTCTGTGATTTCCTAAACCTCCTTCCTTCTTTTGGGTATTTAGTTGTACTTTTCTAGAATATTTCTTTTCTCTCTCTCTCTCTTTATACACACACACACACACACACACACACACACACACACATATATATATGTATATATATTTGGTACAGGGTCTCATTACACAGCTTGGACTTGTAGTGATCCTCCTGTCTCAGCCTCCCCAGCGCTAGTATCATAGGCGTGCGTGCATCCTCATGTCTGATTTCAGTGGATGGCGTGCTGGGGTTCCAGGGCTGGCGCTACAGATCGAAGCCGGGTTCTTGCACTTGTGCTGAGTCATCTCCTCAGTCTGGGAAATCTTTTGTTTTGGTTATTATTTCATTTATTCTTTGTGTTTTCTGTAGCTTCTAAATTAACCTACTGCTTCACTTTTTTTTTTTTTTTTCATTTTCCATGTCTTTTTTTTTTAAAGGAAAAAATGAGGAACTATTATTTCGGTTAATTTTCTTGATTTATTTTTTTTCTTCTGGTCCATCATTGAAAAAAGTTTTAAACTATTTATATTTCTGGGTAGTCTTTTTAGTTCATAGTCACTTACTTTTTTAATCTTAGGCTATTTGTTAGACTTTCTTTTGAAGTTTTCCTCTTTGAATAAATTTCAGTTTATTTATGGGAATGGTGTTTTTCGTCAGGTTTCTGCTGATTTTATGAGAAGGACTGGGTTAACTGATAGTGAACTTTATTTGCTTGTATAGATTTCACTGAATTAGGATTTGTGATGGTATAGATTTCACTGAATTAGGATTTGTAATAGTTATACCCTTGAAAGCATTAATTGAAAAACTAGAAGAAATCAAGTTTGTTATTTTTCCCTTTACTATTCTTAATTTATCCTTTTAGAAAATTTCAGATACTAGTACTTAATTTTTCAATTTTTATTTTATTTTATTTTTTGTTTTGGCTGGCTCAGGATGCCTTCAGGGCAGGTCTGGTAAGGCTTGAGGATCTGGTTCAATTTTTATTTTAAGTCAAATAAATTTCACCAGGCACTACCTAAAAAAAATTAAAAAATCACCAGGTAGTTTGTTCAGCATTGTTTTGCTTCAAAATTGTTTTGCAAAATTGTATTTCAGACTGTGCTTGTTTACCTTGGGCCGATTATTATCACCTGACCTTTGTTATTAGTGAAATGTTAGTGAGTAACCTTGGTTGTTTGTAATGTAATAGTGAAATCCTGCTTTCCTGTTATTTTCAGGAACAGTTGCAGAATGTTGAGAATTCTTGTTGATTGTATGAATGACAGTAAAAATGTCATGTTGGGGCCGGGGAGGTGGCTCAGGGGAATAAGCACTTCCCTGGCAAGTGCAAGGGTCTGAGTTCAATCCCTGGTTAAAAAAAAAAAAAAAAAAAAAAGGTCATGTAACAAACATAGAAAAAAGTATTACTACATTATCTTCCTTGGTGGACCTGGGAGCACATTAAATGAGTCAGAGATAGGAGGACCACAAGTCTACACTGTGTAGTGAAATGCTGTATCAAATACATAAATTAAAAAAGAATAATCCTGAGCTTTGAAATAATGAAATGAGTACCTGACCCAAGTTGCTTTATGAAGAGGTTCAGTTAGCTCACAGTGTTAGCGATTCAAGGGCATCCATAGTGATGGTTGACCAGAGCCGGGGCGCACAGGCCATCATGTTTGCACTTAGCAGCACTGGAGAGAGGATGAAAGGACCAGGTTTGTGCCTTTTATAATAATTCTCTAGTGAGGGCTAAACAGACAACTAGCTGGTGTGATCATGCTTCCAGTGACAGGGACCTCTCACTGTGTGCCTAACCTTACACCCCACAAAATTTCTTCCCATCTTCCAAAATATTACCCTGAGGCCAAGTTTCCAATCACCGTGCATCCAAGTGGACACTCTGACCTAGAACTAAGTAGTCTTGAAAGTATGGAAAATCAGTTCCTTGATAATAATTAAAATCTAATAGTAGTAACTGGGTTGAAATTGGAACATGATTAAGGTGGTTTATAATGTGACTAGCTTGAAAGTAGAATAAATGTAAGAATAGTTTATTAAAAGCTATTTTCTTTTATACACACACACACACACACACACACACATTTTTTTTTTTTGCAGAACTGGGGATTGAACTCAGACCCTTGTGCTTGCCAGGAAAGCGCTTATTCTATTGAGCCATCTCCCCGGCCCCAAAACTTTTTTCTTTTAATGTATTTTGTTGTTGACTATGCAGTGCAGACTTGTGTTGATCCTCCTGTTTTCAGCCTCCCCATCACTGGGATTACAGGCATTCGCCACTAAGCCTGGACTCTGGCTGGCTCAGCCCGCCTTGGGGGGCGGGGCTCGAACTGTGTTCTCTGCACTTGCCTAAGCTTGCCTAAGCAGGCGCTTTAGTCCGCTGAGCTATCTCTCCAGTCCAAAACTTATTTTTTTTAAAGAGAGGATATTGCTGTGTTGCCCCCACTGGATATGGGGTCAAGAGGTGCCCCTCTGTTAAGTCTCCTTAGTAGCTGAGACTGTAGGGAGAACATTTGAAAATGTTGTATATTTGTGTTGATTTATTAAACTTTGTGTTGGATTAACATCTAACAAATTGTACTTTCCTGTGTGTGTGTGTGTGCATGTGCACGTGTGTGTGTGAACAACTTCTCCTTTCAAATAACTCTCCCTTACTTTATTTTGTACTTAGAATTTCCAATTCAGGGACATCCATAAATTGTCTAATCTTAATATTCTGTGAGATGATTTATTTAGATGAGGTAGACTTTGGTAATTCTAAGCAAGCAAGCTTAATCCCGCTGTCCAACATGCACCTTTAGCAACGTAAAAATTATGAGGTAGATTGTGTTGTAATGTGTGAGTGTTATGAGCTACGAAAATCTTAACAGTTGTTAGGGGCAACAAAACACATTTTATTTATTTATTTATTTATTACATTTATTTATTGTGTGTGTGTGTGTGGCCAGCTCAGCCCACCAGGGGGCGGGTCTGGCTGGCATGTGGGTGCTGGGGATCGAACCGCGGTCCCTGTGTTTTGCCAAGCTTGTTTCAAGTAGGTGCTTTAGACCACTGAGCCATCTCTCCAGCCCCAACAAAACACATTTTGAGGGGCTGATTAAATCATTCTGGTTTTCCCTGTCTGCACTTGTGTTCTCTTTGTTCAGGTTTTATTCACAAAGTTACTTTAGAAGTGTATTATAAACTGATTAAGGAGAAAGAAAATGACAGAAGGATTTCCTGTTTACTACCTAGCAGCAAGCTTTTTTTCATAAAGAGCTGTGGCTGTGACTGTATAAACCACATGGCAAGTTGGAGATCACTTTGAGTGTTGAAGTTATTGAAGAATAAACATAGGAAAATTAAATATATTTTCTAGTGGGATTGAAATTCTAAGGCTTAGTTTATGTATTTATTGTAATGTGGTGTTTGTTTTTCTTGTAATTTCCCTGTTCTTTATTTGAACCTGAGAGCTGAATGGAAAGAAGCATCAAATGAGAAATCTTGGTATATACATTCTAGAGTTATTTATAGAATTATAAAGTTGCTATTGTATACAAACATACACCTAGTCCTTCCGAGTCAACAATTGAAATCTTTGTAACTTGCAGCCTCATTAAATTCACTTATTAAATTAATTAATTTAATTTTGCAATCCTGGGGATCAAACCCAGGACCACTTTCCACTGAGAATGTGCTCCCCAGCACTTACCAATAGCTGTGGGTACACATATGCATAGATGGTCAAGTCCTCTGTGAAGAGCCACAGTTCAATTTCTGTTGCATTAATCTATCTATCTTTCTTTCTTTCTTTCTTTCTTTTTTTTTTTAATGTATTTGGTGCAGGGTCTTACTATGCAGCTCGGACTCATAGCCATCTTCCTGTTTTCAGCCTCCCCAGTGCTAGGTTTACAGATGTGCCACCACACCTGGTCTCAGTGGCCAGCTGAGTGTGCCCGGGTGCCAGGCTGGCTTGGCCTGTGGTGCCAGGGATCACACTACATTAATTTCTATTTCTTGTTATATTTCATTGAGGGGGGCTCCAGTCCAAGGTGGCAGAAAAGTGGTGAGACTGGATATTTTTGCATTGTTTCTCATCTGGTTGGGAAAAACATTTATTTTACTCCTGAGTATCCCATTAGCTGTTGGTTTTCAGCTACTGCCTTTTATCAGGTTAAGAAAGTTCTCTGGTTTGCTGAGTGTTTTTAATCATGAATGCTTGTTTAGAAAGCATTCAGTGTGTCTATAGAAATGATAATTTGATTTTTTCCTTTTATTCTGTTAATATGTTAAAATGGTAAATTGTAGTTATTGCAAGAATAAATGTCATTTGGTTATGATGTATTTTTTAAACTGTGTTGGTGTATTGGATTTACTTATAACTTGCTAAGGATCTTTATTTTTTCATTTCCTGAAAGATTGATCAGTAGTTTTCATTTCAGATTTTGGGTGTAGGTTATGCTGGTTTCTCAAAATAGGTCGGGAGCCTGGTGTGGTGGGGCATGCCTGTGGCCTCTTCTTCTTGGAAGCCTGAAGTAGGGGCTTTCGAATTTAAGCCCAGCCTGGGCAAGTTATGAAGACCGTATCTCAAAAAAGGGTTGGGTATATAAACTCAGCTTGAGGACCCTGGGTTCAATTCCTAGTGCGGTCCAAAAAAGAAAAAAGTAGTAGTAAAAATAAGTTGGGAAGTATTCTTCCTTTATTCTTGAAGAAATATGCATCAGGTAATTTTTTTTTCAAAGTTTTATTGATACACAGATAGCAGTGAGACAGTTTCAAATCAAATCGGAAGTACAGTTTCAACAAATAATACACTGCATATATTCTTCTTAGTGGTTAATTGCTGTACAAGATGCGGACTTGTGATCCTATTTACGAACACCATTAGAACAAATCATTCTATTCATTAAGAGAACGCAACTATATATCTATCCTAACCACTTGGAATACACAGATACAAAATGGACATTCATCGGTATACCCCATTTGTTCTAAGTTCCGTTATTGAATATTATAGGTGTGTAAACTCAGCAAAATATTCTAAAAGAGTCCAGTAGCCCATAATAGCATTGGGTCTTCTGTTTAACTGGCAATGTCAGAAATTATTGACCTGAGTCCCCCACAGCTCAACATAACAACATGGCTTTATTTCCTATATTTCGTCTTCATACTTTTCTACTGGATGGTTAAGACCAAGGTAAAGCAGGACCTATGCAACAAGAGTTGTAGCTTTTTGGTCTGAGAAGGTCAGTGAAATGCCCTCAGGATTTATCCTGAGATCCTGTACCTCAGATTGTAGAACCTTTATCAGTGCAGCCATGTGGATGAGTCACGGCCATTGCTTGGCCAATGTGCTCTCTGTGAAAGCCTGAGAGAGTGTCTTCTCCCCATGTGACTCTCACGTAAGGTAAATTGATACAGTTTATTAGTGAAGCAGTCTGAATTGGAGGTTTCCTTGTGGCACAAATTTTGATAATTTTATTTCTTTTTAGATGTGGAACTATTTATATTTTCTCTTTCATCTTGTGTCTTTTTTTTTTTTACGGTATGGGGGATTGAACTCAGGACCCTGTGCTTACCAGGCAAGTGCTTATTCTACTGAGCTATCTCCCTGGCCCCTCATCTTGTGTCTTTTGGAAAATAATTTTTTAAAGATTGTTCATTTCATCCTAGTAGTTCATCAAGGCATTGAGCATAAAGATGTTCTTTTTAATTTTTTTCTTAATATTTCTGTATTATTTTAATATTCATAGCATCTATAATATCTCTTATTGATATTGATACTGGTGGATTATATTCTTTTTTCCTTTTGATAGTCTTACTATGAGTTTATCCATGTTATTAATCTTTTCAAAGAACTAACTTTTTGGTTTCATTTTCTTCATCTTTTTTTTCTTTGTCATTGATTTTGCTCTTCTTTTGTTTTGTCTTCCTGGCTTCTTAGACACTAATATGATATATTTTAAGCCTTTAAAAGTAAAATAGAAAGAAAGTTTCAGATTTATCATCACTGCTGAACTGTCCCTTGTTTTGTATATTTTCATGATTGCCTAGTGCAAAGTATTTTCTGTTTTCTTTTGATTTCTTTAAATCATGGGTGAATTAGAATAGTGTTTTAAATTTCAAACCATGTAGGAGTTTTGTAGATATCTTGGGTTATTGATTGATATCTGGTCATAATATATATGGACTAGGGGTTTTGTAGATACGTTAGGTTATTAACTTAAATTCCATATTTGGTTATAATTTGGTATTATCTTTGTAAGATTTTAGATATCTGAACATTTCATTTTTCTTTAATGGTTCACCATATGGTCTGTTTTAATTTTTTGCTATTGTGGGTGGGTAGTGTTTTATAAAGGCCTGGTCCGGATGGTTGGTAGTGAGTCATCTCTTCTGTATCTTTACTGATTTTTATTTTCTTTCCTCCTTTTCTATCAGTTGCTGACAGGGTGCTGAAATCTGTAACTGTGCTTAGAGACTGTCCATTTCCTTCTCATTATGCCTTTTTTTCTTTATGTATTTGGAAGCTCTGTTATTACATGCATCTACATTTATGATTTTTATTTCTTGATGTATTTATTCTGTGATCTTTATGTCCATCTTTATTTCTGGTAATCTTCGTCTAGAAATTTACTATGTCTGACAGTAATACAATCATTTGAGATTTTTTTTTTTAACCAATGCTTGCAGCTTTTCAAATGTCTCAGTTTTATTGTATTACACTGCTTCACTTGTAGAGAGGAGGTAGGTCTTGATTTTTGAAAAAAATTTAACTTGACAAGTCTTTACCTTTGAAAATTCTCATATTAAAATTATTTTTATTAAGGGCCAGCCAGACAGCTCAGCGGATTAAAGTGCCTGCATAGGCAGACGCAGGCACTGGGGTTCAATCCCTGGAGTGTGCTGAGATAGTGACCGAGGCTGGGTGAGATGGCGTGTGCCTGTAATCCAGGCACTTGGGAGGCTGAAAGCTGAGTACGATCTGTGTAGTGAGACCCTGTAGCACCTATACTAAATTAAAAAAAATTTATTTAATTATATATTAAGACAGTATACTCCAGGTTGGCCTCTAACTTACTATGCAGCTCAGATTGGCCTTGAACCATTGATCTTCCTGCTTTAGCTCTGGAGTGCCAGGATTGCAGATTGTGCCCATTTAGTCTATTCCTTTTTTTTTTTTTTTTTTAATTTTATTTATTTATTTATGTGTGTATGTGTGTGTGTGTGTGTGTGTGGCCAGCTCAGCCCACCAGGGGGCGGGGCTGGCTGGCATGTGGTGCTGGGGGATTGAACCTCCGACTCTGTGTTTTAGCTTAGCTTGTTCTAGGTAGGTGCTTTAGACCACTGAGCCATCTCACCAGCCCTAGTCTATTCCTTTTTGATGGGACATTGAAACCATTTTATATTTAAGGTAACTATTTATATGATTTTCTGTTTGTGCTATTTATTGTTCCCCTTTCCTAGTTTTTGCCTTAATAAAGATTTAGTATCTTTGTAATATTCTTTTATTGGCTTGTTATGCTTATTTTGTGTTACATTCTGCTATTTTTAGTTGGCTAATCCATACTGTGATTTTTTTTCCATCTGATTCTTTATAGTTTGTTTCTCTGCTGTTACCTGGTGAGAGTGTTTATCTCTTCATTTATTAGGATCCTGTTTTTTCTTAAGTCTTGGATTGCTTTTGTAATGGCTGCTTTTAAGTCCTTGTCTCCTAATTCCAACAGCAGGGTTTTCTTGAAGTTGGTTTCTGTTGATGACTTTGTTTCTTTGCCTGTGATTACATTTTCCTGCCTTTATCACAAATATGTTGCTTTTCAGCTGTATACAGTTCATACTGATGATGCTGTTGTACAGGTCCTGGGTCTGTCCCAGTTTTCCTCTATTCCACCCAGTACTTGGTTTTTGTTCTAACTGGTACTTACCTTATTCTGTTAAAACTCACTTTATTTATCCTGTTGTAAAGAGCAGCTAAAACTCTGCTTTTCTCAAAGTTTGTTCTGTTTCAGGTTCGTTGGAATCTTCTGGGTTCATGCAGGGTTTAGGGGTTATTTGGGATAGAGCCAGAATATACCTACACATTTCTGGGCTCTCTGAGTCTCTTTTATGGCACATCCTCTCAATTCGTAGCCATTTTGGCAGCTCTGGGCTTCATCATCTGACCTTCAGGCAGGTGAATTACGGCATGCTCCCTGAGTCCTGGTCCTGTACGGTAATCCCTCAGAGTCACAGGACTTCTCAATCAGAAAGCCACTCACTTAATACAGCTCTTCTCTTTCAAGGACTTTTGTTTGCTTTTGTTGCTTTATATTGCATTCAAGTAGTAGTAGTTGTTATTTTTAAGCCGGGGTCTCCTTATGTAGTACAGCCTGGCCTCAAACTCGGAGAATCCTCCTACCTCATCGCACAAGTCCTGGAATTGCAAGCATACCAATCTCAAGTAGTTTTTTATATTTTGTGCAGAATTAAAAATTATATAAATACAAGTGGGTTGGTGTATTATTACAAGTTGTTGTAACTGAAAATGAAACTTGCTAGATATATATTTTATATGTAATACAGATGTAAAAATGTATTTAAACTGTATAATTGACAAGACTATTACCTAATGCTTATAAGGGATAGGAATATGTTATTAAATTTATATAACAAATTTTTCAAGTACATTTATAAAATTTCTAGCTAGAAGAGACTTTGTAAGTTTCCTGGTGACACTGTTCATTTTACAAGTTTCTAGTTTGTGTTTGCTTTTGTTGTCAGTTTTTGAGATAGGGATAGAGGAGGACCAATACCTGACAATTCTTTATTGTTAATCTTTGATAGTTACTATGTTCTTTCTTTTTTGGTGCTCAAGAATGCATTGAAGTATTTTAAAATATTGAAAAAAAATTTTATTAGTACTTAGTGGGGGAGGGTCTCCAAATTGTTTGGTGGGAATAACATCACTCCCTGCTGTGCATCTGAGGGGCTGTACAGAGAATCTGTGCCCCTTCAACTTGTGTTCTTTCTTAGTATTGGCATAAAATTAGAGTGATTTCTGTTTTTTGCAGTCTTGCAGCTGTTTCTTGTCTTTGCCTCCCATGGTTTTCTATTGATTAATACCTATGTCCATTATTTCTGCTTTCCATTATCAGTTCCCTGTTACCAGAAATTGTGTGTCTATGTATTGCTTTTCTTTCCCATAAGTGGTTCACTAGTACCTTGAATATATGGTTGCTTAATCACTATTTTATCAGTGAATGGATCGGAAAATAGTAGTTTTGTGATTTCAAACAGCAATATATGTCACATTACCAGGGCAAGGAACTAGAATTAGGACTGTTGATATTGAACAGGAAGCACAGACTAGATTATAGTTATAAAGCCTCTAGTCAGGATGGCAGTACTGG
>NW_004524593.1:11876462-11888436 GCF_000260255.1 Octodon degus
TGTTCAAGATGCGGACATGATATCCTATTTACAAACACCATTAGAACAAATCCCTCTATTCATTAAGAGAATGTAACTATATATCTACCCTAACCACTTTGAATACACAGATACAAAATCGACATTCATCTGTATCCTGTTTGCTTTACTTTTAAAACTGTAAAATAGTTCTAAGTTTGTGAAACCTAATGTTGGAAACCTGTAAGAATCTTTCTACTGTGTTTCTGATGAATTTTTCGTCTCAGATGTTGTGGGTGACTAAAATCTCCCTGTGTAAAGCGTATATTTTTATAATTTAGCAGTTCTGGGTATTACTGATCTTTCTGAGCTATGTAAAACAAGTTTTGTCTTCTATTTGATAGGACTTCGATATTTTGAGGTAGCAATAATTTTTTTCCTCAAATATTTTAAAGGAAAATGTTCTCAATTCTTTAGTTTATTGTGTGATATGATTTCCAGCCTTATTCTGCAAAGTACTGGGGTCTACTGTGGAAACATGTGTTTATCAGTGTTTTTCTTGCAGTGTGGTACCCAGAAGTGAGTGCAGTGCTCATGTGGTTAGTGTAGGGTAGACCCTGTCAGATTCACCGTTGGCCTGTCCCACAGCCCCTCGTGATGGAAGTCTTCAGTGCTAGTGAACACTAGTCACCCTTTCCAGTGTTACCTTTTAAAGGAACTCTTGTTCTATATGTTGGTTATAAAAATCATTTATACATGTCAGCAGTTTATGCAGATGCTACCAGTTTGGATTCCTAATGGTATTAATTTCTGTGTTCTTATACCACTGCTGTCACTGAGTATTGATCTTTTGTTTTCCTTTTTGTATTGCTATTTTATTTTACGTTTTTCTGTTTTTGAGGTTTAAGGTTTTGTTTTATTTTATTTTTTGTGAAACCAGGGATTGAACTCAGGCCCTTGTGCTTGCCAGGGAGGCACTTACTCTACTGAGCCATTTCCCCGGCCCCAGGTTTAAGGTTTTAAAAATAGATTTTCCTTAGTTTTTATATGAAGCTAAGGATTATTATCTTTAGTCAGATCATAAATTTGTTGTTTTTATTTATTTGCAAGAGCTTTCTATGTACTCAAGATGCCTTTATTTTAACTTTTTTTTTTTTTTCTTTTATTTTGGAACGGGTCTCACCCTTAGTGTAGGCTTAGGCTTTTCTCAAACTCATGTGATCCTCCTGTGTCAGCCTCCTCCTGAGTGCTGGGTACAGGTATATGCGACCGCACTCGGCCTATTAATGATTTGTTCCAATGTATATTCTCTGCTGTTCCAGTAACACCCAGAAACACAAATCATACCTCATTTGACAAGCTTTGGAGTAAAACAGAGAGTAAAAAACCTGGGTTAATTGGATGGGAGGTAGGAAAGGTCTTAGGTAGTGATGCCAGTAGGTGTAGCAGGCTCTAGGATGGCTCCTGGGATTCCCTTGCCGTGGTGCAACTCTTTTCTCCTTAAGAGGAAATAGGAACTATGACTTTCTTATAATCACTAGAATATGGTGAGATGTCAAATCTGTCATTATGTTACATAACTGCCCCTTGCTGTCTTCAAAGCCCACATGTCAAGAAGACTTCATCATTTTTGTTGCTGCACATATTTTTTCCTAGTTTGTATATACCGTAAAATAAAACAAAATGAACATAAAGAAATTAGAATTGAAGAGATTCAGGAGATTTAGGAAGGAATAATGAAAGAAATGAGACTTTGATACTTTATGGAAACATTTACATTCTTTTTGTTTTTTTTTGCTCCGAATGCCCTCATGGCTGGTTTGGCTGGCTGGAGAGTTGTGGGGATTGAACCACAGCAACCTGAGGCTGACAGCTTTGTGGAAGCAGCCACTTAAACTACTAAGCTAATGCCAGGCCCCATTCTTTTTGTTTTGTCTCACGATGTAAATGACATCATATTCACTTAACAAAAAAGTGTCTTCCAGCTTTATTCATTCCAATCTAACTTAGAAAAGAAAGTGAATTTAATAGAACTTGCTCTCAAGTGGATGTGTTTACTTCTTGTCCATCTGATTAAAAAAAGTTAAGTACATACATATGTATATATATGTTATTTCGTTAGTGCTGTGGCTAAGAAGATGACTTGTAGTTGTGACTACCATTTATTAGTGACTGTGGGTAAAGTACTGTTTAGTTCTCACCTGTTAATCGCCCCTTCCCCCTGGAATTGGAACCAGTGGCGCTCTACCACTGAGTTGTATCTCTAGCCCTTACTGTTTCTCGGAGTCAGGATCTCATGGTGGTGCCCAGTGCTGAGTAGCTGTGATAATGAGTGTGTACCTTAACCCCTAGGCCGTGTTTCTCATCTGTACATGGAAATGGAGATAATAATCGGTCTGTTTTATATGGTTGTAAGAATTAAAGATCCATAATACATGGTTAATTTAGCATAGTGCATGGAACATGCTAAATAGTTAATAAACCGCAGCTATTATATCTGTCAGAATATTGCTAAATTTCAGATTTAATAGAATTTGGAATTATTTTTGTCTGTATAAACAGGACTCTTGACCTTTTAAGGATTTTATTTTTTGTGTCCTGGGAATCAAACTCAGGGCGTCATGCTGCTAGGCAAGCACACTTTACCACTGAGCTACGTCCCTAGCTATACTGTTTTTTTTTTTTTGACACCTATTGTGTTCTGAATTGCTCAAAGATTATTAATATTAACTGGAATGAATTAAAGTGGTAAGCTACTTGTTAATTCTCAGCAGTTTTGGGCATGAGGGTTTCTATGATGCTGTTTCTCTTTGGAGAAGATGAGTATAAAAGAAGAGTTAATTACTTTTTTTTTGGTCTTTTTGAGACAGGGTCTTGCTATGCAGTTCAGGCTGTTCTCGAACTGGCATCCATCTTCCTGCCTCAGCCTCCTAAGCGTGGGATTGCAGGTGTACGCCACCACACCTGCTCATAGTATTCTTCCTTTATCATCTGGCCTTTACACTGTGCCCTTCCTTAGGCCTCATCTTCTTTTCTTTTTCTTTTTTTTAAAAATGTATTTAGTACAGGGTGTCACTACTTAGATTGGAGTCCTAGTGATCCTCCTGTTTACAGCCTCCCAAGCACTGGTATTACAGGCTTGTGTCACCACGCCCAGTCTTAATTTCTTTCTCATTGCGCCCCCGGAGGGTAGGCCCAGGGATCGAACCCTGGCCCCCGCGTCTGTATAAGCAGGTGCTTTAATCCACTGAGCTATCTGGCCAGCCCAGGCCTCATCTTTATTACTTCAAACTTTGTGTTTTATGGCAATTTCTTTTTGAATTCTTAAAAAGATTTCCAAGTTCTGGTAGAAAATCAGCAAATAATGTATATTTCCCTCGTTCAGGATTGGCTAATGCCAAATGATAGTCATATGTTAATTGTGTGTAAACTTTATGACCAAACATGTTTATCATAGGAGAATACTAATTTTCTATTTAAAATTAACAAATCAAGACATAGAGGTGTAAGGGTAGTATCAACCATTGGAAAAACTAAAGTTAGAAATAAAGGTAACAAAATGTGCTCAGAGGGAACTCCATTTCTCACTTTCACATTGGGAACTGATATGGTTAAAGCTGATAATTGAAGAAAGCAAGCATGATGTCAAAGTATTAAGAATACTGGTTGTGAGATGTGGGATGGGGAGTGTGTGTGTGTATTTGTGTGAATGGGGGAAGGCATACTTGGATTAAAAAAGTCTTATGTTCTTTCAAGTGAGTTGTGTAAATAATGATAAAATACAGCCTGCTTTATCTCAGTTTACAGGAATGAAAGCATATTTTTCTTTTTTTCTTTTTTTTTGGTGGAACTGGGGATTGAACTCAGGCCCTTGCCCTTGCCAGGCAAGCGCTTATTCTACTGAGCTATCTCCCCAGCCCCCAAAAGCATATTTTTCTTATTGGTACATGTATAAAATGACTGGGTAGAATGAGCCCGGCATATAACTCTGTGGCACAAGTGCCTGCTCTGCAAACACAAGGTCCTGAGTTTGATTCCTGGTAATAAATGAATTAATAATAAGTAGAAAATATTTTTTTTTAAAAAAGTGACTGGGTAGAAATATAGCAAGTATTAAAAAGTACTTAGCTGAAGACAGTAAAATTTTTTCTTCATTACATTTCTTATTTTGTAAACTTCCTGAAGTAATGTTAGCAATCTCAGGAAATAGTATTTCATTATTTTTCAATACTTTTTTTTAATTACTAAGAGAACATGTTTAGGCCTTCTTAGATTTAATTTGTCATTTATTTGATACTAGTATACTTTACTTTTTATTTATACAAGTGTTAGAACTTTTTTTAATAGAAGAAATTTTATATCGTATTCTTGATGTTTGCTGATGTGTCTTTTAGTAAGACTTGCATTCTGCTCAGTAGCCCAAACTCCCTCAGCAGTGCAGTGTAGGGCAGCACTGATCAGCAGTTCACTTCAGAGTAAAGGTGGGCAGGTATTTAATAAGTACATCAGGACAGAATCAAGATTGCCGGTTTTGCAGTACTGGGTTTTTGTGTTGAGCTCCAAGTCTGTTTTGTTTAGAGACAAGGTCTTCTTAAGTTACTGAGTTGGCCAGATTGGGCTGGAATTGGTCATTTCCAGTGTTCTGGCATTATTGGCAGTGCGACCAAAATCCAGCTTTTTCCTTCTTACATTAGTTGTTGCTTCAGGGTTTGAAGATGGCTGAAGCATTAAGCATTACAGCTCTCTTCAAGATGAGCTATGGCTTTTGCCAGCCACTGTCCCTCGTATGGGGAAAGTCTTAGTGTTTTAGGTCACTACCAGATTTCCTTTTTATGTTCTCTTGTCCAGAGTTGTGTTATATACCACTCCTAACAGAGAAAGTATTTCCCTTTCAGTTTCTGTGGTGGGAAATGACAAAGGTGAAAGTGCTTCCTAATCATGTTGTTTGCTAGCTACTAATGTCTGTGACAAAAAGTTGTTGATAAATATAATTGTTCTGGTTTGTCTATGGGTGTGCCCCCAAAGCCTCAAGCAGTTATGTGGTGACTTCTGGAGTTTGTGATTATTATGGCTCTGCCCTAGGGCAGGTAATTTGCACTACAATGTAAGGAGGGGAGAGAGGCTAGTAGCTGCCTGAGCTGCTGCTGCTCTTTTTCCTCTTTGCGCTCTGCTCTTTGCAGCCGCTCTGACCGGCTGCCCTCTGCCATGTGCTGCTCTGCCTTGGAGCCAGTGGAGTATGGACTAAAACCTCCACTAACTGCATGCTAAATAAACCTTTTCTTCCTTCATTTTGGTGTCAGGTGTTTGTCCCAGCAGTGAGAGAAGAGTAACTGAGACAATAATGTTTGTATTTCAGTTTGCAGTTAGATTTCTAGCACAAGTTGTGGTCTTTCGAGAGGTCATGTTGAAAATTAGACACAGCAACAGTTTCTAAAATTTATTACAGTGGAGATTATTCTAAACTGTCATTTTTTTCTGGCCCTAGGATTATGTTCTTTTCTTGGGAAAAAAGCTTCCTATTTTTAAGTGACAGTGAATTACAGATAAAGTCTGTAAAGTGATTCCCATATTGGCTTTATTCTCTTTGCAGAATCCAAATTTAATTTTCTAGCCAGTAATCTGATTGTAAGAGTGTAAGTATATCAAATTAATTATGTAAATTTTCTTTTTCTTAAATCCAGAAATAGAGTGAAACTGGTCACAGGAATTATAGTTTATGATTCTAACTGTACCAACCCAAGTATTACTGATTGAGCCATAAATATTCAAATTATGTATTTTCAAGTATTAAGTGTTATGTTTGGAGTATTATCCCTTATTTTCTTATTACTGTTCATGAACTTCAAAAAAACTATATAATCCTGATTTATATAGTTGTGATTGTGATAGAGACTTCATTAAAATAGTACTGAATGAAATATATTACTGTCACGTGAGACTTGTCTACAAAAGTTAGGTTTTCATAGTTACATTTGTCAGTGAATTGAGTTTTATGTCAATTTTTCTTGTTAGAGATATTTAGCAAAGCCAATTTTTTTTAGCCAGTTTTTTTTATATTAAAATGTTTGTATTGCTTTACATTTTTGAGAAATGGAAAATTGTTTTTGTACAGTAAATGAGCGTATCCACTTCTACAGTAAGGACAGGCTAGCTTCTGTGTTTACTTGTGGAGAAATATGTCCCAGGAATTTGAGAGGGTAGTAGGAAGAGGCAGATCACTTGATCTCAAGAAGTCTAAAGTCTAGTGGGGAAAAAAAAGATTTGCAGATGAGCCAGCCAGTTTCTTTGTCTTGTGCAGTGGTGATGTTAGTATCTTCTTACCTCTTTTTAGGGTTATTGTGAGGATGAACTCAGTTAAATTATATAACAGACTTGGAACTAAGCTAGGTGTGAGATAAATACTCCATAAACCTTAGCTGCTATTTCTATTATTATCTCAACCAAATAGGGATTTGTAAAAGTGATTTGGAGATACAGACTAGGTAGAGATTGACTGTAAAGTTGGAGGATTGATAAAATTTTAACCTTTCAATTCTCAGTTCTGTTCTATATTTTCCTTTTTCATCTTTGCCTCTTTTAATACCTGGTATGTTGTAAGTTCTCAAACACTGTTGAATGAATAAGTCAAGGAATGTGAAGACACTTACATAATTGGAATTTTAAAGACAACTACTTAAGATGTTTTAAAGTAGATGTCAGTAAAATTTGGAGATATTTTAAACAGTAGAATTCTGTCTTCCTGCCTGACTTAATCTGTGAATAGAATGTAGAATATTTTTTCAAGTAAGTAAATGATAGAAATGGAAAAGCTATTACTTTTTAGCTAGGCTTTTGAAACAAGCTGAGTTTTCAAGTAGTTAAAATATTATTTTCTAGGGTGAACTTGGGATATAAATGTTTTATCCTGCATACTACAGAAACAGCCATAGAACTGTATCAATCATCTATTGCTGCATTCAGTGACTTAACAGTTATTTATTCTGCTTCTGTGGTTTGACTTCTTGGTTCTTTTGGTGACCTAACCTTTGGTCCCTGGGGGATGCACTTAGAATTTGACTTTCTAGAATGAACCAGAAGATCCCAAATGCTTGTTCCAGTTGGGGACCTTCCTGCTGAGTGCCAACTCGGAGTGCTTTAGTTCCTTTCCATATTGCCTTTCTGCAACGGGGCAGCCTGGCTTTTTTATAGTATGTGATTGGCACCTAAAAGGACAAGCTGCTAGCTTTCCTAAAGACTGCTTCCAAAGGTAGTACAATGCTTTTCTGCTATTTTACTTGGCAAAGAAGTCACAGGATCCACCAATCCAGATGCAAGAGGAAGAAAAATAGAGTCATCTCTTCCCCCACCCCCCTCCCCGTACTGGGTATCAAACTCCAGACCTTGTGTTTGCCAGGCAGGTGCTGGGGCACTGAACTAAATCCCCAGGCCTGAGAATCCATCTCGTGATGGAAAAAAATCTCAGTGAATTTATCACTTTCTTAATCTATCATAGTTCCATAGGCCTTGTTTTCTTTGGGTATTTGCCTATCCTCTCTATCATTTATTTCCTTTTAATTTTTTTTCTTTCCTTTATTCTCAATGAGTTCTTGTCCGTTATCATCTCTTTTACTAATTCAGATTTCTAGGTTTTTGACACACTTTTTTTTTTTTTTTCCCTGTGAGTGGCTTTTGGATTAGCTCTTGTTTTTTACTTTACCTGCATACTTTTGTATTTTTTTTTCATGTATTCTGTGTTTCAGATAACTTTTATTTCTAATTTTTGTTGAATCTCTCAACCATTTTCATCAGAACATAAATCACAGATTTGCTAGTCACTAAGGTTAGTGTTAGAAACAGGGTGTTGTGTACCACGTTGTATTGTTGATATAAGCCCCTGAATCTTTGGTTTAGGGGTGTAATAGGAGATGACTGAGCCCTTCAGCTTTTGATAATTACCATTGAGTTTTATGTTATTAAAACTTTTCAGCAGATTACCTGTAAATTGCAGTGAATTATGTATTGCTCAGATTTTGTGGTTTAAAACATAAGAGGTAAGTTGTGGATATGCTGGTTCAAAATTCAATTTAATCTTGTGTATAACTTGGGCAGACGTCATCTTGAGCCATGTAAAGGTAGAGTGGCCATTAAGCTGCATTTCCCATTTAACACAAATTACAAAGCAAAGGCCATCGAGAACTTGTCAGCCCTGGAAGGAAGACATCTTGGAAGCAAGCCTAACCCAAGTGGGGCCTTCAGTGGCTGCAGCCTCTGAAGGGAATTGTCCAGCTCAGCCACTCTTACCTCTGTGAGATAAAGACTCACTGCATTTAAATTGCTTTTAGTTAGCCTTTAAAAGTGTGTACAGTCAAAGTGCAATTTTAAGACAAGATAGTACATTCGCTTGTTAAAAAAAAAAAATTGCTAACTTTTGTGGTGATTTGTTTGCAGCAACAGACCATACAGGTTTTGAGCTCATGGTTTTGTTTTGCTGGAGCAGCTATGTAGGACTGTCTTTAGAACTCAGAAGTGGGTAGAGCTTGCAGTGAAACCTCGAAGAGCTTTGGGAAGGGTTTGTGTGGAAGTTTAAAGGAATGGAAAACACAAAGATATTACTGGAAATTTGAAGAAAGCAGACCCTTTTTAGTTGTAGCAGGAACGTTAGCAGTTCTTTCACCAGCAGTAGCATGGGACGTAGAAAGCGCCACACGCTGCCAAGAGGACTTCTGAACAGTGTAGAAGATGGCACCTAATTTACTCTTGCTGCAAATGTAGAAAAGGAAGCGAGGTGTGATCGTGTATGCTTGTAATGCCAGTGCTGTGAGAGGTGAGGTGGGAGAATTGCACATGATGTACCAAGACCTGTATCAAAATAAATAATAAACAGAGCTAGCAATGAAGCTTAATTGTAAGGCCCTGAGTTCAATTTCAAGGTGCGCCCCCAACAAAGGAAATACAAAGAGTTATTTTTCTGCTGAAATATTTATTGTAAAGATTATTTTGTGAAGGCAACTTATTTGTATATTTTGTTTTTAAATTTAGGGATTTTTTGAGTAATAGAAATCAGGCTTTTAAAAACGCTTTTAGAAACTTTAAAAATTTGTGACAGTTTTTTTGTAGATCTAAGTTAGGAAGGAAATTTATGGAGCTACTTTGCCATTGTATTTCAGACTTCAGTATTGTCCTTTTTATCCCCCCATTTCATATTTACTCCAACTTTGCCATGTTTCCATCTTTCCTACCCCTCCCCATTTCCTGTCCTTTCCAATCTCAAAAGTGAAGAGTGCTAAAGTATATTATTGTTTCATTGCCTAAGACTCAATTGTTTAATGTCAGCAATTAGAGCTTCAGTTAACAATATGGTTTTTACAAACAGCTTTAAAGTATATGTACAAGGTATCAGAATTTTAAATGTAAATGTTCAGTGAAATTAAATATGCAGTAGAGATAGTGCAGTGTATTAATTCCCCAAGCATTGAGGTTCTGCTACAGTTAACATTTTGGATTTGTATTTAGGAATAAAAAGTAAAACTTATTCCTATATTGTTTTTCTTTTCTTCCTCACCCCCTCCCCCAGACTTTTACTGGTATTCTACCATGTGTCAGACTATTGGACTCAGAGATCGGAAGGTTAATGGAAGTAGCACTTGCCCTAGTTCACATACGCCTTTGCAAGAATCTCTTGCTGAGTCATCCAGTTCAGAGCCATGTGGTCAGTACTGAAGCCAGGTTTACGTCCAGCCCTGTCTGGGTCTCACTGTCTTTCATTCATCCTTTAAAAATGAACAAAATTTAAGTCATCTGGAAGGAGAAGCAGAAGTTAAAACAGATGGGAAAGAACTCTGAATAGGAGTGCTGAGCACACAATTGCTGTGTTAAGGAGTTGACTGCCGTCATATTACTATGGAATTGGGTAAGGAGTGAATGAAAATGAAAAAGTAGATTTTCTAAGAAGCTTGATGTAATAAAGGGAAACAGGAATGGAGGTTGAATGTACAGTAAAAGCAAGTGAATAACTTAGAATGGGGTGATTTATTTGTATTCAGTACAGTATCTACAGGATCTTACTGCATGATCGGACTCGTCGTGATTCTCCTGTTTTCAGCCTCCCAAGTGCTGGAATTACAAGCACACTCCACCATGCGCAGTCTCAGTTACTCTCTCAGCAGCACCAGGGCCTCGGCCTGCACGGCACACTGGGGATCGAACCCTGGCCCCTGTGTCTGCCTAAGCAGGCACTTGAATCTACTGAGCTATCTGGTTGGCCCTAGAATGGGGTAATTCTTTGCTCCCTAGAATTGAGCTATAGAACTATCCAAGTGAAATGGAAAGACGAGAGAAAAAAATAGAGCAAAATCCTATAGATCCTATAGGAAATTAGGTAAAGTCAAGCACATAAACAGAAGCTTGTTTTGTTTTCTAACCTAACATTTGAATTGCATAGTAAAATAGGTTATTAAACATCCTTATGATGTTTAACCTATGGACTAGCTATATAAATCATTGATAAAGGAATGTTATCCACTATTCTTGTATGAAAATATTAGAAACTCTTTTATTCACATTTACTGCTGTTTCACCCTTCAATCAAAAACAAATGAACCTTCACTGGTAATGCAGAGAATTTCTGTTTTAAGGGTTGTCATACTGTCCTGACTATATGTGGGTGAAGGAGGTGCTCTTTGGGTCATAAATATCAAGTTTTCTTGTTGTTATCTGGGAATTGCAGGGTTCTTACAGTAGTTGGCTAGGCAGTTAGTTCATTTATCTACCAAATGTTTGATCTTTATTGTATAGGTAGTGTTAGAATGTGTCCCAGGAATTGGGGGCCCGGGAGATGGCTCAGTAGAATAAGTGCTTCTCTGGCAAGTGCAAGGGCCTGAGTTCAATCCCAAAAACAAAAAAAAAAAAAAAAAATGTGTCCCAGGTTCCTCCTATAACTTGAAGACAAAGATAATAAGTAGATAATTAAATACACAGGATAATTTTGTATAGTGGTTAGTGTGATGAAGATTGCAAACCATGGTGTGTGTCAGTTATCGTAGCAGAGGAAGATAAGTTTGCATAGAGTTATCTTGAAAGGAGTCTTTAAGAGGTTTTTTTTTTAAACCTTGCTTTTTAAAATAAATTTTATTTTTATTTATTTTTGTATTTTTTTAGGGAAGGGTCTATAGGGTGTCCAGGGTCTCACTACTAGATTAGATTCCTAGTAATCCACCTGTTTACAGCCTCCCAAGAGATGGGATTACAGACATGTACCACCATGCCCAGTCTCAATTGCCATCTCAGCCTGCCCCTGGGGCGGGGCTGGCACGGCAGGCCCCTGGGATGGAAGTCCTGGCCCCTGTGCTTGCTTGCAGGCTCTTTAATCTGCTATTTGGCTGGCCCCTTTATACAGAAATTTTAAACTTGTGATAAAATACTATAACATAGTTACTAGTTTAACCATTTTAAGTGCAGTGTTCAGTCTTTGAGTAGGTCATTCTGTTGTATCTTGCAAAATTGAAACTGTTCATTAAAGACAGATCTCTGTTCTCCATTTTCATTCTTTCTGAATTTGACTGTTGTAGCTAAGTACCTAATTGACTGGAGTCACAGACTATAATTCCTTGTGTAATGACTTGCATGTTTAATGGCTGATCAAATTTAAGATTGAGGAACAGAGTTTGGAATTAAGGCTCTTCATATTTTTTGTACAATTCTATACATCTTGTGTTTAGAACCTTAATGTCTTTTTTTGCACAGTGTACCTTGTTCATATAGCACTGTAATTTTTGTTGATTGTACTGTGTACTGTATTGTACATTATACTATAGTTTTATGTTGTGTTATGCAGGGCTGCATATAAGAACTATGCAAATAAAAGCAAAGTCATCAAGTTGGAGTTCACTTTCACATTTTTTGTTCTGAAGATTGTAATGCATATACTATATAATTCTTCATTTAGTAACCAGTTCTTTTAACGATTTAGTCATAGGAGCAGAACTCAGTTGTGAAATGAGGAATGCCTGGAGCCTGTTGTATTTTGAGAACATTCATG
>NW_004524593.1:11888536-11894793 GCF_000260255.1 Octodon degus
TTGTGAAATGAGGAATGCCTGGAGCCTGTTGTATTTTGAGAACATTCATGTTTTTTTTTTTTTTTTTTTTTTTTTTTTTGAACTGGGGATTGAACTTAGGCCCTTGCACTTGCCAGGAAAGCGCTTATTTTAATGAGCCATCTCCCTGGCCCCTGTATTTTGAGTACATTCATGAGAAGACAAAATACATATTATTTCGTAGGTAATGTCTGATAGTGGTGCAAAATATGCTATCTGATGTGTATTTTGATCTATTTACTTATTTATTTATTTGGTACAGGGTCTCACTACACAGCTTGGACTCACAGTGATACCCATCTCAGACTCCCCAGCACTGGGATTACAGATGTGCACCACCATACCCGGTTTTATTGGCTGGCATCGGGGCCAGCACGGCATGCGGTCCCAGGGGTCGAACTTGGTTCCTTGGCCTTGCCAGGCAGGCAGTTAGACCGCTCAGTTATCTCCCCAGCCCTGATGTATTTTGGATATTGGGGCAAAACAGGCAACCTCCTCTATGGTATTCCTGCCTTGAAGCAAGATTTGCAGCGTGGTCTCGTGAGACCTGTTGGTCACAGATACTACAGGCACAGTAACTGGGCTAAAGGGCCAGAGAAATTGCCGTGCTCTGTTTTTTATTGGGCTCATGTCTAAGGATTATTTGCTTCTAGCAGTTCCTCAGGTAGTAAGAAAACTGATTCATTTGGAGGTAACTGAATTCTTAGATAGGTAAAAAAATTTAAAGTGAACAAAAAGTAAGAAAACAACATTAAAAATGTGTGTATTTAAATTTTTTTTTTTTTTTTTTTAGTGTATTTGGTACAGGGTCTCACCATGTAGCTCCGACTCTTACTGATCCTTCTGTTTTCGGCCTCCCCAGTGTGATCCGCCTGTTTATAGCCTCCCAAGAGCTGGGATTACAGGTGCGCACCACCATGCCCAGTCTGTTACCTTTTCAGTGCGCCCTGGGCGAGGTCCGGCAAGGCAGGGGGGATCGAACCTCTGGCCCCCCACACCTGCTTGTAGGCACTTTAATCTGCTGAGCTATTTGGCTAGCCCTTGCCTTTGGAACTTTTGATATGTAGAAATGTCACATTATATGGATGGACATATTTTCTTAAGGGTTATATATACACTTCTGATCACAGGAAAAAATTGAAAAATTAATTATTATTTGTTAGTTTTAGCTCTGTCATTGTTTTATGTGCTTAATTTCTTTTTTATGCTGCTGGCTACTAAAGTAGGTCCTTTGCTACATTCTTTGTCTTTCTATCCTCCTAGATACGTTCTACGTTCTACGGAAGCAGACAGAGCAGTAGCTTCAATAATGCCAGTCTTGCTGTCAAGGATATTTGGTCTTTCCAAATATTTACAGAGTTAAGCAAGTTCATGGTTCTGTAATACCTTATTAGTAGTCGGCCTGTTATAATGACCTGCAGAAGTTCCTTCATTTAATGAGGCAAAATTGCTCATTTAAAACACAGCTGCTAGGAGTTCAAACATGTGATCTATGTAGCCTTGAATTCATGGAAGCTGCTAAGATCCCAGCAAGGGGATGTGAGGAAATATAGGCCTTGATGCTTTATTGATTTGCTGAAGGGCGTATGAGCATTGTTATCTGTTTTGCAGTCATGATTATTGATGAGCACTTTATATCATGGCTGTATCCGATATTATCCTGGATTTCGTGAATAATTTTCATTCCTGCTTTGTCTGACATACTGAGGGATCAGTATTGCCTGAACCCAACTGATGTGATATGGCTGCTAGATTTTATTTGAAAGGTTATTGGAGGGCATGTGCTCTTAGAAAAAATCATTTTCATTGAACCATTTTGATAATATGTTGAACACAGACACTCCTCACTTAAAAACTTAGCTGTTTAATGACTGTTTGGACAACCAAGGCATACTGTTCAGATTTAGGACCCAGTGCTTGGATTTATGACCTGTCTTTTGGGGGGTGTAGTTCCATGTACCTTGTTTTTAAAGCCTCAGTGCCTTTTTACAGTATACCTTGATTATAGTGCTATAATTTTTGCTGATTGTGTAGTAGATTCGGCACTGTAGTATTGTTTCATTATGCCTTACAGTGCTGTGTATAAGAGGTGCACAGATAAAAGCAGTCATTCAGTTGGAGTTTACTTTGACCATTTTTTATTCTAAATATTGTTATATATAGATATCTATATATCTATATATACTATATCAATACTCATTCAGTGTTCACTTCAGTTAATGACCTAGTTGCACAGCTCGGTATTAAACAAGGATTGAGTGTATTTGTCTTTCTGTGACTTATTTTACTTTTGTAGGTTGAATTATCTCATTGTATGGATATACTGCATTTTGTTTACCTTTGAGTTGAGTTCTAAGAATGAGAAAGAGCCATGCAGAGAGCTAGAAGAATAATGTTACAAGTAGAGGGAAGAGCAAGCGTGGAGTCTCTGATAGCGGTGAACTTGGTGGTGGACAAGGAATGAGGAGAAGGTCAGTACAACCAGCATGTGGAAGCAGCTAATGGGCTGGAGAGAGTGCTTTAAAATGAGTTAGAGATGGGCATGCCCAGGCAGTGTCATGGAAGGACTGGCTTTTATTCTAAGTTCACTGGGAAGCTGCTTATAAGAGTTTTAGACAGCCTCAGTATGATTTTTGTTTAACAAAAGCAACACAATCCACTCACCGTACTATTGGATGAGCATTCCAGTAGATTCTTTTTTGTTCTTTTTTTTCCCCCTAGTAAGTTCTGATGAAGTTTTGTGGTCATTCTTTGAGAAGTATTAAGTGTTTGTCATGGCCCTGAAGTAATTGTTTTAAAAGAAGACTTTTGATTGATTACACCTTTATTTTCCCACCTGCTCCAATACCTATGAAATGGAAGAAACAGAACAGAATGAGGAAAGATTACAATAGAAGACAGAAATTGATGTTGTTTGTCCAGACTGTGGAAGCAGATGAACAATTGTTAACTGACTCAGCAAAGAACTATCACAGTACTTGTAAATATATGATAACACTTATTGGAAATATAATACTGTATCCTTCATAAACTTCTAAAAGGCTCAGCATTTGGAGGTACCAGGTACTAAGGAAGGGTGAGTCAAAAGTTGATTTTGGATGGAAAATCATGTACCCTGACAGACCACTCAGGTTTTCCCCTTACATACACTTGTAGATATATGCTTGCATCCCAATCCCAGGGGAACACGGTTTGGTCTTAGCACAGTTATATAAGATGTGCTTGGGCCATGAAAACCAGAGGCATTGGATGGCAGAGTAATTTAAAACAGGAAGAACAAGGGAGATGTACATCTGAACTTTGGATTTCTTAGCTCTGCTTGCTTTTAGGACTCTGCAGTCAGGTTGCTTTTGTCCACCACCTGTGGAAGATTGGTGGCTTCTTCAGGTACTGATAGGTTGCCATTGAGAATACCCCAGTGACTTGACCAGTTTTCAAGCCTTGTTCCCTGATGTAGATGTGTTTCAGTTCTTTTTCAGATCTGACTGTTAAATAGGATCTAACAATCCAAGACCATTAAGCATGGGAGGGAAATCATCAACATAAAAATAGGGGTCAAAATACAAAGAAATGAAGTAGAGGAGGGAATGCTGCTTGGAGCACTGGGAGAAAATTCACCTAAGGGATCAGAAGAAAACTAAAGAGTCATTCTAACATCTCTGAGAAAACTTTTTTTCTCCCTCCTGTAATTATAGTGAGGAAATACAAGAGCAGAAGTCTGAGTTTCAGGAGACATGTATGAGACATGATAGCAGATGAACAGCTAAGTACTGAGAACTAAGACCCTAATGCATGATTGGTACCAACTTAGCAAAGTTGAAGTAGCAACATAGTTCTACAGAGTGGGTAGTTGTGCAGTCAAAAATTGGTTTTTATTTATTTAATCATGACTTGTGGTTCTTAATTTTTGAGCAGTGATATCTGTTCCAATGGAAAAATCAGGATTATTAAAATGTAATTCTTGTTTTCTTGTTCTTTTATATACTATATCCTTCTTACTATGTGTGACATATTTTGCAGGATAACTAGTTCTTTTTTGTGGGCACTGACAGTGACATTGAAAAGGCTGGAAAAAATTAGCAGTATGTAAATAAAGAATATGTTCTGGGTTTTCAAACTTGTTTCAAATTTGGCACTTTCTTTTGAAATACTAATAAAATGTTAGATTTCCAAGACCAAAATTAAGAGATATATGATCAGTTATTCACTGAATATTGGTGAATTCTCAGGGAGATTTAATTACTTTGAATGTTTTTCTGTGGGAGAAAGAAAACGTTGTTTGGATGGTAAAATATATATGGCTCCTTAGAGTCAGACAGACTTGAATTCATATGTCTATGCCATTTTTCTGTTGTGTAACCTTGGGTAAATTTGTGTTTGCCTCAGTAAAATCCGCATAATATCTAATCAGAGGGTAAATAAATATTGGCGTTTTTATATTACCCTTCTAAGTCATGTGAGGAAATACTATTTTTTGAGAGCTCAAGGCAAGGGCAGGTCAGTTTAAGCTATATAAAACATTTTGAAATGTAATATGTTTTTAACAGTCTGCCTTATTTTCTTTTTTCCATTTATGTATTTGGTACAGGGTCTCACTATGCAGTGTGGACTTGTAGTGATCCTCCTGTTTTCAGCCTTCCCAGCACCGGGATTACAGGCATGCACTACCACGCCTGGACTTGTTTGCAGGCTCAGCACACCCTTGAGGGTGGGGCTGACGTGGCATGTGGGACCCTGGGGTGGGGCCGGGGATCGAGTCCTGGCCCCTGCACTTGCCAAAGCAGGTGCTTAGTCCATTGAGTGATCTCGCTGGCCCAGTCTGCCTTATTTTCAACACGTTTGTTCTGTCATTTGATGTATTTGCCATTGCAGTGCTGGTAGGAGGAGCTAAGCCACCCAGGCTCTGACCAAGATCTATTATATTGTATGTGTTGCTTTATTAGGGTCTCCTTCCTTTTTTTTCATAATTTTATTGAGAAATAAATAGCAATGAGACAGTTGCAAATCAATTGGTAGTTCCAATCATTAACACATTGCATACTGCCTTCCTAGTGGTTATTTTGTTGTACAAGATGCAGACATATCGTATTTACAAACACTATTAGAACAAATGCCTCTATTCCTTGAATCAAGAGAATGTAGCTATGTATCTATCCTAACCATTTTGAATACACAGATACAAAATGGTCATTCATCTGTATTCCTTTTTTTTTGTTTAGTTCCATCATTTAAATATTATAGGTGTGTGAAAAATATTTTGCAAAATATTCCAAAATAGTCCAGTAGTCCATAATAGTATTGGGTCTTCCACTTGAGTGGCAGTGTCAGAAGTTGTTGACCTGAGTCCCCTACAGCTCAACATAACAACCTGGCTTTATTTCTTGTACTTTGTTTTTATACTTTCCTGCTGGATGGTTAAGACCAAGATAAAGCAAGACCTATGTAACAAGAATTGTAGCTTTTGGGTCTGATAAGGTCAGTCAAATCCCCTTAAGATTTATCCTGAGAACCTGTGCCTCAGATTGTGGATCCTTTGTCAGTGTCAGCCATGAGGATCTCCTTCCTGATTTTGTTTTATTACAAAATGATTTCTAAAGCTTTTTTTCTGCTCTAAAATCCTGTAATCTTGTGATCTGCGAAGCTGAGGACATCTTGTGACTTGGATATGTGGGTGTTGAGGCTTGTGATATGTTTACTGTTACAAGCTCGACTTAATATGTTTGGAAGACAAGAACAGTGGACTGGTAACTGATGTTTTACTTTATCATTGGAAAATAATTTTAGTGATGAAAACTACTTTTGAGTGGAAATACATGGGATGGTCATTGCTTTTTCTTCCTGTACAAAGTGATTCCTTGGTATTGTTCACTTGAGGCTGTTATATGCATTTTACTTTGTATTTAAGAGCCCTTCTCCCTTCTCCTCATAGGTGTGAACATTCTTCCTCCTAAAATAATACAGAGAGTGTATTTTTGAAAGCACATTTAATGATTGTGAAGTTAATCTGAGCTCAATTTTCACAGCCAAAGGAATCCTTTGCCTGAGGCTAGATAACATTGCTTGTGATATCCCTTTTGTATAGTCTAGATTATATATTTGTATAATTTCATAATGCAAGTCATCTAAATATAAGATGTTTACATTAAAAATTACAGTAAAAGATAAATTACCATTAATACCCCCCAAAATACTCATCTTCAACTTGTCCCATGATTCTTGCCACTTTCTTTTTTTTTTTT
>NW_004524593.1:11894893-11901047 GCF_000260255.1 Octodon degus
GTGTGTGTGTGTGGCCAGCTCAGCCCACCAGGGGGCGGGGCTGGCTGGCATGTGGTGCTGGGGGATCGAACCGCAGTCCATGATGCTTTGCCAAGCTAGTTCCAAGTAGGTGCTTTAGACCACTGAGCCATCTCTCCAGCCCTCTTGCCACTTTCTGTAAGTCCTCTTTCATGAGTGTATAAATGAGGTATACTCAAATGTTTAGTAAATGCTGCTGCCAAATGCCACCCAACAGAGAGTCAGACTTGTGAAAACATCATGCTCGTCTTATCCACCCATTCACTGGGTCTTATACCATGTGACTTTTGGCTCTTTACCAAAGTCAAAATGACCATGAATGGTAAATATTTTGAGTGGATTCAGGACATCCAGGCATCCACCACAGCCTGAGTAAAGATACAAGGAGGACCTCAGAACTGCCTCAGAAGATGTCAAGAATGATGGGATAAGTGTGTTTGAGGTGAGGGGAATTAATGGCACTGTGCCTTTTACTGCAGTGTATATTTTGATTGAGCTTCATATTTTTGGGGAGTCTGAAAGCCCTGGGAGGGCAATGGATACATCTCTTTTGCTAACATTTCTCTTTTGTCTGGGACATACTTGCTATTCAGAACATATTTTCTTGAATTAATTAACATTGCTCCACAAATAATGAACGAGTAGAAATATAATTGCAAATAAAAGCTCATAGTGCTTATAAGGGTTACAGTTGTACTCTTTGCTGTTACTAACCAGTGAATTTAAAAGGGAAGGAAAAACTAATGAGATTGCTGTATAAATGACTTTTATTATTGTTTGTGTGAGAACAGTGAGCATTCTGCGGTACAGGAAGCAACTTTTAAAATCTGGCAGAACCAAGAAGTCAACCTGTCCTTGACCCTTAGATCAAATATTTTAGCCTGAGTTTCCTTAAATCTTCAGTTGAAAATCAACATTTTAACACAATGGAAATTTTATTTCATTAATTTTAGCCTTCATAAACAGCATAGCTAAATTTACTAAAACATTTTTTTTTTTTTTTACTTTTTTACTAGTGCCTTTTTTTAAAGTTTCCTTTCAAGTACCTAACACTTTAAAATGAGCTCAGCTGTATTAGCAGATAAACATGTTGATTCATTCAGCTCTCAGCTACTGAATGAAGGCTACAGGGGCACAGTTTGTTCTTTACCCCACCCAGTGGCAGAATGTTTTTCTTCCTCTTGTCCCTATTGAGGGAAAGGGGCTGGAATACAGGACTCTCCTTATTGAGGTTCACTTGAATTGTTGAGAAGGAAGGTAAAAAAATTTCTTCACTATTTACTTATCCTTAGTTTTATTTTAATTCTTGTCATTAACGTAAAACATGCTTTGGATCCTACTGTGCTCATAGTATAATACCCATGTTGAATAATATTGCTGTGTGTTACTTTACAGTTTTACAGAACCATTTTGCCTAATATCTTATTTTTAGTAACTATTGTTTAAAGGCATAGCAAGTCTGAAGTGTCTCTAGGTAGGTTGCGTTTCGTGGGTAAATATAGTTTTGAATGCAGAATATAGTGAACTTGAGGTAGAAATTTTATAAAGTATAAGTAGAATTGTTTTAGTAAATTGATGCTTGCTTGATATTTTGAGATAGCTTTTAGAACTGGAACAAGATATGTGACAGCTAATATTAATATAACTCTGCATAAGTGTTCATTTCATCACACATTGTTGAGTGTTCAAGGAGTAATAAGAAATTTTCCTTGCCCTCAAATAACTATGTATTGTGTTGTGAAGCATACATCATTATTAGGTAGGCTTCTTAAAAAATAGGTCATTTTGACTAATGTTGGGAAATTTAGGAACTACAGAAAATTGAAAGTTTTGTTAATATTCAGTTTTCTTTAGGTTTCTAAGAAGTTTCCATTGTGAAGTTCCAAAAAGTGATTATATCATGCAGTTTTTTTTTTTCTTACAAAACTTGTGAGATAGGATCTGAGGGGAATGGAGGGTAGAAATATAGTAGCAATAGCATGTTTAAGAACAGTGTGATTAATGTCATGGAATATGCTTTGGAAGCATTTAACTAACATAATATTCTTAACTAACTTGTGTCTGTGATTGCTGTATCAAAACTCCAGTATTTGCTGCAGAATCTGTCTGCTTTCTAATCCTTTGAAGGTAAGATGGGGTCCATAGATTTTAGATTGAATTAGTAAATTGAAAAGAGATTAATAGGCCTGGAGAGGTAGCTCAGTAGTCTAAGTGCCTGCCTGGCAAGCACAAGGACTGGGGTTTGATCCCTGGTGCCCCATACCACACCGGCCCCAGAACCATGGGTGAGCTGTGCTGACCAGTGAAACGAGGTGTTGTGGTGCACACCTGTAATCCCAGCACTGGGGAGGCCGAAACAGGAGGATCACTATGAGTCCAAGCTGCATAGTGAGACCCTGTACTAAATACATAAATAAATAAGATTTTAAAAAAAGAGGAAGAAAAAGAAAAAGAGATGTTACACTTTCAAGATCCATCCTCTGCAACTAGACCCTACCCCCTAAATCTCATTACCTCCAATAATGCCATCAAGTTGTGATCAGTGGATTAACCCTCTGATTAGATTAAATCACTGATGAGAGATGGAACTCTATTTCAGCCTATTAAAGTTTTTCTCTGAGCACATAGCTTTCCTTTGTAAAGAACACTTTGCATACTTTCTTGGTACTGATCATATGTCATGATAGTTAATATACCTGACTTATGTATTCCAACCTTTTATGTTTACTGAGGCAGTATAGTGTTGAGCTTGACTGTTGTAACCTCCAAATGTCAATGGATTTTATAAGTTAAATTTTATTTTTTAGAGCTTGGGGATAGAGCTCAGTGAAATAAGTGCTTGGCAAGTGCAAGAGTTCAATCCCTAGTACTGTGTGTGTGTGTGTGTGTGTGTGTGTGTGTGTGTGTTTTTTTTAGCAAAATGCAAGACTGGCATTATTATTAGTTTTTTGTTTTTGTTTTTTAGGCAAGGGTGTACAGGGTATTCAGGGTCTCACTACTAGATTGGACTAGAAGTGATTTTCCTGTTTATAGCCTCCCAGCAGCTGGGATTATAGGTGTGAACCACCATGTCCAGTCTCAGTTGCCCTCTCAGTGTGCCCCTGGGGTGGGGCCAGCACAGTAGATCCGGGGATCAAACACCTGGTCCCTGCACCTGTTTGCAGGTGCTTTAATCTGCTGAGCTATTTGGCCAACCCAGAACTGTTATTCTTGATTAGTCACTCTCTTTAGCAAGCGGTTCTTACCAACATATGCTTATTTGCATGAAGCCAAAAAGGTGAAGTCTGTAGATTAGTTGGAGGAGATACTTTAGTTGAACAGGATTTTAAGGACATGCCTTATTTCCCATATTTTATCAGTCAGAACTTAATTAAATAACCATGTTGGACTACAGTGGGGACTGGGCAACATGTGCCCAGGAAGAGGTTTTTGTGAACACATGGCAGTTCGTTAGAGTGCTTAAAAAGTTGTACTCTTGAGTCAGACAAACCTTGATTCTAATATTGTCTATATTACTTTCCCAGAGATATGATCCTTGACGTATTACAGATACTTCATCTGTGAGACTTAAGTAATAACACAGGTAAAACATCTGACATGTAGGAATTACTCAGTAAGTTGTAGCTGTCATCATCATAAAAAGTAGAAGACCTTTTATCTTCGTTACAAAGATTTGTTATGGTTTAGATCTAAAATGTTCTCTAAAAGAAGTTGTATGTATTCAGAGGTGAGGCTTTTGGAAGGTGTGTGGACCATTCAGTGCTTTAACTTAATCAGAGGGTTAAACCATTGATTGTAACTTGATGGCATTATTGGAAGCAATGGAATTTAGGAGATAGGGCCTAGTTGAAGAGGATGGATCTTAGGAGTGTAATATTGGGGACTATTTCTGGTTTCTGGCCTCTTCCTCTCTAGCTCCTCCCCTTTTTTCTCTGCATTCCTGGCTGCCGCACTGTGAGCAGCTTCCTCTGCAAGTCCTGTTACCATATTTCGCATCTCCACAGATGTAGAAGAAACAGAGCCAACTGACCATGGATTGAAGCCTCTACAACTGTGAGCCTGATAACTCTTTCCTCTTGCACTGACATTTTGTTACAGTGATGAAAAGCAGAGTAACACACAGTTGTGCTAAAGTATATCATTCTTGCCAAATATTGTATAAATATACTTTAGAAAGAAGACTGAATAATATTTTTAAAGAGATTGATTAAAAAAAAGTAGGAAATTCTCCCAGGAGGCGGAATCCAAAGGATTAGATCCACACGTAACAGTTTCAGTCTTCTCAACAACAGTAGAAACAGGAAGCGGTGGAATAACAGTGCCTTTAACATTCTGAATAAAAATTATCCAAACTGTTAATCAAATTAGAGAGTAAAAATATTTTTGGAGAGATAAGCCCTCAAAACACTTCATTTACCACAAGCATTCCTCAGGAAGCTGGAGTATGTAGTCCATCAGAACAAGGGACTATATGAAAGAAGAGCATTCAGACCTAAGGGAGGGATGAGGGAATGTCCAGGATACTAGCTGTGTACCTGGCCCCTGGTCCTCAGCCCTGACAGGGTGACATGGATAAAAAACCTGATGGAAATAAATATATTCAAAAGAATTTTCTCAGACTAGACAGTATGGGGTAAATGAGAGAAAAATGTATGGTAGGTAAGTACATAGGGATAAGTATGTAGTAAACTAAATGAGAAACCGTATATTCTAAGGAAACAAAGTGTTATGCAGGATAAGGTAATTATTGTTTACTAGTTGGCTGAACTCTTAAGTATTCTATGTAATCACAATGATAGAAGCCTTAAATACTGATCTAACCAAAGTCAGAATAAAATCATACTGAGTTGGTGGGATTAGGAAGCATAGAAAGTTCCAGACTAGGAAAGAGACCTTTTTTTTGTTCTTGTTTTTCTCTTTTCCTCAACCTCCTCTTACCTCCCCTGCCTTCATACTAAGCTTACATCCTCAACCCTTTGTTTTTGAATTTTGAGGTAAAGATACACATAAATTGCTCAAGTTAGTTGAACTTGTGGTCCTCCTGAGTCAACCTCACAGAGTGTTGGTGTTACAGGTATATGCCACCATAGTTGGCTTAGACCTAAATCTTTTTTGTTTTGTTTTTTTTAGACCTAAATCTTACAGTTGTAGTCACTCAATAAAATAAAAGGACATGTTGGAGAGAGGGCCTAAAGACTAGCTTTTTGTTAATAAACTTTGTAGAACTCATTAAGTTTTAAAAAATACATGTAGCAGTTATTTTTTGTTTTCTGAAGATTTTTTCCTAGTTCAGAATTGTATTATTTTAGCTTCTTACAAGTTGTCTCATTAGGTTTTAAGTTTTGTGGTGTGCAGTTAAATGTAAATATATCAATCCATGTTGTCGTAGCCTTTATTATGTAACTACAAAGATTTTACTTACAGGTAGGTGATAGCTACTTACCAATTTTTTATACCAGCCACCATGAACCTGGTTTACTGGATAGCCTGATCCTTCACTGGTTGTATTTGCTCTTCCCCTCTTAAATATTGTCTCTGTATTGTGCTCTTCTGTGTGTATATAGTGTTTTTTCAAATTTCATCTGGCTCTTTTTTTTTTTTTTTTGCCTAAAAGTTTCATTTTCTAGGTACAGTAGTTGTCTTTGCATTGTAGCAGCAGGGTAACTGGTGAGATGCTGCTGTGTGTGCTTCTCAACAGTGATGCTGGCTCAGGTGCAAATCCAAGGGCAGAGTGGCAGATCTGGGTGTAAGTTCCATTGACATCCCCTTGTAGCATTTCTGGTTCAGATGTTTCCGGTAACTTTTGCCATCTCCTCTTTCTTTCTTTCTTTCTTTCTTTCTTTCTTTCTTTCTTTATTTTTCTTCTTTTTTTTTTTCTACAGTTTTATTGATAAACAGCAATGAGACAGTTTCAAATCAAATCGGAAGTACAGTTTCAACAAGTAATACACTGCATATATTCTTCTTAGTGGTTAATTGCTGTACAAGATGCGGACTTGTGATCCTATTTACGAACACTATTAGAACAAATCATTCTATTCATTAAGACAATGCAACTATATATCTACCCCAACCACTTTGAATACACAGATACAGAATGGACATTCATTGGTGTACCCCATTTTTCCTAAGTTCC
>NW_004524593.1:11903997-11924897 GCF_000260255.1 Octodon degus
GCTGTGCTCAGCTCCTTCCTGCTGCGGACCTGGGCTAGGACTGGGTCTGGGGGTTCCCGGAAGTTGGCAGAAATTCCTACTCGGCGGGAGGGGTGGGGCAGGTAGGGCGGAGCGGTGGGGGGCGGCCCAAGGGGGTCCCATCTCCACTTTGAAGACTTTTCCTAACTTGAAGGCTCATGATTGACTGGCTTACTATCTCTCGCTTATTGCATATTTTTTGCTAGATTCAAAATTTTCAGTTGTTTGTCAGCACTGTGTTGCTAGTTAAATATCACCAATTTGGGAAGAAAGAAGATGCATTGAAGATACTGAGATTCTCTCTGAAGCAATTTCGGTTTTGAGCCTGGAGCTGCGCAGTTGGGAGCAGTGCTTCCGTGCCTAAAAAAGCTATAAAAGAACACTCAGTAACTGAGTTTCTTGTTATTCTGTACTCCATCAATTAGCTATTAGTACTGTAACAGTAAATGTCTACGTTGAAGGATTTATTACTTTTATTCAAGCACAGATCATTTTGGGTGGACAAATGATGGAACCATGGGCAAAGGGTACATCTGGGGATTCTAAACCTAGAATTAGAGCAAGAGTAAAACCTAAATTTGCAGAAGGTGAAATCATAACTGTCCTGCTTTGTGCTTGAATGTCCTTCTGTGAATAGGCTGAGAGGATAGCCTGAGGTCAGTGCATTCCCTGTCATTTATTAAGAACACATATCTCAGTGTGTTCTTTATAAAATATAATTTAGATCCCTTGATTAAAACCTACCACTTGTTTTTGGTTTCATATAACAGAAAAAGTCCAAATTGTTTGTGATGATTATCACTCAGAATAATCTGGAAAGAGACATCCTGCAACTTACGGCCCCTTGTTTATACAGGGCCTTTCTGAAGCTGAATCTAACTGGGTAAGGTCACTGGAGTTTCACCTTGGCTTCTGCTTGCTACACCTCCAGTGTAGCACAGTTAGTTTTGGAATCCTGTGGAAAGGACGAGTGGGATACATTTGTACCATTTGCACTCATGTTTATAAACCTGTCTTGTGAGCTAAACCGGTATTGTATGTCCCAGGAACTTGTGACAGTGCAGTCTGCCAGCTCAGCTGGCACTGCTACCTCAAGGTGCAGGCCCACAGGTTGCATAGCATTATGAACTTGTTTTATGCCACCCAGCTGACACAGGAAGAAACCAAGAGGCACCAGTGTTTAGCAGCTATCCATGCAGGAGAAAAAAAACCCCAACAAATCTTCAGTCTCATTCTAAATGGAAGACCAAATTATTTTCTCTGTTCTCTCTGTTAGAGATTAAATACATAGTAAATAGTATATGAAGTTGTAGTCAAGTACTACACAGGGGAGATCAAAATATATGGTGAATATTTAAAATTAAAAAATATTATAGTAAAAGACACATTGTCATTAATCTCTCTTAAATGTTCCCCTCACTTCAAACACAGTTATCTCATTGTTTTTCTTACTTTAGGAATTTTTTTTTCATACAGGGTCTTGCTACGCAGCTCACACTTCTGCTGATCCTCCTGTCTCAGTCTCTGCAGTGCTGGGATTACAGGTGTGTGCCACCACACCCCGTTTCAGGGTTCCAGGGCCGGGACAGCATACGCCACTGGGGATTGAACCCAGGTCCTTGTGTTTGCCAGGAGGATGCTTAGACAGCTGAGCTATCTCCCCAGCCCCTCTTCTTTCTTTCTGAAGCAATTCTGGAAGTCTTCTGTGAATGTCTTCATGAGATGTGCTGAGAACTTTGGTGAATGCTGCCAAGTCCCACCCAGCAGAAAGGCTCGTATAAAAGTATTACGTTGCACCCTCGTCCCCATCATTCACTGCACCTGGTGTCATGCAAATTCTGGCTCTTCTGCAAAGTCAGGATGACCACAGAGGCAAACATTTTGAACTGATTCAGGGCAGTGAACGAAGCCATGCCAGTGCAACTAAATACACTCAGGAAAGAGGACTCCAGAACTGCTTCAGAAAGTGGCGAGAAAGATGGAACGAGTGTGTCTGAAAGCAGAGGAATATTTTGATGAGGATTAATGGCAGTATGTCTTTTACTATAGTAAATTTTTAAAAAATTAAACATTAACCACATTTTTTAGTCGTACCATATAATCAGGACAGGAGAAGAATTTTTTATGAAGAGTTGTGCTTGGGAGTTACTCATTGAAAATATTACAGCATTTAGTGTTTTTTTTTTCCCCCTTTTGATGTGCCATTTTTAAAAAAATGGTGATTTGCTATAGCTAGATTTCTTATTCTAAATATTTCGGGTCTAGTTTTGTTTTCACAATTTTGTATCCTTTCAAGTAGATTTTGTTTGCTTTCTTGTTAGCCTGTTACATATCCCTGATACTGTGTTGTAAGCTTCTTGAAGGACTTCTCATGATTTACTTCTTCACAGATTGCTTCTCACTCTTTGAGTTCTCAATTTATTTTAAGCTTCGCTTTTTTCTTCTCTCCTTTGTACATTACCCATTTTGTTTTTGTAGCTTTTATCAACATCCTACTTTTGTTTAAAAATTCTTTTGTTATAAAATATTCAAGCAATCAGAAAAAGTATATAAGATAATAAAATGAATACCCATGTTCCCATTTCCTACCTTTGTTATATTTTACCATCATTTTAAATTAAAATAAATATGGAATTTATGCGTCACTGGTTATCTTGCTCTCCTTTTTCTCTACTTATCCAGAGGTACATAACTTCAGTGTTTATCATCCTTGTGCCTTTATATATAAATTTTTATTGACATTTCTTATGTATAAGTATATATATGTGTGTGTGTATGTGTATGTATATGGGGGGAGGTGCACACAGCGCGAGCGTGTGTGTACGGTAGAACTGGAATGTTTTCAGACTCAACATAAAAGCATGTGTCTTCTGCAGTCATCAGTATATTTCAGTATTATGCTCTCATAATGTTTTAGTGTTGATACCTGGAGTTCTGACGTCTCCATTCTCGCTGCTGTGTGGCGTTCTGTACGTAAACCGCTCTACTTAGCTCTTCTGTTGGAAGACCTTGACATGGTGATAGTTTCCCCATCATAAGCAGTAACCCAGGGAATGTTTCTGTGTATTCATCGTATAAATTCTTCTCAGTAGGACATTTCCAAGCATGCAGTATGCCCATCCTGTTCCTTTCCTGGAGTTTGGACATTGCTTTAGAAAGTGACCATTATCAGTTTACTTCCACCTACAGTTTATTAAATTCGTCAGTTCTCCATGCCTTTGTTTTTACCTTTGGCAATTTTTTAAATATAAACCTTTATCAATCTGATATGTGAAAGATAGTATTTATATTTTAAATTTACATTTCTTTGATTACAAATAGGGTTTCCTTACTCCTTTCTGTGTTTATTTCCATTTAATTTCTGTCATTAGGTTTTTTTTGTTATTGTCTCCCTCTTTTTTTATAGTAGGTATGAAAGAAACATGTATTTTTCAGTATGAAAGAAACGTATATGTTATATTATTGAATGGCAAATAGTTTCTTTTTTGAGGCTTTTCTTACTGTTTTATTTATACTTTCATTGTACCAACCTTTTTCATCTCAGTATAGACATGTTTACCTTTCTTTCAAAATTTTGCTTCTGGTGTCAAATTTAAGAACTTCTTAAAACCCGAAAAATAAAGCAAACCTTCTTTGTCCACAGTAAAGTTATAATGACAGTCACTTTATTAGTTCTTCATTGCCACACAGCAAGTGACCTCTGTATTTATTTTATGAAATCAAAAATCAATTCTTTTTTTTTTTTTTTTTTTTTTTTTTGGCAGAAGCGGGGATTGAACTCAGACCCTTGCGCTTGCCAAGGAAGTGCTTATTCTACTGAGCCATCTCCCCGGCCCCCAAAATCAGTTCTTACTCCTCTCTGTTTTTGTGGGTCAGGGATATGGCAGCATGTGGTTGGGTGTTTCTGGTCCTGGTTGTTTGTGAGGTTGCAGTCAAGATATCAGGAAGGGCTGACGTTCTCTTAGGGTTCTAGTTGCTAGAAGATTTGCTTTTAAGAATAGCTCATTCACATGACTGGCAAGTAGGGGCCAGCTGTTGTTGGCAGGAAGCTTCAGTCCTTCCTGTGGCCCTGCACTAGGCTACTTGCTTGGCCTGTGATGTGGAGGCTGGCTTTCACATCAGTGATCTAAGAGAGCAAGCAGAAGTTAATGTCACCCTGTCCCCCAGCCCTGCTTATAGGTTCTGTTTACTGTTTCTATGCACAGAGCACTTCCTATACTAAATAAATGGGTTTTTCTCCTATGTCAACCAGTTTTCCAGTTGTCTGAACATCAGCTTGGTGACCTTCATTTCAGTTGAATTCCGACACTACTCAGAATTAGTGCAGATTCCACAGATTAAGGTTTCAGTCCCACAAAACTGTCTCCCTTTCCCTTCAGATGCCTGTTGGATATCTGGGCCTCCCAGACTTTGACTTACTATCACTTGGGAGGTACCATCACTCCCTCCTCAGGCTCAGTAGTTTGCAAGAATGACTTCCACTACTCAAGAAAACACTTTATATATATGTGTCATAATATAATGTCAGGATATAACGAGTTCAGATGAACAGCTAGTTGAAGACACAGGATGAGATCCAAAAGCTTCTGTCCTGTACAGTTGAGAAAATGCTATCCCCTGCATGTGGATGTTTTAACCAACCTGGAGGCTCCCCTAAGATTTTTATGTATAGGCATGATTGAGAAATCCGTGGCCATTAAAGATGAGCTCAGTTTACATCTTTTCTCCTTTCCATACCCGGTTAGGGAGAGGTAGGGCTGAAAATGCTAACTTTGTAATCATGCTTCAGTCTCTCTGGCCACTGGCCTCATATTTGAAGTTACCCATCTGCTAGTCATCTTACCAGAATACAAAAGACATCATTTTGGAGATCCTGAGTATCCTTGGAAGCTCTTGTGTTTAAGAACCAGGGACTAAGACTAAACACCAGTACAAAGAAAGATGTTCCTAGAGCTTTCAGACATTAACCCAGGAGCTGGGGATGAAGCCCTAATACTGTGAAGATTATAGGAGGTCATCCTGAAGGCCGACTACAAGAGTTTTCTGTATTTTCTTATAAAATATCAAAAGCATGATAATTGTCCAAATTCTATTATTAATTTTATTTATTTATTTGTATTTTAGGCATGGGTCTACAAGGCGTTCAAGGTCTCACTACTAGATCAGACTCATAGTGATCTGCTTGTTTACAGCCTCCCAAGAGCTGGGATTACAGGCGCGCATCACAATGCCCAGTCTCATTTGCCAGTGCACCCCAGGGGCAGGGCCGGCATGGCAGGCCAGGGGTCTGTTATTTATTTTATTTTGTCTTTTTAGAAACAGGGCTTCGCTGCATAGTTCAGGCTGGCCTTGAACTCACTTTGTAGCCCAGGTGAGGGTCGAACTCACAGTGGTCCTCTAGCCTTAGCCTCCTGGGTGCTGGGATTACAAGTGTGCACCATTATACCCAGCCTCCAAATTCTATTTATTGAATAATCTGAATCATCATATTGTTTTATTTATATGTAGATTTGTTTGGGGGTCTCTGTATATCTCTGCTAGATGGCAAGAGGGTGCCACTTAGGAGAAATGTGCCCTTACGGGACACTGAAACTGCTGGTCCCTTGTCTTAACTTCAAGACTGTGAGAAAAGAACAAGTTTTTCATTTATTTATTCATGCATTCATTCATTCATTTGCCCAGCTGTCCTCTCCCCGCTTTGTTGTGAGCTTTAAACCCAGCGGGCAGCCTTCTTTTCTTCCCTCCCCTCTACTCCCTGTGTCTTCCCCTCCTCTCCCCACACCTCCCTTCTCCCTCCTTTCCTATTTGCACACCATCTAGATTCTCTATCCCCAGCACTTCTTATTATTCGTTTCCAAATAGGGTCTCACTGAATCTCTTTTAAGTTGCCCTGGGTGGGCAAAAGCTTGTGGTCCTCTTGCCTCAGTCTTATGAAATGCTGGGATTATAGGCAAGTGCCATGGAGCTAGGTATACTTAAGTTTATTTTTTCATTCTTATACCAGTTACCATTTACAGTAAATCTTGATCTCTCTAAGGCAAGTCTTACCCTTTTTATTTTTCACATTTGACTTTGTATTCTTGTCTCCAAAGGATCTTTTTAATGTTTGATTTTTAGTGCTAGCTATTTATACTAGCTATTCTATAAGTTTTTAAAATGACTTTCAGTTTGACATGAATCTACTTTTGACATGGCACACATTCCTACTTTGTAGTTCCAGGTCTTTGGACTGTAGCATGATGTCCTTAATGAAGTATGTAAAACCAAAGTTTTTTTGTTAGGCTCATCCTCTGCTACCTCAGCTTTATACTGCACATTTTATAACATTGAGTTTTTCTTAGTTCTCCTCACTGATATTTGTATGTTTCATGTAAATCATTTTCATGTTCTTCCTTTTTTTTTTGAAGTTTTTAAGACAGGATGTTGGTATATAGTTCAGACTGGCCTTGAACTCCTGGCGATCCTCATCCCTCAGCCTTCTGAGTGCTGGGATTACAGGTATATGTCATCGTGCTTGGCAATGTTCATTTGTGTCATCTCTGGGATGCTGTGCTGAATCTCTGCAAGGCTGAATTAGGTGATTATCTCATCATACTCTTACGTATTTACCCATTATTGCCCTAACTATATTGCATTTAATGATTATTTATTGTAAAAACCCAGACACTTTTTGCTTTTATCTGTTTTCTTTGGTATTTCTGTGTTGCTTCTCTCAAATAGTTTATAGTTTTTGTTTTCTTGCTTGCTTTTTGAGATTGGCTCTTACTTTTGTAATTCAGGCCAGGTTTACACTTTCTGTGTAGCTCAGGCTGTCCTTGAACTCAATCCTCCTGATTTAGCCTCCTGAGTGCTAGAATTACACATGTGTGTTCCTGGTCAATTAAGTGTGTAACAGATATGCAAGGGTGCAACTAACTTAAGATACAGAGTACTAAGTGAGCTAGTAGACAAGGTTGTGCTTTCTTAGGAAGTCTTTGCTGTAAGTCTTGAAGACGGACCCACAGCTAGATGGAAATATTCTAACAGGCAGGGACTGTTGAAGAGCAGCTAATAATCTGGGGTAACTTTAGTATAGAGCACTTGTAACTTGAGGTGAATTAGGGAGAAAAGGAAGACAGATTGTGAGAGATGTAACATTCTACTTCAAGGAGTTTATTGCAGGCAGAATAGAGCTATTGACTGTTTTGAATAAGGAATTAATATGATCATATCTGCAAGATTATTACAGTACTTTCTTGCTTTCTTAAGGGTCCTTAAAAAAAGACATACAAGATGGGACACCTCTTAAGGTAACTTATATTGTAATTATACCTAACCACGTTTTCAGATTGCATGTTTGCCCTCATCCCTTCAGCATACAGTTGTCTCAGTAAGATTCCATTCATTTTTGAAAAGGCAGTTTACAGTTTAGTTATTTCTGGCAAATGTCTGATAAATTCCTTCCAAATACTATTGACTGTACTCTATTCTCACTGCTTTGTATTTATATCGTTTGAAAGTTTTCATAGTCTATCTACCTTGCAGTGGTTGCTTTAACCACCCCCACAGGTGCTTCCTCCTGGAAACTTTAGTAGGCCCATTTTCATAATACTTACCACATTTTATTATTGTTTGGTAGCTTTGTGTTTGTTTTGGTAAAAATTTCTTGGGTTCCTTGCCTCAAGGACCTCATTTAAAAAAAAAAAGTTAATTTATTTGATGCAGGGTCTCACGACGCAGTAGTGATCCTCCTTTCTCAGTCTGCCCAGTACTGGGATTACAGGAATGTGCCACCATGCCAGGTTTTGGGGCTGGCGCAGCATGCCTGAGGTTCTGGGCCCGGCAAAACATGCAGTACTGGGGTTGGAACCTGGGCCTTTGTGCTTGCCAGGAAGGTGCTTAGACCACCCCAGTCTACGGGGCTCATTTTTTGACAGTTTAAAATTTTGTATATACTATATAATTGGGTATGAGTTCCTTAGAGGCAACTTTATAATTTTTTTCTTTTAGCAAACTTAGTGATGCATGTTAAGCATGCAGTCTTGTAAGAGACATCAGTTGAACAGTATTGGTTAAAGGTCAAGTTTAAATCCTGACTGTACCACTTCTCCTGGATTCATAGTAAAAAGGTTAAATAGCCTAACGAAGCTATAACATTTTCATCTGGGAAATAGTGAAATAATAGCGCCTATATCTATTAGTCTGTTCAGGATGTAATAACAAAGCGTTTTAGTTAGGGTGGTTTAACAGGAATTTATTTTCTCACAGCTCTGCAGACTTATGTGATAACATTAAGAAAGGAAATGTAGGAGAGAGTAAGATTGTGGGCATGTTGCTGAGTGATGACTTCACTGTAGTATTAATAAGGGAAGAAAAGAGGTGCAAATATTAGGTCCACAGATGTCTCCTAACTATGTGAAGAAAACAGAAGCTTTCATATTTTTTTATAAGCCACCTGTAAGATGAAGCTTTTAATTTCCCCCCCAAATCTTTGTATTCTTTTTGATTTCAATGATAGGAAGGACTTTTCTTTGAGCTTGGGAGCAGAACTGCCATTAGATCTGTTATCTGTAAATAACACTAAATGTATTCTGCAGACTTTTGAAAAGTTGTTTCATGTATTTTATACCCTTAATATATTTTGATCCCTCTTTCTCTCTGTCTGTCTCTGTCTGCCTGTCTCTCTGTCTCCTTCCCTCCCTCTCTCCTTCTTTCTCTCTCGCCTTCTCTCTCTCCTTTTCTCTCTTCCCTCTCTCTCCTTCTCCCCCTCCTCTGTAGTTTTGAGTTTAAACTTTTTCTTCTTTAAGTTAATGAATCAAGGTCGGATTTTATTAAGCTTTCTGGAACTGTTAAGAACATGTGTTCTTTCATTTTTGGCAATAATTGTCTCCACATTTACTTTATAGAGCCCTCTTTGGTGGAGCCCCCAGGCGGAGAGGAAGCGCAGCATTCGTAAGATGGTGGGCGGGTGAGTGACTTGAGAGTCCGGAGTAGTGCTTGGGGAAGTAAGCGATAGTATTTGCCCCTAATAACAGGAATAAAACGTGAAGTGTAAGCTTAGGTAGGCATTCTATTGTCTTGTTGAGCCTATAGTAATATGATGGTTTTGAGGTCTTTAAAAATAAATTGTATTACAGCATACTGGTATCTGTGCTATTATTTTATCACATTTCACATAGTGCGGAGCTGGCTGTTCCAGGAAAGCCAAAACAGCGTCATCCTCCTCGTGGAGTACTCGTGATCTCTACTCCTTTCCGGGATTTATTACTATCAAAAGAGGTCTCTAGTACTTTTAGGTCTTGGTAAGTTATCTTAAAACAATTAATGACACACTTAAAATATTAATGGGTTATTTTACATTTAATTAAGGCTCTTGAAGATCCAAACAGAATTTTTAGTAAGGACTTTTAGAATCATTCTTTTATGGTCTTTTCATCCTTTGGTTTTACACATACCCAGTACACAGAGCAGTGTCCTTTCATACCCAAAATTCATCAATATGTCCCTAGAGAGATGGTTTTCCAATTCCTTTGTGATCTTCTTTTTATAGTCACGCAAATAGTTTCTTCTATTTATAAAATAATCTGCAAATTAAAAGAGGAGGTAGCTGGGTTCGTGAGCCTCAAATGATGGAGAGGACAATTGTCTGGAGGGACATGTGCTTTGTGAAGTTGTTTTCTGGCTTGTTTGGCTTGTGAGGCTTTTTGGGGAATGGCAGTTATGAAGAGTCCCATTGTATTGTTAATATGGTGCTGCTGCTTGCCTGTGTTCTGTGCATGTGGGTCCTCATGGTCACATGGCAAGGGTTTTACTTGAGAAACAGCTCAGTCCTGTGGAAGAGCCTCTGTTGAGATTAAGAGCCCCAAATTCTGGTCCTACTTTATTTATTTATTTAATGTTTTTGTATTTTAGGGAAGGGTCTATAGGGTGTTTAGGGTCTCACTACTACATCAGATTCATAGTGATCCGCCTGTTTACAGCCTCCCAAGAGCTGGGATTACAGGTGCACGCCACAATACCCAGTCTCAGTTGCCATCTCAGTGTGCCCTGGGAGCAGGACCATTAACAGCAGGCCTGGGATTGAACCCATAAGCTTGCAAGTGCTTTAATCCGCTGAGCTATTTGGCCGGCCATCTGGTCCTATTTTGGACTGATATTAATTTGTTCTTTGCCATTGAGCTCTTACTACTTTCTGGCCTCAGTTTCCTCATTTGATAGATATTGGGATAATAAAACAATTCATTAGCATAATCTGTAAAGCCTTTTTGTAGGTTCAAAAATTGTCACTTTTTTTATTCACAGAGTTATTTAATAAATTTTTATTGCATGCTTCCCATATTTCATGTATTGGGCTCGCTACAGCCTAAAAGATACAGGATAGATATAGAATTGAGAATCCAGAAAACAACCTGTACATCTATGAGCCTTTTGTTTTGGACAGGAATAGCAGGGCCATTCAGTGGAGAAGAATGATCTTTTCAGCAAATACTCATGGGACAGGTAGGTGGGTTTCCAATGCAAAAGAATGAATTGGGATCTCTGTCTTAACACTCTATCAGTTAAAATAGATCTGGGAATTAACTGTCAGTTAAAATTATAAAATGGAGACACAAATATATGGTAAATCTTTGCAAGGTTGAGTGGGCAATTGTTGAATTTGATATCAAAAGCATTTGAGGTCAATAAAATACATGAGTAAAAATTAATTTTTCAAAAGACACTTTGATTAAAGTGAAAAAAATACAAATGACAGAAACTGTTTGAAGACCATGTATCTGTTAAGGTGTTATACCCAGAGTGTATTAAAATTTTAATTCAACAAGACAAATAGCCTAATTCAAAGTGGCAAAAATGTGTATATCTTTTTAAAAGGTACTACATAAATGACCAATACTAAATAAAAGTTTTCAGTGTCACTGATCATCAGAAAAATATAAATTGAAGTCATGTGAGATACCATTTCACAACCATTAGGATGGCTATAATGAAAAAGACAAACTTAGCTATGGGGATATGTGACTCATAAGTTCTTTATCTAGGAGAATTTGAAATTGTGTGTTTATACAAAACATCTCATGTGAGTATCCATAGTGGGCTACAATAACCCTGATGTCTAATCAGCTGTTGAGTGAATAAGCAGAATATGGTATATCTGTACAATAAAGTACTAATTCAGATAGAAAAATAATGAAGTACAGGCATAATGTAACCTTGAGACCTGATGCTAAGTGCAAATTTACACACAAAGGCCACTTATTATATACTTTCATTAATATATGGATTATCCAAATACAGGGAAAAACAGTTTAGCATTTTCCAGAGGTTGAGAGGAATAAAGAGTGGGGAGTAACTGCTAATGGGGATTTGTTTTTGAGTTGATGAGGCATTATGAAAGGAATGGTGATAGATGCATCTCTTGGGAATATGTTAAAAATTGGGATTTATAGTCTTTAAATAAAAATGGGATTTTTAAAAATTTTTAATTTTTTTTATTTTATTTTATTATTTTATTTTATTTTAGCAGAACCGTCCAGTGCACTCAGATCCTTGCGTTTGCCAGTCAAGCGCTTATCCTACTGAGCCATCTCCCTGGCCCCAAAATGGGATTTTTATAATATGTGAATCATATCTCAACCTCAAAAATGACATGAAACTCAACTGAAAATGAATGGCTTATTTTGTTTATATTCTTTTTTGAGACAGGGTCTCGCTTTGTAGCCCATACTAGGGTTGAACCCACAGCAATTCTGCCTCAGCCTCCTGAGTGTTGGGATTATAGGCATGTGCCACCCACTCAGCTTTAAATGGCTTATAATAAGGATAAAAAAGGTTGAGTGGAACAGGGCATTCTATTCTACTAGGTTGGACTGGGACAGATTCTCAAAATAGGTAGAGTTTAAGCAGAGATTTGAAGAATGAATTGGATTTACCCAGTTGAAAAGTGGTAGCAGTAGAAACAAGGAAACAGAAAAACACATAATGTTTTATTAATACCTAAAGCTTATTCCAGCTCTACCTCATGTAAGATCATCCTAGATTGTCAAAGGCCTTCTATAGAAATCCAAAGCAGTATATAATAATACCTATTGTAAAAAATATGTATGTTAACCTCTTCCGGGGAAGACAGCATTTATATTTTATGATTAGATTCTATAAATCTTTAAGTTTTAGATTATGTTAATTTAAAGTCTCACAAAATGCACCCTTGAAGGCCATGCCCCTAATGACCTCATTCCTCCAGGAGGACTCTCCTAGTAAGGTTTTCACCAACTCCCAATATAGATGGAGCAATTAATCCATCAGTGAGCTAATTCATTAATGAGATGAGAACCCCATGGGAGCTTCATGGTCCAGTCACCTCCCAGTTGCCCATGCCAGAAGACTGCAGCACTGGAATCCAACCCTTCAGCAAGTGATCTCCCAGAGGACATTTCAGACCCAAGCCATAACATTGTTGCGACTTCATGCGCTGATGAATGCTCTGTCTCCTGACATTGTCACTTTCTGGAAAACAATTAATGAAACTGAATAAACTCAAATGAATACAATGCACTATTAAAAACAAAAATTGAATTCTCAGTTTTTTTGTAAGGCTGTCCAGATAGCTCAGCGGATTGAAGCACCTGCTTAGGCAGATGTTACGACTAGGGTTTGATCCCCAGCATGCCATGCTGGCTCCAACCCTGGGGCTCACTGAAACTGCTACTAAGACTGGGCGTGGTGGTGCGTACCTGTAATCCCAGAGCTTGGGAGGCTGAAAACAGGAGGATCACTACAAGTCTGATTTGTGTAGTGAGACCCTGTAGACCCTATACTAAATACATTTTTTTTTTTTCTTGTGAAATCAGAACTAAATTCTAGATTCTGACTGTGTTAGACTTTTTTTTCCCTCTTTAACTATGTTCTTTATAAACCCAAGTTTCCAACCTTTCAGCCTATGGAAATTTTGCTGCTTTATTTCTTTGGAGAATTTCAGAAACTTATAAAAATTGACTGTATAACAATATATATCAACATTGTTGACTATGTAAAAATTTTGGAAAGATCCAACTGTCTTTTTTTTTTTTTTTCTTTTTCTTTTTCTTTTTTTTTTTCTGTTAGCTTATAAAATACTAAAGACAGTTGAGTGGTGCAGAAGAAGAGCCAGCATGATCAGCACTGCCGTGTGATCATCACCAGCTTCAGAGCTTCTCGGCTCGCGGAGTTTCTTGCTGAACTTGTTATCTACCCTCCTTTACCCTTTGGATTATGTGGACGCAAACCTCAGACATTATGTCCTTTCGTTTTTTAAATCTCCAAATGATAGGAATTATTTTTTAAAAAGTAATACTAGTTTTTAAACGTGGAAGTATTTTTATGAAAAAAGATTAGTTAAAATGTTACCTATTAATATAAGCACTTCTATTTACATAGCCATTTTGTCTAATAAATGCCTGTGCTTATAAAATAATAAAATGGGTGTTATAAGAGTGTGTTCCGGGGGCCGGGGAGATGGCTCAGGGGAATAGGTGCTTCCCTGACAAGTGCAAGGGCCTGAGTTCAATTCTCAGTTTTGCAAAAAAAAAAAAGAAGAGAGAATTTGTTCCATATATCGTTAGTCTTTGTACTCACTTTTATGATTATGATTAACTAGGATTTTTTTTTTTTTTTTTTTTTTTTGGTGCAGAACCAGGGATTGAACTCAGGCCCTTGCGCTTGCCAGGGAAGCAGTTATTCTACTGAGCCATCCTCCCAGCCCTAACTAGGAATTTTTATCATGTTCATTGGTCTTAAGTTTTTCTTAGCTTAATGAGTATACTTGTTATTTAGTAATAGTGACTATCCACTCCTTTTTGAAACATCATTCCTCTTGTCTTGAGCCTCTGTTTGCCCACAGTGCGAATTGTTAGCTTTTCTCTGGTTCTGTCTGTACTTATTCTCCATGTGTCAGAGAGTTCCACATTTAATGTATTAGTCACTCTCACATAACTGTAACTGAATAACTGAAGCAATTGAATTATAAAAAGAAAAGGTGTATCTTGCCTCATGGCTCTGGAGTTTGCAGTCCAAGAGTGAGTGGATGCATTGCTTTGAGCCTTTTGTATAGGGCAGCTCACAGGTGGGCACGTGTGCCAGAGCAGACTGCTCACTTCAGCATCCAGGAAGCAAAGAGAATGAGACCTGGGCCTGACAGGGAGGACACCCCTAGTTACCCCTAATTACCTAAAGACTCCCAGCAGCACCATCCTGGAAACCACGCAAGCAAGGCTTTAGCAAATGGACCTTTGGGACATTCAGCATCCAAACTATAGCAGCTAGTGAACTAAAGAATCTTTTTAGTGTTCTAGATGAGTTTTTAAAGTTTTCTGGTGGAAATTTAATTGTAATAAATTCAAACCTGAGAACATCTTTTGGTTAATAATCAAGTTTCTTTTCCTCTCTTGTATGTTGACAAAACATTAGGTTTCTTTAAAGTACCAAGTTTCTATATTTACATCTCTCACCCTTTTCAAACCCTGTGCATGTGCTGTTATCTTCTGCCATTTACTGTTCCTCTAAAATATGGAAGTTATTTACATTTTCATTTCTTACTTCCTATTCTAGACATTTTCTTCCTTTATAAAACTTAGGTTAGCTAAGTATCTCTTTTTGTGACTGTAAATCCTGTTTTTTTCTAAGATGAAGATGACATATTTGCATGTTTTTATTTGTTTTAGTATTCAAATTCTTGAGCAGCTAATGCTGAGTGTTACATATTTTTCCCATAGTACATGAAACTATGAGACATATTTGAATATGAAACATTTTTAAATGTAAGTGCTGGCCCCGCCCCCAGGACGCGCTGAGAAGGCACTTGAGACTGGGTGTGGTGGCATGCTCCTGTAATCCCAGTTCTTGGGAGGCTGTAAACAGGAGGATCACTACAAGTCTGATCTAGTAGTGAGTCCCTGAACAACCTGTAGACCCTCCCCTAAGGAAAAAAAAAGTAAGATTTATTAGATGTTAGTTAAGTTGAACTCCTAACATTTTTACCTATATTCCTATAATGTCTACCTATGGTTTTGCCTTTCCTTTGCAGTAAATCCTGTATGAGATAATCTTTTAGAGAATCTAATGTAACTAGTAGAGTCTCTTACCAAAGTACCATGAATACGTTTTCTGTTTTTTTAAAAAATGTATTTAGCACAGGGCCTACAGGGACTACAGGGTCTTACTATGTAGATTGGACTCGTAGTGATTCTCCTGTTTGCAGCTTGCAACCTCACAAGCAGTCTGATTACAGGCACATGCCACCATGCCCAGTCTCAGTTGCCCTCTCAGCACGTGCCTTGGGGTGGGGCTGGCACAGAACACCAGGGATGGAACCCTGGCCACTGTAACTCTGCCTAAACAGGCACTTTAGTTTGCTGAGCTGGCTGGCTCCTTGTACTTTCATTGTAGAACTAATTTCAATTAAAGTAATTTTTTTGTTTCTCCCATTTGAGCACACCTGTGATGTAAAGATTGTCACTCATACTCATTTTTGTGTCTTTAATGCATACTAGTTCTTTAATACATTAGGACCTTAATATTTTTAAATATAAAAGTATGCTCTTCCCATTTAAGAGCAATGCATATATACACAGTGCAGATAATTTCACAGCAGTATAAACTGTAGGTGTTGAGTCTTCGCTGCACTGCCGCCAGACTGATGTTTCTAAAGCAGTATTTTTATTTATGATCAGTTGAATCAGACACCTGTGCCAGACTTAGATTTTGGGAATACAGAAATCATAATATGATTCCTGATTTTTATGGAATTTAGAAATGAAATAATGTGCTCCTGTGGAAAGACCAAGGAGCTCTTCCTAGGGAATATTTATCTCTAAGGCTCTTTTCAGCTAAAAGAAATTGTATAAATCATAGGCAACATTTTCTGTGGCAGTAGGCAAAACCTGGGTTAACTGCAAAGGGAATACTGATAGCTACCCCCTGAAAATTTTGGCTGCCCTGTGGCGTTCCTCATTCTGATAAACTTGAAATTTATTTCAGCAGTTTATTTCAGCCACAGTAGTAACATTGAAAGTGCAGTTTAATTTCTTGGTAGATGGAAATTTTTCATAGGTTACCCATTATTTTATTAGCAGAGGTAATTGTATGAAGAATTCAATAGTGCTCGGCGTGGCTTTACTGAAGCCAGTGCTAGCTTTATTGTTTATAGTCTTTGGTTCTCAGGGCAGTCAGGAGACGTTAAGACTTAGCACTACTAATATACTTATTTAGCATGCTTACTTTCTTTTTTACTTCCACTAGAATGAAATTTATATGACAGGAATTTTGTCCAAGTTTTTCACTGCTTTAGGAAGTCATCAGTGGTCTTAACACATATTGTAAATAAAATGGTGGAGGTAAAAACTGATTGAGGGTAGCCTGGGCTTTTGATTCATAATCAACCACCTGGAATAGTTTTTTTTTTTTTTTCTTTTTTGAAAGTTTGGTTGGCAACAGGATCTTTATGAAAATTTTCTTTTTAGTCACTTGTTTCTACTGCTTGTAAAGTCTTTAAATTAGTATGTATCTTAAATTTCTTGTTTATTTTTTTGTGGTATCAGGGATTGAACTCAGGAACCTGGGCTTGCTAGGCAGGCACTTATGTTACTGAGCTATTTCTCCAGCGCAAATTTCTTACTTTAAATTTAAGAATATTTTAGATTTTGGGGAAAGTACAATTTTAATTATTTTCTCATTAACCAAAATACAGCTGTAAAACTGTGTATCATTATATGGACTTAGACTTTATTTTTTAAAATCACTAAGCAAATATGTTTCAAAAGTAAATATATGAATTTACATTATTCAGAATTCTAGGATTAGACATCTGTCTAATGAATGCTATTCTAAAGGTTGCTAAATGATTAATAGTAATTAAAAGGTTAAATATAAGCTGAAGAAAGCTTTGAATTTTGATATGTTTGTAACAGCTAGTAATCTGACTGATGCAGACATTTTTGTCAAAGTTGAAAAAGTTAGAGCTAATTAATTTCTTGGGAGACATATGATGAAATTGTAGGTGTGATAACATATTTGAGTAACATATGGTAGTTATGGGGCACCTTTCTAATGACTGAGCAGCCAGTTAAATATAGACTTTTGGGTTTCTTCTATTTAACTGCCATTCTTTGTTACTGTGTATTTTTAAACTGATTTTGTTTTGTAGAGGTGGATACTCAGGATTTAACGATTTACATTCAAAGTGTGGATATGCATATGTAATTCTCATCTTAATTGGCATAAATTTTAATGAAGATTTCTTTAAAATTACATTTTGCTCAAGAATATGTTTATGTTACACATACAATTGAATAAGTCAAATGAATTGGATTGACTCTCAGTGCCTATTCATTACCCTCAGTTCACTTTGATTACCCTTGAGTGGAGATTAACAGATTAGATGTATTTATTTTCTTTCTTAGGAATTCACTGCTTACATTTTGACAATAGTAATTTCTTCCTAATCCCTTTTATATAAAAGTTCCAATCCCAGTTTCGTGAATATTGTTTCCTAAAAATGACAGATTAAAAAGTAATTGTAACAATACCATCTGTAGTAAAAACAGTATCCAACATAGTTTGAAAAACTGAAAAATTTTGTAAGTAGAGAAAATGTAACAAAGATTTACTTTTTATATTTTCATTTTTTATAGCTTGTATTTTTACTAAAATTTATATGATTATAATCTGGTATAAAGTGTGGGATTTTCTTATTTCTTTTTTCTGGTACCAGGGATTGAATTTTGGACTTTGAGCTTGCTAGGCAGGCATCTTATGCCACTGAGCTATATCCCTAGCCCAAGGGTAGAATTTTCTATTATTCAGATTTCTGTAGAAAAATAAGGTTAGAAGGTAAAACATTTCTGTTGTACTGCAGAGCCAGCAATGAGAGCCTATTTCTGTGTGTATCTAACTTAATTCCAATATTCTGCTGATTAGACTGAAGAAAAAGTAAGCAAAGGCTGTGCATTGTAATTTTTCCAAAGTTGAATTAAGGCAAAAGTAGCATTTTTATGCACAATTGAATTTAATTTTAAGGGAATATAATTTTAAGTCTTAAGGAAAATGGTAGGTAAATTCTAAAATTATAGTTAATAATGATAGGCTAATTCTAGAATTATAACTAATATTCTGATTTGTTCTTAATATACTAGTCAGAATATTACTGAAATTTTACAAGGTTCTAACATGTCTAGGAATGTTCCACATTGATTTACTAAACTGTTTTAATATTACCACACTTGTTTTCATTTAAAATTGAGTGTACTATGAAGTATTTTGGTATGGACATCTGTTTGAAGAATCTTTCTGTATTCCTAAATCTGTTGCAAAATTTCCTCTATCAATTGACAACTTTTAAAATGGCAATAAAGAAGACAAGTATTCATGAAAGACTGATAAAACATTTTGTGACTACCTGTATACTCTTTTTCTTTATTGGGTGTTTTATTTGTGTATTACTTATACAGAATGTTGGGTTCGCAGCACAGTTCTCAAATATAACATGCTTTGATGTAGTGTCCCCTGGGCCTGACTATGCCCTCCTCGCCTATTTCTAATCTGTGTCTTCTCGGCAGTCTCCCTTCCTTGTATAGTACTTTTATGTCAATTTTCTTTTCCCCCCTAGATTCCATATATGGGGACTCTTAGTTTTGTTTTATTTCTCTTTATTTTTTTTCCCCATAAGTTTTTGAGAAACAAATAGCAATGAGACAATTTCAAACCAGATTGGTAGGACAGTTTCAATAATTAACACATTACATACATTCTTCTTAGTGGTTAATTGCTGTACAAGATGCAGACATGATATCCTATTTACAAACACTATTAGAACAAATCCCTCTATTCGGGACTCTCAGTTTTAAAGATAATAGAATTCTCTGAAATATAGTGTATAAATTTGAAAAATTACTCTTGTGTTTTATTCTGGGGCTATAAAGTTTAATAACTTTCAGTTGATGATTAGAATCTTGAGAAACAATCCTGAGTATACTTACTATGTTTAAAAAAACCTTAAGAGTGTTTCAGTGAGTAAAATGATTTAGAAATCGACTGGTTATAGTTTCATTATAAAAAGTATTAACATAAACTTCAATTTGATTTAAAAAATTACAATAATGAGGCATGCAGTTCAGTGTAGCAAGCCGCAGAATTTAAGGGAAAGTGGAAAAACAGATAGTACTTAATGAAAAAGGGAAAAAAATCATAATTTTTCATTTAGTAGAAAAACTGGTATTTCACTCAACTTAGTAGTCAGATAGTGTTACTGAGTATATCTTTTTTGCTTTCATAGGTTGCTACAATATTTTCTATTCAGTAAGTCAGCCTTGATGTTATAAAATAAGTAAATGACAGATATCAGAACTAAAAGCCAACATTTAAAAACTCAATATAAAGTAATTGGCCTTGTTCCTGAAAGCTGTGCTTCATTCTAGAAATGTTTCTGGAACAGTGAGTAAATGCTTTTGGAAGATTAGAAGATTCACATTTTAAATACAGTGTCAACAATTTTACCTTGCCACGCACAATTTGCATTGCCAGATGTGCCAAGGTCTATGTTTTAAGCATTCACATCTTACTGTCCGACATTAGTCAATAAGTCTTAAAGGGATTTATGATTAAAAAGAAGGGCTTGAGAGAAAATATGGTAATAGTCATATGAATAGTGGATGACAGTCCATTTTGTGTGGAGCGTGATGCACTGTCTCACATTGAAGCAGTTTTTTGGATGCCTTCATAGCCATCTGTAGAAGGTGGATCATTGATTGTACATCAGTCAGATAAAAAAAAATTATGACATTATCTTTTTTTCTCTAAACACCTTGCTTCTGTAAAATGGTATGGTAACTTGATCAAAGGAGTTCTAGTGGAGGCAATTAAAAAGCATATTACACAGTAATATTACTCATTATAGTTTTAATATTCCTTGTTGACATGAAAATATTTTAGAATAAATGACCAGCAACCTAGCTTGAAGATAGATGATTATTTTTCCCTCCAGGAATGAAAGATTAGCAAGCAGGTGCAGGGGCCTGGGGGGTTTCGATCCCCAGGCCTGCCTTGCTGGCTCTGCCCCAGGGGCACATTGAGACTGGCAATTGAGATTGGGGGTGGTGGTGGCATGCCCCTGTAATCCCAGCCCTTGAGAGGCTTGGTGGATCCCTGTGAGTCCGTTCTACTAGTGAGACCCTGAACCCCCCGCCCCCCGTAGACCCTTCCCTAAAATAAAAATAAAAAAAAGGAATGAAAGGTTAATTTTTAATAAGCATTTTAAATCTATCAATTTCATATGATTTAGTTGGTAAATACATGCCAGCCTCAAAAATCACTATCAAGATATTAAACTTAGCCATTAGAAAGTTAGGGATAATTTTGGATGATTATATTTATTTACATTGCTAGGAATTATAAAAACTTTTGTAGAAATTGTCCTAGAATCAAAATTTATTAGATACAGGATTTGGAGTCACATTAGCAGCTGAAGCAATGAGATAAATTTCAGGATAATGAAAGTAAAATTCTATGCTATTTTCCTCCAATAACAAAATACTGCATTCCTTAAAATGCACATTTACTATATGCCTTAAAGTACATTGGTACTATTTTCTTTAAGGAAAATGTATTGCTTTTTAGTTGACACTTAGTCTTCTGTTATCAGATATAGCGCCATGTGCTTGGTATGTAGTGTTTTTTTAAAAAGAATTTAACAAAATAAGAATGATACCAAATTTCAAAGCAAGGCAATAGGAAATTAGTAATGGTTATTATATTGCATGTTGTTACTTTTCAAAGAAGAGTACCAAATATAGGCATGTAAAATTGATCAAACAATATAAGCACTAACAGTGAACTAATAGAAATTAGTAAGTAGCACAACAATCTTAGCCCCCCCC
>NW_004524593.1:11925002-11928825 GCF_000260255.1 Octodon degus
TTTTTTTTTTTTTTTTTTTTTTTTTTTTTTGGTCTTTTCGAGACAGGGTTGCTGACCTTGAGCTCACTTTGTAGCCCAGGCTGGTCTCAAATTCTCAGTAATCCTCCTGCCTCAGCCTCCTGAGAGCTGGGGTTACAGGTGTGTGCCACCACACCCAGCTTCTTATTTACTCTGTATATAGTTTTGTTTTAATGTGTAGGTGACATACATTTTTGTCTTTTTGTGACTTTCAGTTAGCATACTTTCAGGGTTCATCCTTGTGTTGAAGATGTGTCAAAATTTCCTTTTTAAAGCTAAATAAGGTTCCATGTGTATGTCACATTTACTGTTTCCATTCACTGTTGATGTCTTTTAGTATTTGAAAATGCATTTATTTTGCCTGTACTTTAGGCGTAGTTTTATTAGTAAAATTCTTTTTTATTTTTTATTTTTGGTGGAACCAGGGATTGAACTCAGGCCCTTGCGCTTGCCAGGGAAGTACTTATTCTACTGAGCCATCTCCCCGGCCCCAGTTTTAGTAAAATTCTGTCAGGACTTATTTTCTTGTACTCCCTTTGTATTTGAGCTTTCATTTTAATTACTGACATGTTAGCTGTTAGTTTAACTGTTATACTTTGGGAGGAAATCTCCTTTTTCTTCAGCTAATTAGTAAGAAACTTTTCCCTCAATTGTGGGGTTCTTTTTGCTTTTTCTTTTCCCACCCAGGTCAGTCTTAGTAGCTATTTTGAATATACAGATTAATATCTTTCATCAGTTGTGGAAGCCATTAACTCTTCATTTTTCTTGACTTCTTTCTGATCTGAGCTGCCCATTAGGAACTTGAGAAAGTGTCAGTGTACATATTCTGTTTTAGCCCCTTTTGTATTTTCCATCATTTTCTCTTTTTTGTGCTTCATCTGGGTAATTTCTTCTGACAGTGTCACAACTCACTGTTTCTTTTTTTCTTGTTTAAATGGTACTTCATTTTTAGTTTGAGTTATTCTTGGCATTATACTTAAGTCCTCAAATTTCTGTTTGTTTCTCTTTTGTATTAGTCATGTCACATGTATAGTTTTTATTTTATTTTTTTGGCAGAACCGGGGATTGAACTCAGGCTCTTGTGCTTGCCAGAGAAGTGCTTATTCCACTGAGCCATCTCCCTGGCTCTTACAGTTTTTATTTCCCTGATGAAAATTTCAACTTTGTTTTTTGTCTCCTTAAACATAGAACAATCCTAGTTGTTACACTCTGTGTCTGATACTTTCAGTACCAGACCCATTAACATTGAATTTATGGCTACAACCCAAAAACTTAGGCCTGAATGAAGCTTGCTTAATTCACATGTATTTTCTGTGCAAGGCACATCATAGCCTTCTTGAATTGTGGAACACTAGAAAGAAATACATTACATGTGATGGCAAAGTAACAAAGCACAAAAGTGTGAAAAACAGGGCCAGAGAGATAGCTTGGTGGCATAAGCACCAGCCTGGCAAGTGCAAGGTACTGAGTTTGATTCCTGGTACCAAAACAAAACAACCAAACACAAAAACCCAGTGAAAAGCATGACACTAAATAAAGACACTGAGGAGATTGCTCATAGCGAGGGTACTGAAATCACAAGACAAAGGTTTCATCTTATTTGCTCATCTGAAAATGTGAGCATCAGTGTGACTTGCCACCTGTTTGTAGAGGACCATAAAATAACCTAGAGTTACCTAGAGTTACCTAGAGTTTTGATATTTGCATTAGAAATAATTTTTAATTAATAGAACCCTTAATAATGCAGGTTGTGCTGGTCATCGTTTTGAAAAATTATATATAAAGAGTTAAAGACATACATTACAGTGATATAGGCATGCCCATGTTTATAGCAGCATAGCTCAGCTAAGTTTTGGAAGCAGCTTCCACGTCTATCAACAGATGAGTGGATAAAGAGAAGCGATGTTCACACAGTGGAGTACTGCTGTGCTGTGAGTCATAGGTAGGAAAATGGATGCACTTTGAGACCATAATACTAAGTAAAATAAATCAGACAAGTGAAAGTATCCCAAAACATAAAAGAGCGAAAGAAAAGGTAGGTAATAGGAAACGGGAATAAAACTTCTGCAGAAGAGGAGACCAAGAGACCAAGAGGGGCAGGGGAGATGATGGGTGGGGGAGACCAGTAAGAAGAGGGGAGGGGCAGGGGAGGGGCTGAGGAAAGAATTAAAATGTGTTATGGATACATACCACCTCCTCATGGTGAATGAGGTCATTACATGCTGCAAAGATACACTAATAAAAATGTGAATTAAAAACTAAAGACAAAAAATAACTTTAAAAAACTAGGTGTAGAATTATGAAGCCTTAAGTAGTTTTAACCCAAAGGGGTTTTGCTTTGTATCTGTCTGCTACCTTGTAGGAGTAGAAGTCCAGGAGCATTTTAATGCAAGTTTCACGGACTGGTATGTCCTGCTCTACTCCGATAATAAGAATTTATGTTTCCGATCTGTGTAAAACCTAGTTTATATTTTATGTCTATTAGAGAGTAGCCATTTGTTGTCCTAGCTTACTGTGGGAGTTGTTTTATTAAAGTTGTCGTTTTGTCTAACATCTTAAGTTGTTCTCAGTGGAATTATCTAATCTCTGTCTTTTTTTTCTTAATGTTTTCTGCCTTTTCGTGATTTTCATCTTACTATTTCTTCTTTTTTGTTTTTTTCTTTTGAAGTATTTAACTATATTAAAAGATTGAATAACTTCTCATTTAGGTACATTTTGTAGAGTATATTAAGATGTAGCCTTTGGGTTATTTGATAATGTAAGAAATACATTGATATTTTTAAAGATGAAAAGACCTGGGATTTGGAATACATACTGGCTCAATTTTTAGTTTTTCTTTATTTAATCATTTTAATTCATAATCATTTTAATCCCTAGCCATCACATTATTTTGGAAAAGAAATACCACTTTGTATTAATTTAGCCTCCACTCTATGTCCTTGTATGTGTTATGTGGTATGGTGCTCAGGAGAGAATCCAGGGTCTCATGCATGCTAGATATGCACTCTACCACTAAGCATACCCTCAGCCCAGAATTTTATTGTATTTTATAATATGGGACTGGCTATTAGGGTGAAGTTTAATTGTTATTACCTTCTTTATTTATAGAATCTGTCCCTGTCCCTCTTCACACTTTTTTCCTGATAGCAGCCTGAGTGATCCTGTTAAAACTTAGGTCAGATGATGTGAGTGTTCTGCTCAGAAAACCTCTGTGGCTTCCCTTCCTACCCAGAGTAAAGGCCAAAGTCCCTTCTGGAATCTGCAGCCTCTGGCTGGCCACTTTTCTCTCTGACCTGATTGCCTTGTTAGCTCTCCCTGTTCTTCATGCTCTGATCATTCTGGCTTTTTTGTGTTCCTGGAACGTGCCTAACTTTTTCCATCTCAAGGTGTTGCAGGACTGTCTGTTAAGAAAGTTCTTTCCCTATTAATCACAGTGATTAATATTTAAAATTAATCATTTTAATTTTTTTAAGGTAACCTCTTCAATGCTGTATCCAGGATTGATTAACTTGATATAATCTAAAACTTTACTCCTTCCTTCAAAGCTTCACATTTACTCTTTTGCAGGTTTTTTTTTTTTACTCCTTAGCGTTTACCATTCTGTACACCCTACTATTTTCTTCATCAAAATATAAACTGCAGCAATTTATTTCCTTTTCCTACAGTGATTCCCAGTGACAAAGAGTAGGATATTTAGTATTTGTTGAATGGATAATGAAGGAATGAAATTCATTACCAGAACCCATTTAAGAACTTTAATTGTTGGACACATTTGTGTGAAAGCATTTATATTTTATTTTTAAAA
>NW_004524593.1:11928925-11931674 GCF_000260255.1 Octodon degus
TGAGTCACTACTTCTAGTAGTTTGGTGTGTTTACTTGAGAAATAAAGACTTTTCTTTTATAAGGAGAGTACACATATTAAGCCAAAAAATTAATAGGAACACATGAGTTGCTAACATCTATTTACCATACCCAATTGGGATTTTTCCAGTTCTTAAAAAATGTCTTTTATTGAGAAATCCTAATGCAGGATCTTAACATTGCATTTGATTGTCATGGCTCTAGTCTTTAACGGTTTTAATTTTTATGACCCTAATGCTTTCTGTGGTTACATGTCAGTTGTTTTGTAGAATATGCTGCCATTTGGTTTGTCTGATGTTTCTTCATGATTAGATCTTAGTTGTATGTTTTTGGCAGCAGTGTTCCAGAAGTAATGCTTTGTTCTTATTGAGTGCTATGAGTTGATGTTTAATTTATCCACTAGTACTAATTTTAATTTTGATTATTTAATGAAGGTAGTGACTATTTTCTCCAATGTAAGGGTACTTCCCCCCTTTTAGTAATTTCTCAGTAGAAATATGGCACTGAATAACCATGTTCCTAGTAAACTTTCATCCATTAGTATTAGCATTACTGTTTTTTTCTGAACTGAATTGACAATAAGTGGTGTCAGAAGTGGTGATTTTTGAATTCCTTATTTTTCTGTATTCAAGTAATTGTGCTATAAGAAATCTTTTTGCTCATTCATTTATTTAGATCAGTATGGACTCATGGATTCTTGTTTTTTTAATTCAGTAAATTAGCAGTTTTTTGCATATTATATATTGTGATATGGCACTGTCTCAGTGTGGTTAGTGGAGCTCTTCCACACTTCATTGTACTTCAATATGTCTCCATCATTCTTTGAGCTCCTTTTACTTCCTGGTACAGCAAGATATTTCAGATTCATCTTGTAAAATCCCTGCTTGGGTCCTTTAATCAGCTATTTTCCAGGGAATCCTAATTTCTTTCTGTGATAACAATTGTTTTTCATCTTCAGAATTGGGGTACTGAGCAAGGGGCACTTTATGTCTCAGCTCAGCCCAACCCCTTTTATCTTTGTTTTGAGACTGGGCTTTGCTAATTTTCCCAAGTTGATCTTGAATTGGTAATTCTCCTGCTTCAGCCCCCTGATTAGTTGAGATTATGGGTATGTACCACCATGCTCCGCCAGATCAAACTTTTTAATTGATTGTATAATAGGTATTGAGTGTGAGAAAAGAAACATAAGACATTGTCTTTTACTTTAAGGAGAGGCTGACTATAATTTACAAGCAGTACCTTTTTGAGAGTTTAAACATATTTAGGAAGGGCCATAATTCGTATGTGTGTCTGATGTGCAGTTGTGCTTGAATTTGTTCTTTTCAGCTGGCCTGAACCACTGGCGGAACATGCAGGAGTATCCCATCAGTTGGCTGGTGCTGCTTCTCAGGGAGTCTTTGACTGTAGTAATGAGAAAGGCATTGATTTAGCAGACCAGATGTCATCATATTAAAGTTCCTTAAAGAAAACATTAAAATGGTATTGAAAATTATTATATGGCTAATTTGTGGTACAATAGCTATAAATGGCACATTATGCACACAAGCAGTTATATAAGCAAACCTACACTTGTAAGATGTCCTTGTTAAAATTTAGAGAATTAAAAAAATTAATAGAATTAATTATTGCTAAACTATTCACAACTATACATATTCTTTTAATTCATTGAAATATATATTTAAATTATAACTTTATTGATATTGATAATTATATTTGGACAGTATTCATATATAAATTAGATTTGGTCTATTTGTAGACTTTCATTGGTAAAAAGACCAAGAAAAGTGACTAGATTATTTCTACCTGATGAGATAGTCATGCGTGTCTTAGCAATGGTTCAGCCCAGCAGGAATGTGATAATAGTGTACTTTTAATAACCAAGTTGGGACAACAAGCAAAAATGAGGAAACTTTTGCATGAAGACTTTCATAATATACTCCTATCTTTACTCAGGGAATAAAACAAATATATGAAACACATGGCAAGTAATTCAAGACAGTATGTAAATAAATACTATATCACATTAGTAGTACAAAAGGGGGTTTATTATTTGTCCGTCTTGATTTCATACAAGGCTTCTTAGAGAAAGACCGCAGCTTCTCAATTTAGGTCTGGTAGATCTGTGTAACGTGTCTGAAAATTCCTATTTAGTTCTGACACTCTACCACTTAGAGGCCTCCAGCCTACTGATGAGCTGGAGCTATAGGAAGTAGACAAATAGAGAGTAATTGTAGAGGCTTATTGAAGCCTGTAACATGGTAAAATGTTTGCATGTCCTAAGAAGAGCCATTCATTTTTCTATTCCAACTTTGGACACTACCAACATAGGGCTCAAAAACAAAACAAAAAAACTGTTACATAACAGAAAAATTATTCAACCAGATATTTGTGTCTTATCAAAATCAGATTTCCTAGGGTTATTCATATGCATAAATGGACTTTGTTGCCAATGCAACAAAGGATCCAATTTTCCTTTTCGGATCAGTTGTACAGATGCTACATTTTGAGAATCAGTACATTTAGGAATAAAGAAAGAGAAATTGTAGTAAAATGACAACGCTTATTTTCAGGTCAGTGCCAGGCTGTTTATGTATGAGCTTTGTGCATCTAAATATATTCCTTTGCTGGCTATTTTTTTAAAGTGCTACTTTCATTTTAATTTATTACACTATTTATTTATTTATTTATTTGTGTGTGTGTGTGTGTGTGTGTGTGTGTGTGTGTGTGTGG
>NW_004524593.1:11931774-11956057 GCF_000260255.1 Octodon degus
CACCGAGCCGTCTCACCAGCCCTATTACACTATTTAAAGCCCCGTAAATTATAAGTTTAAGTTAATCATGCTATTTCAAAGTTTTGATTTTCATTTAAAAGGTTTACGCATATCCTTTTACTTGTTCTTTAAAGCAGCTTACGTTCTTATTGCCTGTTGAGCTCAAATGGTAGAGGAGGGATCATCGTAAATTTGAAGCAGAATATTTGGGGAGGTTAAGGTGGATCTAGATGAAATGGCGTAATGAAGATTATGAAGACCTGGTAGAAATAAAGAATGTGAGATGAGTATTTGTTGGGGATTAGGTTGAATTATGGCAGTAAGGTTCATTTACCCATGTTAGATATCTGCATAAGACTGATTATATGCCTAGGAAGAGAGATGAACTTTTACACCCCCTCCTTTCTATCCCAAGGACTTAGTTTTAGGGCTGGGCCAGCAGATACTGACTGGTACCTTTTAAATGAATAAATTAGATCTTTGCGATGATGTCCTCTAATTCAGCATTATTCTCTGGAGGAAAGCATTTAAGATAGCACAGCTTGTCTGTCTGTCTGTCTGTCTGTCTGTCTGTCTGTCTGTCTTTCTTTCTTTCTTTCTTTCTTTCTTTCTTTCTTTCTTTCTTTCTTTCTGCGGTACCAGGAATTGAACTCAGGACCTTGCCCTTGTCAGGCAAGTGCTTATTCTACTGAGTTATCTCACCAGTCCAAGAGCATTTAAGAGTACTCAAAATCTGTTAGAGAATTTAAAGACTATAGACCATTTGTAAACCAGCTGACTACTTGAAAAATATTATTTAAAAATTTAAGTTCTGTTTGAGTTGGAAGAAATAAAAATAAAAGTTGAAAATCTGAGACTGTGCATATTTGAAATGAGGTTTTTTTGAGAATTAAATTTGGCAAGTGATTAATTCTTAATAAGGAATAATTGTTTTATCTATTTTAGGGAAAAATTAATTTAACAAACCTACTATTATGTGAAATTTAGGTAATGAACATGGGCAGTACATAATTTCCGTAACATTTATAGCATTGACCACAAAAAAGCCTGAATTAGTGTCATCACTTGTATACAAAGAATGTTCATTTCAGAATCAAAGCTGTTCAGAAAGTGTTATTTATGGTTACTATAGTTAATTCAATTATTTCAGAACTGTTTCAAATTGCTGTGTCCCATACTTTAATAGATACACCTTTCAGGTGCATATATAGATACATGTTTCTTATACCTTTCAGAATTGAGATTTTTTTAAAAAATTTGTTCTGTGAACGACTAATTTTTGGTTTTATGCCAAAAGTAAAGAAACTTTCAGTTCCATTAAATAATAACAGAAGTCTCCAACAAGTTGTTTCAGATCCCATACCCAGTACGAATCCAACTCAGCAGCTGGCTGTGACTGGCCGAGTGGAGTTCTCTCGCTCCCCATGGCTTTTCCTGGAGCTAGTAGAGATTTCGTTGGGTGGGGTATCGACGTGAATGGCCTATTGGCCAGTCGGAGTGGACTTAAGTTGCTAGCCAAGAGCTGAAGCTTCTGGAGACTAGCTAGCCTCCTGAAATCGCTTGATACCCAGAACTCAGTCTCAGTAGCCTTGTGCTACTTCTGTGTGTCTTCTCTGACCTGCAAACCCTAGTTCCCTAAAGGCTGGATGCTGTTTCAGCTCTTCATGTAGTTCAGCAATAAATATTTTTGCTTTCTCCATTTTGCGTGTCTCAGTTTGGGCTCCAGAGTACCTCCCTGATGAATGTGCTGCTCCTCGCACCAGTTGACTGCATTTCCTGGAGTAATGCAGCAGTGCGTCCGAGTCTCTCACCAGACCAAGGAGCAGAAGAAAACAAAAAGACAAAACCACAGTGATTTAAAAAGATAAATATGGCTGAGGATGTGGCTCAGTGGTGGAGCTCTTGACTTGCATGCACAACGCCCAGGGTTTGATTCTCCAGCACCACTCGCCCACACAAAAAAAGATAAATACAGTATTGTCCTTCTTTTACTCTTGTAAAAGACCTAGGAGACCGCTACATAAAGTTCAGGTATAATTGCTTTATATTATTTATATAATGAATAACAATATACTTAACATTTGACAAGAAAGTCCAGTTCTTTTATCATTCTTGGATATACTTTAAGTGGTGGATATAGAATGGATTTTTGCACACATTAGAAGTTGCTTGTGGCAAATGTCTTTGTGTTATAAAACTGCATAGATGCTTAAAATATGGTGTTGCTCATGATTTTGGGCTGATAGTTTGCTAGAAGTACATTTAGTCTTATTTTAAGAAAATTTTGTTTGGGTCAGGGAGATAGCTCAATAAAATAAGCACTTGCCTGGCAAGCACAAGGGCCCGAGTTCAATCCCCGGTTCCACAAGAAAAAAAGAAAGAAAAGAAACTTTTGTTTTAGAAAGCATATCTTGTCTGATGCAAAGTAAACTTGTGACAGATGAGTTTTCACATGAAAGATTGGACCACATAGCTCAGAATTAGAAAATTATTTTTTAAAGAATTATTTCACTTCTTACTTGTGCTTATAGCCTAACAGGTAAAACAAAGGAAATTAATTTTCTTTTCTAGGAATATGGTGTGACATTATTTAAGTATTAACCTTGAGCAACATTTATTAAAATCATGTTGTGTGAAGAATACCATATTTAGAGCCAAAGCATTTTGAAGAAATACCCACAGTTGGATGGCAGGGGCATTGGGCTTGTTGCCCTTGTGAAATACTGCATGGGGCAAGGTAGGAGAGCCTGCAGTATTCCCAGGAAAACATGGTTTGGAATGTAGAGGGCCTTAGGACCCTTCTAACGTAAGATGTTAATATAAAATGTGATATGTTAATAATACTGAATTGTGATTGGAAATAATTAGGACAAGTTTAAGCCAAGTTTAAAGTAGAGTTTTGAAAGGGGAAAGTTAATGTGCAAAATTAAATTTGGCTTAGGTTCATAGGCAAATTAATTCTCACTTAACTGCTTAAACCATTTTTTCATGGAAACAAGACTTTTTACTTTTTATTGCTACAGAATGTATGGGACCGTATTGCATTTGGGCTGTTTGAAAAGTAGGTGGAGGAAGGGTTTTAAAGGAAATACAAGAGTAAAAATAATAATTGTACTGTAGAGGCTAATTGAGAAAGTAGTTACTACACTATCACATAAGGACTAAAGCTCAAGAATAGGGCTTGTGAAGAGGCCCCAGTGAGGATGCTGTTGGTTATAAGCTTGATGGCTTGAGTGATCGGCATCAAGAGAGTAACAATGACAAGAAGCACATTGGCAGGTGTTGAAAATTAGCAAATAGTAAAGATAAGGAAAAGCTCATTATAAACACTTCTTTGAAGTTTTTTTTTGATAATAGGAAAGAAAATTGGTAACAGCAGATTCAAGAAAGGTGATTTGTGGATGCATGCACATCAGCATGTTTAGAGGTTGCAGACAAGACACCACAGTGCCGAGGGAAAGCCTGGAGATTCAACAGAGATATAATCAGAGACACAACAGTTACAGAGAAAGATAAGAAATATGGACATGGGAAAAGGAATTAATCCTTGGAGGGTCTCTGTACCTTTTTTGACACAGGCAAAGGGTATTTTCTAAATGAGAGTTTTCATATGGAGAAATGGGATGTGGAAGTTACTCATTTAGTGGTTTTTGTGTTTCCTAGGAGCTAAGGTATGAAATGCGAGAAGTGGGGCTTGCGGGGCCATTGGCTGAGGTAAGGAAGACCGGGCATTGTTGCTTTGGAAAATAATCATGTGGTCAAGTCAAATAGAGCTGAACAAAATAATTTCCCAGAGTTGCATAGAATTTGGATAAATACTTGGTTTACTTTTATGATTTAATATAGTAATAACTAGAGGGGTTGTAGTACACAAAATAGATTATATATTATACTTGAAGTGGAGAAATAATGTTTAGTGAGAAAGTAAATGAAAAAAGACAGGCCAATGATGGATTTCATGAAGAATGAGACACCACAGGGAAGGGAATTTACCCCCTGGGAACATAGAAGTTTCAGTAGAAGTGGTTAGAAAAAGGAAAGAGAAAACCAAGTAGAAGAAAAATTGGGGTATTAGCTTAAAACGCCAAAGGTAGTCATGCAACAATATTAGAGTAGTGTGCTGGGTACTGTTTGCTGGTGTTCCCGAGGAATGAAAGTACAAGTACTGCATATACTGTTCAGTGGACTTGCCACTAGATGTCGCTCTGACTCACATGGTAGCCCTTGCCTTGGCACTCCCTCCTTAAGATAGGATTCTTGAAAGTCAGATATACACAATATATCCCTGTTAATCTGTAGGGGCATTCGCAGGTTTATTCCTTGTTTCTAGGTGCCTTGTTTTTACAGTTACCTTAGGGAGGATACCTCGTTTAAAACATTTAAAAACTTAAGTATGATTAATACTGTTGTTGCATTTAAGACTTTTTTAATTGTGTTAATCACACTAAATAGTGTTCCCCTGGTGAACTTTTAAAATTGTAAGCTTTTTTGAAATTTCACATAAAATTTTTTGAAATTATTTTCTCATACATACATGTGTATTACTAAGTTGATTCTGCTTTTATAGGTACTAATTTCTGTAAACATTAGTAAAGGTTCGTATTTCTAGATCGTCAAGATTACGTGTATCACCACAAAATCCATGATTGTAAAAATTTATTCTGTAGCTTTTTGTCCTAGAAGGAAGGACAGAGCATCCACCAAGAGGCTGTGTTTAGAAAGCCATTGTGTTTAAACTTTCTGCCTGTATAGAACTGTTTCCAGCTTGGTTCCTTGTAATATAATTGTGTTGTTTCTGTTTTTTCTTTTTCTTTTTTTTTTTTTTTTTTTTTGTGGAGTCAGGGATTGAACTCAGGCCCTTGTGTTTGCTGGGCAAGCGCTTATTCTACTGAGCCATCTCCCTGGCCCTTTTTTTGTTTTTTGACACAAGGTCTCACTATACAGTTCAGGCTGGTCTTGAACTCACTATGTAGGCCAGAGTGGCCTCAAATTTGCAGTGATCCTCCTGCCTCAGACTCTCAAGTGCTAGGATTTACAGGACTGTGCCACCCTTCCCAGCTATAACATAATTAAAAAAGAAATCATGCAAAAACCAGGTAAACCCACCACCAAGGCCTGTTGATCTCCTTCGCTGGGAGATCAACAGTATCCAAGTGTGCATGATAGATCATGCCTGAGATCCCAGCACTCTGAGAGTCTGAGGAAGGAGGATGGCAAATTCAAGCCGAGCGTGGACACTTTAGTGACTTAGTGAGACCCTATCTCAAAATAAGGCTGGAGACACAGCTCAGTGCAAAGGCCCCAGATCCAAACCCCAGCACTACCATAATGATAATAATACCAACATCCAGTCATATTATGTATTTTAAAATATGTATTTATGTCCTTTTCTGTTTTTTTTTTTTTTGCATTTAACAGGATATATATGAGATTATGCAGCATTGCTAGCATTGCTGAGTGTCTTTAAAATTCTATTTATAGATCATTATAGGAGAAAAATGGATTTTTTTCTTGTAATAGGGCTACATCATTTCACTGTCCTTACCTAACTTGTGACCCATTATGGTCTTAAAGCATTCTTAGCCTTGTTAATAAGAAACTTGTCCTGTGTCTTCAGTGACTTGGATTTAGCCTTTTGCATTTTAGTTTGTTGACAAGATCAGTTCACAGTTTAATATGGTTTTCTGTTCTACTTCTCAGTGTGACTGATTTGTCCACTTGGAAAGATACCTGTTTGCTATAATCTATATAAAAGCTAATGATAATCAGGAAAGCCCTTTTCATCAAGTACGGTCCAGTGGCATAGACACACAAGCTATAGTGAGGGGGAACAATCACAAGTGAAATAACTGAAAATACAAGATGTTATTGCAACTTGCTTTGAGATTACAAGATTCTCTCTTGGCTGGGAACATAGCTTTCATGGTTTTTTTAAGACTGAATGTTAAGTACTATTTTGTTTTATATTATCTATACTAGTAAAGATACTTTCTTTTAATATCTTCTTGTTTTTTGGGGACAAGTCATTTTGCTTTTGGAATAGTGAATGTGAGCATGCCATACTGGCTGAGATGTACTAGGTAGAATGCTGAAGCAAAAGAGGTCCATAAAAACTTACAGCAGTGGCATCTTTTCCAAAATTGTGTTGAAGCAGTCACTGTGAATTGCAGGCTGTGATGTTTTCTTAAAAAGCATTAAACTATGAGACATGCTTCATTAATGAAATTCCTCTTCACCTTATTCTATAATTTCCTTTTTCTTCTCAAGTTCATTTTGTTTGACTCTTTGCACAAGGAAAGTGTTCATTTAATTCTTTGGAGTTTCACAGTGAAAATAGTACATACTCATTTCAGGAATATATTCCTTTGTTGTACTATGAACAATAAATTTGTTTAGCTAGTAATCATCTATACCCTTCATCTCTAATCCCCAAAGGCCTTAACCTCTATTAGGAACAAATGTAGATTTTTGTTTGCTTGAAGTAGCTTCCTGGGTATGTGAAATTCCCTTTGACATCATTATTTAGGGGCTCCCACCCTCCCAGTGGAATCACAGTCTAATACAAAAACTTTGCAGCTGGTGAGCTCCCAAAGCCCCTTGTGAGGATTGTTGTTAAACTCAGCATGGCAGCTTGCAGTTGTTCTTTCCTGTACTGGCCCACCCCACTCTTATGTTTATTGCTTTGTGACAATGAGAATTCTCCAGAGGTAAAATGCAGGGCTGAAAATATTGGATGCCTTCTTTGTCCTTTGTTCCTTCTAATTCATTTTTATTCTAAGCATTAAGCATATCCATAAAGTTTACTGGAGATTATCAAAGAAAAAACCAGCCCTCCCTCTTCACTGTTCTGATAATCTTATTTCTTACAGAGAAAACAAACTGTTGAATAACAAAGCACTAAATAAATATGCAATGGTTATAGGATTCACTTCTTGTGTAGAATGTGTTTGAAGCAGACAATTCATAGTTTCAATCTGCAGTGCTGCCTGTGACCTAGTTTTTCAAACTTGGAAGTTTCTTCATTTCTGTGTTCTTTGTTAATGAAATGAGGGTACAGATTACCCAAGCAAGTGACAGTTAATGATTTACGAACTCAGTGATATACTAGATGATACATTTTCTTTTAAGTTTTTGTCATAACTTTACCTAGCTTTAATCAAGTCAGGCTTATGTTGGTGTTGCTTAGAGTAAAATACATTGCTCAAGATAAAAGTGTGTTTATCTTACTGAATGTAAAGATGGAATACATTTTAACATTACGTGGGATGTAATTTAGATATTATGAAACTATATGATAGCTATAATTAAGAAAGATGTCAGAAGACATGGGACTGATAGGCCAAGTTAGAGATGGATGTTAGTATATGTTTTTGTGTATGTACATCTGATGTAACATGTAAATCATGTTAAAATATAATCATTGAAATATGGCTAAGTGGAAATAGAAAACTAAATAAAAACTCATCTAGTGAACCTGAAAGATCTTTTAATTTTGATTCTGCTTAGAGAATTTGTTTTTTATGCCTAGAGTTAATAAATCCAACTTCAAAAGCATGCTATAGGAAAATTTCTTTGCATAGTTAAAACTTTGTTCTTAGTGCCAGAGGTTAAATGGGTAAGAGAATGGTCTGGAAGGATGAATGATAAATTTTTATTCTAGAGAACTGAGGGTTAGAATCACCTACTGAACAAGGATTTTACTTTTTTTCTCCTAACCCTAACCCTAAATAGACCTAAGTCATCTCTAAAGTCTATGCATGTTTTAGTACACTGCAGTACTCTAAAACAAGGATTTTTTAAATATCATGTCTCATTTTTAAAAATGGTGCACCCTATACTTCCTTTGGGAACTAAAACCTTTAAGAAGGCCATTATAAGGAATTTAGGGAGTGGGAGTGTAGTTCATTGTAGAATCCTTGCCAAGCGTGTATAGGGCCCTGGGTTTAATCTCCACCAGAAAAAAGAATTAAAACTTACCCTTTTACTTGTGAAAGAACATGATGACCCCAAACCATATGCATATTAGTTTTGTTGGCTTTTGGATATGGAATCACATGACTTTCTTTTGTCATCATCATGTTTGTGAAATGTTTCCATGTTGTTTGTATTTAGTTTAGTCATGCCCATTGCTGTAGAATATTTACAGGTGTCTGTTCTGTCTTTGGATACTTAAGTGGTGTTACCTTTGGCCTGTTGGTCTTTTGTTGTGTACCTGTGTCTATTGGGGATGTAGATAATCAGAAGTGGAACTGCTAGGTCATGGAGTGTGCATAGCTTCAGCTGGTATAGATACTCTGGATCCCTTTCTGATGTGTGTTATGTTTTTGCATTTTCACCTGTAGTTTGAGTATCTTTTGTTCAGTATTTTGACTCATACTTCACGTCACCTTTTTCATTTTAGCCAGTAGTTGTGTAGTGATATGACATTGTAGTTTTTTTTTTTTTTTTTCTTCTTTTAACGTATTTGATACAGGGTCTCACTATGCAGCTGGGATTCCTAGTGATCTTCCTGATTTCAGCCTCCCCAGTGCTGGGATTGCAGGCTGCATCACCATGCTTGGTCTCATTGGCGTGGCCAGATCAGTGTGCCTCAGGGTAGGGCCAGCATGGCTTGTGGTGCTGGCAGTCAAACTTGCTTAAGCAAGTGCTGAGTCCACTATCTTGCTGGCCCTGTTGTTTTAATTTGTACTACTTTGATGATCATTCTTTAGGAGAACTAAAATTCAGTAATTTTAATGACATTTAAAATACATCAAACCTGGGCTGGGGGAAGAGCTCAGTGGTACACCACATGCTTAGGATGCAGGCGATTTTGGCTTTGATTCCAGCACTAAATAAATAAGCATTTTTATGTTAAGGGACATTGTATATTATAGCTATTATCTAAAACCTTTGGCATAATCACTCCCCCTATTACTGTGGTTGATAAATTGGGTAATTATTATTTTTCTTTTTTACTTTTTCTTGGTGGCCGGCTCAACCCACCCTGGGGGTGGGGCTGTTGCAGCATGCGGTGCCAGGGATCAAAGCACAATCCCTGTGCTTTTGCCTAAGCTGGCACTCTAGGCCACTGAGCTATCTTACCAGCCCCCAGTTGTGCAAATTCTTTGAAAACTTTTTATGACTTACACCTACTATTTTAAACATAAAATTGGTTTCAAATGCTTACAGTCAGAGTTTCTTAAGAGTAGTTCTTGCTATTATTTTTCAAAACAAAGCTCATCAAATTTAAGTAGTTTAGAGCTGGGGAGATAGCACAGTAGAATTAAGTGCTTCCCTGGCAAGCGCAAGGGCCTGAGTTCAATCCCTGGTTCCACAAAAAAAAAAAAAAAAAAAAAAACCAACAACAACAAAATGAAATAGTTTAAACCATCTTTTTTTTTTTTTTACCTGAAAGAAATACTAGATATTGTAGAGAAGGTAATTTAAAGTTGATCTGTCTAACTTCAGTTTTAATGGTTAGCTAAAGGCTATACACTTAACCTTTAACACAGAGTTTGGAATTTTCTTGAGCACATTTGATAGCTATGTTTCTGAGATAGAAACTTTCCCATGTGCTCTTAAGTTTTCCAGCGTTTTTTGCAGTTGCCTAGGTTTTGGCCAGTGGACTGTGAGCCAAAACGCGATGTGGTGCTCTGGACTAAGGCAGCTAGGAGCTGTTGCACCCCTTTCCTGACCTCCCTTCTTGCTGTGGTGAACGTGTACATGTTTTAGAGTTTATGTATTTATGTTTGTCGCTTGTATTAGACATTAATAATCTCAGTTGTTGTTGAGCACTTTCAGCTCAGTAAATTGTCAACATTTTTTCAAAAAGATTTTTGAGCTTTTGAAATATTTTTTATGCCTATTTAAAAAATTTTTTTTAAGATTGAACTCAGGGCTTTCATACTGAGTTACAACTCCATTCTTTTTATTTATTTATTTTTTTTCTTTTAAAGCAGAATCTCTCTAAATTAATAAATTGCCCAAACTACACTTGAATTTGTTTCTGCCTCCCAAAATGCTCGGATTACAGGCATGTACCTCTATCCCTGGCTTTAGTCTGTGATTTTTGTGAGCATAGTGCCTGCTGCCTTTCTTAAAGAGTAAGGTTTGGAGAATATGCTTCTGAGGAGAAACAGATTTCTGCTAAGAAAATTAAAAATACACATAGTAGCAATTAAGAAGAAAAAATTTAAACAAATCACACTTAACTACATGAAATCTCTTAAATTTTGTAAAACAGTATTAAAAGCAATCTTAACTAACTTGATTTGCTTTTTAAAATTTTCAGTTCATGAAGATGACAGCTATCACAAGAACGTATATAATAGATTACACTGAGGATGATAAAAAGTAATGTATTCTGCAACTATTTTTATATGCCTTTGAATATATAGTATAGCCTAATTAAGATTTAAAAAATATTTAAGAAAGTAAAATCTTTTTCTTCATGTCTCTTTTGTTTTTAATTATTTGCACAGAGGCATATTTTAAAAACTCAGATTTCTCTTGTATAACTGGTTTTGTTATGGAATCCCAACAACCCAATTACGTCAACCTGAATTAGTAATAAGGTAGTATTACCCTACATTCTATCATGTCTGCAATTCTTTATGCATTAACATGGAAATGTGAGGTATATAACCCAAGGAAGTCCTTTCAATAGATCCAAGTTGGTTGAGAGATGGAAATGTATAAAAAGCATGTGATGAGGGGTCAGGTGTATAAGCCAGTGTTGAGTGTTTATTAGCATGCATGAAGCCTTGCATTTTATTCCAAGAAAATTCCCTTTCAAACTATATGAAGAAAATATGTAACATTCCCATTGACCTAATTAAGTATCTTTTATTAGTTATTATTGGACAGTGTCCTGTGAACTTACAAAAGGAAAATCTTCTTCTTCTTCTTCTTCTTTTTTTTTTTTTTTTGGCAGAACAGGGGATTGAACTCAGGCCCTTGTGCTTGCCAGGGAAGTACATATTCCACTGAGCCATCTCCCCGGCCCCACAAAAGGAAAATCTTGATCTCCTGTTTAAACGTCTAATAATTATTCTCGATTTATATTTTTGCAAATAACATTTTTAAAAGCAAGTATGATAGAATTGTCATTAGTTTAAAAAAAGCTTCAAAAAGTTAGGTTAAAAAATTCTTAAGTTTAAAGAACATTGGCCAGAGAAAAAAGATGAATGCTTCTTAATAAGTGTTTGGAAAACCTTGTGTCACTTGACATAGAGAGTCTAGTGCCACTTGTGTATTATTAACTTTATTTTTTTTTATTTTTTTGAGCAAATGACAGAGAAACATTCAAGGGAATAAACCACTAATGTCCAAAAACTTCAAATTTCTACAGAGTATATAGGTTTGTTTTTTCAAAACAAAGGACCTAATCTGAAAACACTAAAAGTCTTTGAAGAACTTATGCTTCTAGTGTATACAGAATTTATACTGCTAGTTTTCTTTTTTGATGATATAAGTTGCATACAGTTATATGTACAGTTACAACATTAGTTATATAAACTTCCTAGATGAGGGGCTGATGCATCCTTAAAAGTAGTTTTTCAAAACAATTTCCAGCTTGATCTAAATCATATTTCATATTCTAGAATGGATATGCCAGGAAAATTTACATAGATGAAATATTGGAGTTTCTAATTGCAGCTCAAAATATATGTACAGTAGCCACCCCCTTATATGTGGTGTGTATGTTCCAAGATTCCTAATTCATGCCTGAAGCCTCAGGTAAGTTCTGAATACTATACTCCTTTTTTCCTATCCATGTATATCTGTGATAAAATTTCTTTTAGAAATTAAATGCAGTGAAAAGTTAATAACAGTAATAAAATAGGATTTTCTTCCTTTTGCGATAAGGTCTCAGTATGTAGTTCAGTCTGACTTTGAACTCACTATGTAGCCCAGGCTGGCCTTGAGTTAATAGCAATCCTACTTCAGCCTCCTGAGTGCTGGGATTACAGGTGTACCACTACTCCTGGCAGGACATTTTAAACAATATATTGTGATGAGAATTATGTGCATGTTGTGGCTCTTTCAAAATACCTTCTTGTAGTATCACCCTTGTAATGTGAGATGATGATGGATGTCTCTGATGAGATGAAGTCAAGAGTTACTTGAATACTATTGCTGGGAAGTGGAGGATAGCCTGGTGGTAGACTCAGCTGATGGCTGGGACAGCTGCTACGTGACTCGGGCGGGTAGTGTACATAACATGGACACATTACACAGAGGGTTGATTACCGCCGTGGGTGCATGCAGTAAACAGCACAGGCTCCCATCACACTGTTCAGAACAGCATAATTTAAAATGTATGAATTGTTTATTTCTGAAAGTTTTCACTTGATATTGTCAGGTTGCTGTTAATCATGGGCAATTGAAACCATGGAAAGGAAAGCCACAGGTAAGGGAAAAGTGGGATGATTCACTGATTTAACTGTAGAATTAGGTATATTTTTCCCAAGCACTTTGCAGGCTGTGCCAATAAAAATGCCATAAACCAAGGATCTTCTTCTGTAAAGTACAGGATAAATACCTTTGTGAACTGTATAGTTTTTGTTAAATTGTAATTCTGCGTTTCTGTGTTGGTAGTTCAGGAAAATAGCCTGGACAACATATAAACTAGTAGGAATGGTTGTGTTCCAGTGAAAGTTTTTCTGGAAATACATGCTTTCAGCCTTGCATACGTTGATAATTCATTAGAGGAACAAAGCAGTTTTGCACTTTTTGTAGCCTCTGAGCTGTAAAAGGGAGAAAAGAGTCTTGAGTTTAATTTTGCACAGCAAGATTGTTTTTCCTTCAAATTCATTCACCAGATTAAAAACAAAAACTCTCTCTCTAGAAATAAAGGCAAAGAAACTTGGACTTATATGATTGATCTCCTTTTATAAGAAATGGTGAGGATGGCTCTCAGTAGCCCCTTTATAATTTTCTCTGATTTTCTGATGTTCTACTTTCCAATAGATTCACAAAAATCTGTAAGTATGAAGTACTGTTTTGATATTACATGTTCCAACTTTCAGAGGCTGTATATTTCAGCGTTAATTTTGTCTTGCTTTCCTTTGTGGCCAGTCTGTTTTTGTTAGTGGTTGTAAAATCCTGTAATGAGTTCCAAGGAGGACCCTTGTCTTCTAGCTATCTGTGGAGACAGAGTGCTTGCCCTCAGCACATTAGGATGGTACAGATTACTCTGTGGATTGACTCGTATTTATTGAGTGACTACAAAGTGCCAAGGATTTTGATAAAAGAAGAGGATACAACAGGGAGTAGGAGTGATTGAGTTTTCAGGAGCATCTCAAGAACTAGAGTGAAGTTATCAGAAAGGTCTCTAATAAGCATGTGCAATCTTTATGTTGACAGTTCAGGAATTCCCTGGAGCTGCATATGGATGGGGATAGGGAAGAAGAGAGTTGCAAAGGACCTGACAGCCCCTGGTGGAGGAGCCAGAGGGACAGCAGTGTGTGAAAAGGGGAGAAGAGCTAGGTGAGACTGGCAAAGGGAAGGAAGTAGTGCTATAAGACCTTTGTAACAAGAGTTTGGGTTCTTCCCTGAGATTAGCGTGAGAAGAGTAGCTATAAGGTCTTAAGATAATGAGAACGACTTGCATTTTTTACTGTATTATTAAGTCTGGGTTGGAAGAGGCAAGAATTGAAGGCCTCCACTTCCTTTGTGCAACAAGGTAATCATGAGCCCATGGGGCCAGAGGGCTTTGAGCTCTGGAGCTGTGGCTAGTATGGCTGGAGAATGAGTGTTAAATATTTGAATTTTCAGTTTAAAAATTGAATCAATATAAAATATATTTCTTTTATTATTTTGGTAGGATTATATTTCATGTAGTGTTGAAAATTTAAGATCTGAGTTGAGCCATGCTGTAGGTATAAATAAAATATGTCCTGTTTTGAATTTAAGGTAGGAAAAAAGTAAAAGATCTCAAAATTTTTTATAGTTACATAATGAAGTGATCATATTTTTGTATATACCTACTTAAATTATGTTTGAGTTTGCCTGATTCTTTTTACCATTTTAAGTATAATTTTTAGAAAATTATGTATGTATATCACATTATGTATGTGTTATACTGTTCAGGCCAGCTATCAGCAGGAAGCTTGCCCAAGAATCTAGGCGAGAGATCACCGTGATCTGTACTTGAGTTGTGGGAGCGCAGGACAAGGGCTGCATTGGAGCTCCACCTAGTAGGTGGGATCCAGTATTTGACTAAGTAGGAGAGCTGATGCACTAGGTATTACAAGGAAAAAAGTGGAACCTCCAAACACTAAAATTTAGGAGATGCGTCTAATTGCTAAATTCTAACAAGTTTGACCTGTAAACTGTCAGACAAAAGCAATGTGTGCTATTTTCAGTGACAACTGAAAATTACAGTTAAGATTGTATTATTGTGCTTCTTCCATTGAAATGTATTAGTAATTTTAATGTTTGCTTTTTAGCAGATATTACTTACTAATTGGTTTGGTTCACCAGAGTAGTATAATTTTTCACTTTTTGAATTGTAGATAACTCCCTCTTTATATTTTGACACTATCCATTCATCTTCTTCAACCAGTAAATAAGTAGGAAGCAGACCCATGACTTTAGACTACTTCTGAGCATATAGAATCTCTCTAAATATTCTCACACTTGATAATACCAAATTTATTTACATTTTTATTAATATTCTTGTTTAAAGGAATGTGTACTTTGTTCATAAGAAGTTTTACTAGACTATTCCCTAAGTTAAAGTTGAAGCACTAAAGTATCTGATGCCTGTTACACATTTTATACTTTTTTTCTGTTGTCCTCCTAAGAAATAAGATGCATTTCTAGCTTCATTTCCAGTCTCTTACGCTTATGAACATAGTCGAGACAGTTTGTTGACCCCAAAGAGACCTCTTAGTCTCTGGCTTGTTAGACAACAGGGTCTGTACTCTTCATTGACATTCACATCACAGGCAGCCACTGGGCTCAGTGCAAAGCCAAGCACAGCTTTAGGATTTAGACAAAGCCTCTCTGGCAGAGGAACCCAGTTGTCAGGGTAGCTGGCTGTATTGTAAAGAACTATGGCATAATGGGGAGACCAAGGAGAACTATTAGGATGCAAATGTGAAAAAAATGGTAGAGCTAACCGGCAAAAACAAACATTTCTTTTTTGGTGAAGAGCCTATTCATTGTTGCTTTCTTCTGTTTAACGTCGAGCCATAGATGTAGTTGGTACAATTTGAGTGTATTAGTTTATCATAATCTCTGGTCATACTGCTACTCTATATTACTTTAACATAAACAGTTAATTTGTGGGAAGAGACTAAAAGTACTTCAGTGTTTTGGAATCTTCATAATTTCCAAGTTTGCCTTACTTTACAGACTAGATCATTTTATATGTTTTTTATTCTCAGATTAGGATGGGGAATCCTTTTAGCCCTTTGTTGTAGTTCATCTGATTTATAACAAAATACTACCCTCACCACTGCCCTCATTAACTCTTGGAGTGGATGCTTACAGCTGTCTTATGTTTAGTGTACAGCCTTTGTACTCAGGAGGAAAGTATTATAATCCTTAAAAATCGAGTTTATTTTATTAATATCTGAAGAAAATCTACACTTTTACTTTTCTGCTTTCACTGTTTAGTTCTACTTGAGTACTACTCAGTTTTTTTCCTTTGCTTTCTCATTCTTCATCTTCCATAGTAAAATATAATAGAATCTAAGCTTTGTTAAATACTGTGATGAGATAGGGAATTAATAATCATAACGATATGAATAGAAAATAATAGCAGTAGTAAGAGGGGCTCTTTACCAGATTTAGGAATCAGGCAATAGCAGTTCTAACTGTGCTTTATTGAGTATTTATTTACTATGTGGCAAGCAGTGCCTTCAGTGCTTTACGTGTGTGCTCTTACGTGACTCTCATTTTGACCCTGTGAGATGTAAACAAGTATAATTGTATCCCTGTTACAGATTAATATACTGGCATACATGAAAAATGATTTTCTCCAACCTCAAACATTTTATGTGTGATAGAGTCATAAAAGACTTGGAGTTACTTGTGAAGGTTCAGTTGAAACCTGAAGCAGGCATTTCCTGATACAAAATGAATGGAAGTAAGTTAAAGTAAGTTATAGAAGGAAGAATGAATAAGCTTTTGACTTGAAGAAATAATCACTTTTCTGGAAGTGAAAGTAGATTGTAGGCTTTGAAGTGATGTATTAGGGAGGAGTGGGAAAGGAAGATCGATTAGACTGTGTCCAGATAATATTTATATAGGCTATTTAGATAGTGTCCCATAGTTCATTATGTGGCAAGTGAGTGTTTATGATGTGCAAGTTACATGGGTTACCTTTTAGAAAGGTGGAAAGAAAGTAGCAAAATATGAGTGGCATCTTGATGGGCTTTGGGTTTCATTATTTGTTTTTTTCAAGTAGGTGAATGTTGAGTAAAGTCTTGGTACCTCTCTTGTTTTAAACTGGTATATGTGCTTTCTATTTGTAGTTAGGTTTCCCTGTCTTTGTCTTAGCACTTAATAATTTCCAAGATTCCTAATTTATTCAAAATTGTCATGCAGTACTACAGTGTATTTGCTATTCTTATTTCGTTTTGCCTTTGAAATATTTTGAGGCACAGAACAGCTCTAAAATTGTTTTCTTGATTTTTAAATCTTAGAGTTACTTCTTCATTCTTGGTTTTCATTTGCTTCGTGGATAGTTTCTTTCAGCCTTCTTTACTATGTCTTTCCTTTCCTTAGTGAATTCTGGTAATATTGGGCATCAAATACACCCATACGAGGCCTCTGTTTCTGAATGTGAAGGCCAGTTATTACAGCTAATAATCATTAGTGATTGTAATTTCTAATGAACAATGGATAGTCATTACAGTAAATGCCAGACATGCCAGTTGCTTTAAATATACTATGCGGTTTAAGCCTTCCAGAAACTTCTCTTTGGTGGGGGTTATTATATTATCTATTTTTTATAGTGAAAGATATGGGATTTGAGAGGGATTACTATTATGTAGTTTATACTGGTAATAAGACACAGAGGTAAGATTTGAATCCAGGCTGGAGGGTCAGGGAGATGGCTCAGTAGAATAAATGCTTGCCTGGCAAGCACAAGGGCCTAGGTTCTTTCCCCAATTCCAAGAATCCAGGGTGGGTGTGCTACCTGCAATCGCAGAACTTAGGAGGCCAAGGCAGGAAGACTGCTAGGAGGAGTTCAAGGCCAGGCTGTGGACTACACAGTGAGTTTAAGACCAGCCTGAGCTACAAAATGAGACCCTGTCTCAAACAAAAAGAGATTTCAATCCAGGTAGTTGTCATAAAGCATACACTTTATCTCTACCTGAAATGTTTTAACTGATATTCATATTTTCTTTTCAAAATTATTTTGGGGGTGCTAGGGGTACTGGGACTCGATCTCAGGGAATTGCACTTGCCAGGCAGGCACTGTGCTGCTAAGCTATGTTCCTGGCACTATTTTCTTATTTCCATGGTTTTTAAGTAAATATGTGGTAGATAGTTTAGGCTAACCATACTAAACTCTATATGTACCTGCTACATTATCTATTACTGTATAATACTTAATATTTATTGCGGATATGTTTGTGTTTAGCACTAGCTAGAAGAAAATAATTTCACTTAATATTTGAACCAGTTTATTTTCAATTTCAAATTTATTCTGCTATTCTACTCATTTTCCCATGGTACAGTCTTAGGTACTCATCATTTTCTTCCTCTCTTTCTGATTACTTTGCGAGTTTAACTCTGATTGGATTTTCATTTTGTTTTCCATGTGTGATTGTGTGTAACATAATGTCCACTTTCACAGCGTAGTCATAAAGAAAGTTGCTGGACAACTAGTAATAAAACCGTAAGGAAGATGGTGATAAGAATTACATTTATAGTCTAAGTTTTTAAAAGCTAGATATGGTATAATAGTCTCTAATACTAAAAAGAGTTGGAAAATTTATGAGAGGAAACAGAACCAATTATCTTTTTAACAAATTAATTTTGCTGGCTGAGGATATAATGAGCTTCCTAATAGGTGGTAGAGTGTTTACCTAATGTGTAAAGTTCTGGGTTTCCTCGCACTGAACAAAAAGGGGAAAATAAAAGTAGTATTACTAATTATTTTAGTATGGATAGTCTGTTAAAGTGCAAGCTATCTTACTAAAATATTTTTGCAAGTATTTTAATTTGACAGAATAAACATTTGCTTTTTCCTCTACCTTTATAGTTAACACAATATATTTTTAAGTAATATTATACGGTTTAGGGTTTCTTATGAGCTTTATCTGTGCATTCATTCACTCATGACTTTCTCATTGATCAAGTACTGTTTCCTTGTGGTGTGCTATCGGATCTGCAGAGGCATAGGGCTGACACATTGCTGGCCCTCAGAGACTTTACACTTCATTTGTAATAGTGTTTGACTTAGGAGTCTCTAGCCTGCTGAATAGTTCTTGTTGAGAAGTTCTGCCACGTTACACTTTTGTATTTTCTGGATTTTTGTACAAGAAATGTTTGGAAACTATGATGACTTTTGAAGTTTAAAAAGTTATTATAGTGAAAAGATACTTTGGCATTAATCCCCCTCAAAGTAGTCCCTTCCCCCTTGTTTCAAATTTACTTACCTCGGCATTCTAGCCATTTTGGAGCATTTCTCAAAGTCTTTCATGAGTGTCTTTGGTTGCACTCTTGTTAGGTGCTTTGATTTCCTGAATCCAGAATGTTTCTCTTTCAAGTCATTTTGGAAGAACCAGAAGTGCACGTTGCCAAAACTGGTAAATTAGGAGGATTGGGAAGCACTATAATGTTTTTTGAGCCTGTCTTTCTGTTGGTACTCAACAGGATTCATCTTACTTTTTAATCATATTGGGTAGACACATAAAAATATTTCTAGAACTTTCAGAAAGTGGCAAGAATGATGGATATAAGTGTGGCTGAAGTGAGTGCAGAGTGGTTTGAGGGTGATTAAGACAATGGGTCTTTCAGTATAATTTATTTTTAAATTGAAATATACTTTTATCGTACCTCATATTAATGTGTTTGATAATCCTAATTTTAGAATTTATGCCTGTTGTTACATAGATACTAATTTTTTAAGTGGCTAGCTTTTACATCTGAATATTTTAAACTTACTACATTGTGTTACGGTTTTATATTGTATATGTCCAGAATTTATGGTTATAGCTATAGCTATTGATATGTGATGCCTTTTAACTGCTGTATAGTATTCTACTTGAATATTTAGCATTCTGTTTTACTTAATCTTTAATTGGTAAACTTTTAGAGTATTTCTCCTTTTCCCCTTTTACTCAATTTTGGCTTCTTTTGAGTTTAAACAGCTCCTAAGAAAAGTTGTGGGTTTTTTGTCTCACTTGTATGCCTTAAGACAAGTTATGAGTTTTACTTCTAGCACATTTGATTGATCTGTTTTATAGGAGGTTCTGGCTGAATTTGTTTGAATTGAGCCTAGTTTGTTCTCTTCCAGTCTCTTTGAGTGAAAGTTCTGAACTGGTCATTTGTGAATTGGCATAGCAGATACTGGTCAGGTAAAAGGAAATAAAGTGCAAGAAAGCAGCTAATTATAGGAATTGCAGCTGGTTTCAGAGTACTTCTGACAGTTTGTGCATAATGCTTACTTGAAAGCATCAAATGGGTGCTAGTTGTGAAATAGAACACCTGTTTGTTGTTGAGCATGTGTTTATGCAGATGATTGTTGTTGTCAAAGCACCTTGATGTAGAGTAGTCCTGTTTACATTTACATTCTCCCCAAAGGATTAACAGTGTTCTCTCAATAAATTTGCAGTCTATTCTCCTCTCAGAGGCTGCTGTTTGGAGGGTGGTGTGAAAGAGGCAACAAGTGCTTGCTAATCACTTGAATATACATAATTAGCTACAGTCTGGTGCACTGGAGTCTTTGTAGAGCCATAACAGTACTGATGGGCAAGTGCACAGAACAATCGCTATTTTACTATGTAGTTGTTGAGAGTACTTGTTTGTTCATTTTTTAATTTTTTGAACTGCAGTTTTTGTTAGTATATAAACTCTTGTTCATTTTAATGAACCATTGTCTATTATGTAGCAGCTTTCTAAAAAATCACAACTAATAAGTAATATTTCAGATTTCCAGATTACGGTTTGAGATTATTGTTTAAAAACAAATTTGACATTTTTTTTTTCCTTTCTGGTACTGGGGATCAAACTTGGGATCTTGCGCTTGCAAGGCAGGTGCTTAAGCCACTGAGTTATCTTCCTGGCCTTCATATTTAATAATTCTAAAGATTTAGAAATGCCCAACTGTTTGTATAGCTCAAGTCAGTGCACCCTGGAAGATTTTTAGACTAGTTAAACAAAAGAACAAGCAAAACCAGTAAGAAACTGTAGGCTTAAAACATGTAGACATATCCAGTAAACGAAGAAACAGTCTCTTGTTTCCTAATGTGCCTCCTTTGCATCAGATTATTAAATGATCTGGTTGTAGGAGTATTCAGACTTAAAACCTGTAGTACTTTAGTTATTATAAGTAGGTAGTCAGGGATGGCCAGATAGCTCAGCAGATTAAAGCACCTGCTTAGGCAGATGCAGGGAATGGGGATTCATCCCTGGCATGCCATGCTGGCCCTGCCCCCCAGGCACATTGAGATGGCTACTGAGACTAGGTGTGGTGGTACACATGCCTGTAATCCCAACGCTTGTGAAGCTGAAAACAGGAAAATCACTACAAGTCCGAGCTATATAGTGAGTCCCTGTACTAAATATGTTTAAAAAAAAAAAAAGATTAAAACAGGATAAAGATTCTGACTTGGGAAGGAAGGATTCTTTTATCCTTCTATGCTAGATGTAGTCAACAGCTCCTCCATACCTCTAGACCAAACTTTGGAAGACATTCAAATTATAAAATTAACCAGATTTTAAACTCATTTTCTTTAAAACAAGTCCTTGCACTCTGCCTATCTGTATAAGGCCATATAAAGCAAAACCCCATGCTGGACTTCTATCCCTTCTTAGTGGGTGGGTATTCCCCAAAAGCCTTTTTCCCTTATTGTTTTTAATAAATACTTTCCTAAATTCCTCCTGTTGTCCTCAGTTCTATTCTTCAATTTTGTGAAACAGAAACTTGGATTTATACAAAATTAACTGGAAAATTTGCTTCTTGAAATATGAGTGCAAATAAGAGCTACAGATATTTCAAAAATCTGTTGGGCTATATGACATTGTATCTCCTTTCCCACTCCATTCATCCCGATCCCAGTGAAGTTGGAAACAGCTGGTCACTCATTAACTTAGCATCCTAGAGATCTAAGTGTAGTTTTCCTCCTTTTAAAAGTCATTTTGACAGCACGGTCCAGTGTCAGAAACTCTGATTGGGCTTTGTTAATAAAGAAGATGCTTTTTATATTGATTAGAAAGGATATTTGTTGCCTTTGTGTTTATCTCCCTACAAGTTTTATTATTGGCTGATTTGACTGAACTCTACAAGTGGCCAACCACCAGTCTTTATAACCTATATGCTACATAGCATTTTCTAAAGTGGTGGGACTCTTAGATTTTGTTTAGCTGTACATGGGAAACATTTTGAATTTTATTTTTTTATATATTAGAAGAACAGGAATAGTTCATGGGATAGGCCTTCTCATAGTGTGGAAATTAGCGCAGAGCACCCAAATGAGGACTGATACTTTGGAATTCACATAGCAAGGGAGTCAGCCATAATCACTTACCAATGGTGGAGACCCCAAGGCAGGCAAGGGTTGTGGGAAACCCTAACTGGAGAAAGAGGGGAAGCTTCATGTGTGCTCTGATGGCTGTTGTTGGATTGAGGTAGCAGAGTTTGACATTTTATGTTACTAGTTGGGGAATATCTTTAGCTTTCTCTGGTTTATCCCATGGTGGAAGCAGGTGTAAAAATTAGGAAAGCTGGTAGACACTGACCAGTTCCAGAGCTTCTTGCTGCTGCTTGTGATTTGGCATCTCAGGTTGGTTCTGGGTTGGTTGTGGGTCTGAACTTTGGTATCATACATGGTTCAGCTGTTGTTTTTCCATGTTCACCTTCTAATTGAGAAGTTAAGATGAAGCTAAATTTATTTAGGAAATAATATGTGAGCCTATAGAAAAAATAATGAGTAAATAGTACCGTGGCATATGAATATGACACAAATTGTGAATGGAGTAAGTGAATTAAATTTAGGTAAAGAAACTAGAAACCATTGTTATAAGTTATAATTTTGTTATAATCAGGCATTTCATTAAGTATCTTTGTGATTTATTTCATCTTTTTAATAGTCCTACAAGAAGCATATCCTGAAGTTGAAAGTGAAAATCCTGAGGGTTGACAGTAATTAGTTTGTGGTTCCACAGCTTATTAAAGTATGGGTCTGGAATTCTACCCACCTCTTTTGACTCTTAAAATTGGCCTTCCCGCCTAACTAGGTGAAACTGTGTAGCTCACTCTTGTTGTATTGACTCTGCTGAGATCTTCAGTAAGAATGTACAAGATCTTTGGCACCTCTTCTCCTTGGGTCCTTGGTTCTTGTTGTATGCAAACAGATGCACTCTAAATTGTTGCAGACTTTTCTACTCTTGATTGCCCTGTTGCTGGTAAGCTATGCCCTTTAACTTACAAGTATGGATGGCGGAAAACACAAATGTACAGCTCTATGTTTATCTACATTGGAGCATTATGTTCTTTTGCTTTTATTTTGGTTTGTGCTAGATAACTAGTAATGTCCCAGATACTTAGATATAAATTTATATGCCATAAATGCACTCCAAAGATATTTGTGCAACCTGTTATAAGTATTTAATGTTTTTAGGAAGGTGTCATTAGGGAAGGAGACATTGAAAACACTTTTTTGGGGGGATACCCTTCAGTAGGACCTCGCACTTCTCAGGCAAGTATTTATGCTACTGAGCGATATCTCTGGAGAAAATATTTCTAAGATGAAAGTAAATTATATTATGTTGATATCATTGGGAAAATTAGAAATATATAGGGAAGAAAATTCTAATCTACTGTCTGTAGGTAAGTTATTAATATTTTGTTTTCTTCATTTTTTGTGTAAGCCCTTATTTTTATATGTTCGAAATCCAACAATATGCACTAAAAGCCATATTGGCTTAAGGTTAATTTAAGGTGAATAGTGTAAGGTGTGTGTGTGTGTGTGTGTGTGTGTGTGTGTGTGTGTGTGTAAGGACCATGATATAAGAGTCTCAGTGTTGAAGTTGTGTGTGATTTCTCTGAAGCTGTTATTTTCATAGGATTACAACATTCTACTTCAGCCTGTGGGAGTGGCAGTTTTCCATTTTGGTTTTAGAGAGCTGCAGCTGGATTTCCATAGTTAGGTTAGTTTTTATAAAATGCTAACAAACTATCAAGCCAGTATTAAATTGTATTTTAAAACTACTCAGGTCAAAGCCATTAAATTTTAAGTTTGATATTTATAAAATAATTATGTTTCAGTTTCTTTCATTTTTTTAATTTGTTAGAAATGCTTTGAAATACAAATGAAGAGGTTCTTTTTCTGTTGACTTATGAGGATGTGAAACTTGGTTTCATGCCTTCTAAATATCCTTGTTGTTTCAAGAAGAATAGGGTTTCAACTTTGCATGCTTTAGTATATAAATTACCTGTAGGACCATAATTTTTACACTAATAAACTTTTGGTGTTGTAGACTGATTTATGCAGAGTGACCTTAGGGTTAAATGTTCCTTGTCAGTCTTTTATTTTACTTCCCTTGACAGATGTTGGTTGAGTTCCCTTATCCTGATTTTGGCCAGGAATGTATATTCAGTCTTAACATATATTATGTAGATTGAGTTCCTTTTAAATGTATTCACATTTATACTTTGATGAATTGCTCATTTTCTGTCATAACCTGGAGGTGTAGCAGGAATCTGTTTAAGACTAAGAAGGCAGGTTTTACCACAATGTTGACATCTTTTCTGGCCAAGGCAGGGAGTCTTGGCGACCACTATGCAACTGCCTAAAACAGATATGAGTGGTGGAATCTCATGTACTTTGCTTTGATTTTTACATTGTGAGAATTTGCTAGAGGATGTCAAGTGTCTGGATAAGAGAAGTTCATTTTTGTTGTCTGTCCCTATCCCTAACGAATCCTTACCTGCTTCTTCATGAGGATGCTCTGTTTTTAAAGAGCTGTGAAAATGCTGAAAGAGGACAAATTCAACTCTTAATTTGGGCATTCTGACTTACTGTCTTTTTTTTTTTTTTTTTTCCTTACTCTTTCTTTACTTATTTTCAACCTCATTCTCTTTCTTCATGTTTCTTCCTGTGTTACTCTGACA
>NW_004524593.1:11958542-11977111 GCF_000260255.1 Octodon degus
AGCCATCTCCCCTGCCCCTAAGATTCCATTTTAATTAAGTCTTCAGGGTGGGGTGGAGGGACAACTTTATTTAACTTGAATTTTGTATTGTTTCCTTAAAAGTAGCCAGCAGACAATTTATTTTTTTGTTGTACCATTTTCCATAGGGGTTGATGGTTGATTGTGCTTTGAGATGTGTGAATCAGTAGTACTAGATGGTAAGAAGTATTAGCATGACAAAGTGCATGAGGTATAATTTCCAGAGAAAATTTAACTTGTGTTTTCAGATGGGAGGAAGGAGGGGCAGTTGACTCAGAGTAGACTGGCTTTAATGTGATAATCTCTAAACTGTATCTACCAGGACATGTAGAAAAAATAACAGCTTTGAAAGTGTGGTTCTCTTTTTTGAGTAGTGACAGGCATGTATGAATAGTGATGAATTTAGGAAAACTCCTAGGCTAGACATTATCTTGACAGTTGGTGGACAGATGCTCCTGATTTGAGTGTGAGACTGAGGTATTGAAAAAGTACTTCAAAACACTCTCCTGTGCCAACCAGTGTTATTTTTGTTATACTGGAATTATGTTTTTTAGCTTCTTTATAATAATGCTTCTTGATAAAAGACCTTGTGAGAGCTTGGTAAAATATTTATGGTATATTTTGAGCATCATTACACCTGGGTAGTTTTAAATTGTTTTTCAGATCTTATTGTGACTTATATATTGACGTATTAAAAGAGACCACACATATATGAACAGTTTTACCATGAATATTCTAAGTGAAAATAACAAGTGTTAAAAAGTGACTGGTAATTTTGAAGATGGATGTTCAGACTTATTTTCTTGATTATTTGAGAAGTACTACTTTCTAGATGAGGTGTCTATAGTGATAATTCATTTTAATACTGCTCATTTCTAATGTACAATATTTGAGACATAATTTCTTGACATTTCTTAAGTTTTTCTTGAAAATAATCTTAATGTCATTTCTCTTCATTTAGAAAGAAAATTTTTATCTTTTTAAGTGGAGGCAGAGCAGGTTATTCTCATTCAGGTTCTTCATTTTGAAATTTATTTAGTCTGAAAGAATTTGTTGACTTTCTTGGGTAGTGAAAGGGCTTTCCTTGACCTCATTTAGCTTCTGGCATACGGGTGTGCTGGTCACTGGAAATGGTAAGGTTCTGCAGTAGGAGAATACCTTTGTAAAACAAATTTTGGTAATTGTTTTATTAGCATTTTATACATGTACAAGTACCACATAAATGTAGTGTATGTATGACTCAGAAACATCAATTCAGATGAAACTACTTTAGTGGAATGATTTTAGTATACTTCATGTGACTTCTCATAAGTGGATACCTCTTATGGTAACCAGTTAAAATGCAAGCACAGTATAATAAAAACTTAAGTCAGCAGTCTAGCACTTCCAATAAGAATACAGAAGGTATGTGAAAATATATGAATTGTTTTTAATGTTAAACATTTGATTCCTGAGATTAACATAACATTTCAATTGTAGTTACTTTAAAATGAAAACGTATGCATTTCAAATATATTTAAAAATTTTGAAGCTTAATTCTTTTAGAGATTTTATTATGTAATAGGTAGAAATTTAAACCTGATAGGAAAATTGAAAATTATAATGTGTAGTCTGCTTTTATCTTAGTCACTTATCTGTGGAGTAATATTTACCTCTCATATACTTTGTCCAAGAGCAACAGAAATCTTTAGCTAATGCTATGCTAATTTCTTTTAGTGCTGACATTCTTTCATTTTCAAAACAAATTATCAAGTAGATAGCCTTGCATTGCAGCAGTATTTTGGAATTAATAACCACATAACCATTTATCCCAAGCCGCACTTGAAGGCCACCTTTGTTTAGGTGCTGTCTTGCACAGTGCCCGAGCAGTCAATTCTCGTATTGAATAAATTGGACAAAATTGCCGTTTTCACATTTCCTGTTATCTTATAAAAATTAACCCAAAATACAATTTTTGGTTTTCCTGTATTTAAATATTTGGACTGGTAAGTGATTAATTCTCTTTTGTTTTCTGTGATGTAAAAATCAAAGAGTTAAAAATTACAGAGGTACTACTTACTTATATTTGGAACCCATTTTGCCAGTGGAATGTATTGGAACATATACTTTAAAAGACTATTGCATGCTTACTTCTCTGAGAAATATACTTTCAGTTTTGAAAACAGTTGGCGTATCTGGAAGATACAAAAAAGAAAAGGACAAAAGCTGCTTATATTGTTTTAGATCCAAATTGCATTAGCCCTTTGAACTAATCTTGATAAGTTTTAAAGATACTTTTGTGTGTGTGTGTGTGTGTGTGTGTGTGTGTGTGTGTGTGTAACCAGGAATTGAACTCAGGCCCTTGCGCTTGGCAGGCGAGTGCTTATTCTACTGAGCTATCTCTCTCGCCCAAGATGCTCATATTTGAAGAGAGTACCTCTTTATTAACTGGTTCCACCGCTAGAGTTTAGGCAATATGTGGTAATTTTTAGCTCATCTTTAGATCAGAGCAGCTAGACTAAGTTCTGTTGAAATGCTATTTAGGAAAAAATCTTATATAACTTTATGTAACACACTAAAGTATATGAAAGTTGTATTTATCTTGAACATTTTTTGTTGGTTTTTGTTCTGGGAATTGAACCCAGGACCTCACCCTTGTGAAGCAGATGGCTTGCTGCTGAGCTATATTGCCCGGCTCCTATCTTCTAAAAATTTTGACATTACCTCATCTTTGATTTAGATTTTGAAGCAGAGACTGCTTTCATTCCTCCTCCCCTTCTCATCCTTTCCTTTTCTTCTTACCTTTCCATTCCCTTCCCTTCCCCCTTCCCTCTGTTTCTTTCTCTTCTCTTACTTTCCTTCTATTTTATAAATACACATAACATAAAATTTACAGTTTTAACCATTTCTAGGTACTGTATAGCTTTTATTTCTTAGGTGTCTCTCATGACAACTAGGCAGTTAAATAAGAATTAAGAACTTACAATAACTTTAATACAGCAAAGATTGGCTAGTTGCTCTCTAAGTTCATTTGTGCACGCTGCTTCTGTCCCATCTCCTGCCCCAGCAGACATCTCCGTTGAAGTTAGGTATGTCATAAACTGAGTCCTGGCTTCTCAAGTGGAGTACTCAACGTGACCATCATGTGCTTGCTATTTCCAGTGTAGCTTATAAAAATCTCCTGTGCTTGGTCCTCTTTGCCTTTTTCCTGATCACATTCATTAAACCAATGAGATAGCAGAGCCTCTTGAAGAACAAAGTGTGGGTCTCTGAATTGCTACTGGGGCCCTGGGATACCCACTGAAAAGAAATATTTGTTTGGAATTTATATCAGCCGGAAATAAAGCTTTCATTTTCTTAAGCCACTAAAATCTCAGGATTTATTTCTCAGCAGTAAGGATTATTTTAACTAATATACTCAAGAGTGGTTAGAATGAATAGTCCACTCAAAATTTAGTTTGTATTTCTTAAGAATTAGAATTAAGTGTCAAGAAGACAGAGTTAAACTGAGGAGTGAGAAATGGGGTATGACTCCAGTTTGAGAAACTGTTATGTGGAATTCAGAAAGGGGAAATGAATATAGGATACTGAGAAAAATGTAGACGGTTGTTTTAAGGAATATATACCTCCCCCCCCCAAAAAAAAAACAAAAACCTTAAGAGATAGGAGTTATAGGGAAAATAAACACAGTGCCATCCTTGGGAGTGGAAGGAGTGGGGGACATGAAACTGAAAAATTTAGTTTCTGAGAGATAGATAGATTTACTAAGGACTTTTGCTGAATTTCACATGCAGTTTGCTAGTGGATTTTTGTTTTCTTTTGCTTATTACAATGACTTTAATATACATGTTATTCAGATAAAAGTAGAATGGTTAAATGGAAATGGCAAACCTGTATATCCTGTGTGCTGGGATTTAGTTCTTTATTTCTCCAGTGAGTCCTTCTCTTGGGTACATTATTATGGTATGGATAGATAGATTTCTGAATGTTTGAAGTAATTGAGTATAACTTATTTTTTTAATCTTTTGTTTATTTACGTGGTACAGGGTCTCGCTATGCAGCTCAAACTCCTAAAAGTCCTTCTGTCTCAGCCTCCCCAGCCTCCCTCCCCTTTCTGTGGCTGGCTTGTGTGCAGGGCTGGCACAGCATGTGGTTCCAGGGATCAAATCTGGGTCCTTGTGCTTGCCAGCCAGGTGCCTGGACTGATGAGCTATCTCCCCAGCCCAATATTGAGTGTAATATTTTTTTAAACATTATTTTACTGATAGTCTTCATTTTGTAATTGATACCATTTAACCATTTGGGCCTCAAAACTGGATTTTGTGAGATAGTAGATAAGTAAAATGTCTTTGACTTAGCTCATCAGGGAAGCTTTAAAGTGAAGAATTAGTAGTAATAGTACAAATTAAAAGAACACTATTTGATATTCCTAATTTTCAACTTGCATGTAATAACAGCGTGTGGCGTCATTACCTTAGCAACACGTACCTCCAATGTTGTATGCATGGTGACAGTGGCTAGAAGATGGTGTGGGGATTTTCTTATCCCTTGTTCATAGCTGTTTCCACTGCCAATGAAATTCTCTACCTCGTGGTAAGAGACTGTCTTAATGGAGTCATGGTGTTTTTATGGATTCAGTTGCTATCCCTAATTGAAGAGGAAAGGTTTACTTTTTCTTGTGCATGGTATCCAGTGTAAAAATAATGTATTTGCCTTTTCTCTTATACCTGTTCTCATGTTGTAATAGTGTAGAGACTCATAGATACGTTGTATATGTAACACATATGAATTCTGACTTTTAATGTATTTTTAAAATAAAAGTTATTAAAGGCAACTTGAGATTTAAGGTGGGCCGCATGCCTCTTCGCAGCTCTCAGTCTTGATCTCCAGAATATAAAATTGTAATCTTCTGACAGATTCGGGTTGAAAATAGCCTAAGTGGCAATGTGTTATAACCTTTTATTGTTTTGTTTTGTTTTTAGTGCCAAGAACCGAACCCAGGGTTTCCAGCTTGCTAGGCAAGCATTCTACCACTGAGCCAAAATCCCAGCCCCCAATAATGGATTTTTCTTTTTTTTTTTTTTGGCGGAACCTGGGATTGAACTCAGGCCCTTGCATTTGTCAGGGAAGTGCTTATTCCACTGAGCCATCTGCCCGGCCCCTACAACCTTTTATTCAAAACAAAATTTCTTAGGTAATATTTTTTAAGGATGGTCATTCAGTGATAGGAAGTTCAGCATCTTCTTTCATCAGATACAGCTTTGAGACTAGAGCTAAACATCTTATTTCAGCTAATAGGAACTACTTTTCCACCTAATGATTTAGGAAGGAATTACCCTTTGTAGTGATAATTTATTGTGATAAACTAAATTCTAAATTCCTGTCAAGTTAAATGTTAAACTGAAGTAAATACAAAGTAATTCTTTAGATCCTTACTTTTTTTTCAGGGCTTCTGATATAATCTACTCATGAAAACTAAAAATTTTGGCCTACAATTGAAAAGCCAGGTGCCAGGATATATGTAGTTCAGCAGCATACCACCTGCCTGGGAAGTGCGAAGGCCTTGAGTTTGATTCCTGGAGACTCCTCCCTTCTACCCAAAACAAAAAGCCACTAGACATGATCCTTCTTAAAAATGTATGGTAGTAGTAGGCAAGTGTATTTTGAAAGTTGAAATTACGTGGAAGTTACTTAAATGGTTCTACCATAGGATTAGTGTTATTCTTGAATATATTATGTGAAAACTACTATTAGTGTGAAAACATGTTTTATGTGCTAATTGTAAACCACATATTTATATTAGTCCTGTCTGGATGCCTCAGAAGTTTTGTTAAGTAATCAATATTTGTTTTCTTAACATATTTAGTGATTTATTCCACAAAGCCTTTGATTACTAGTAAATTTTTCAGCTGCTATGATTGATCCAGGAAGCTAGAAATCTTTTTAATATTCCTTTCCTCCTTCCCATCTCGCCTCTCTCTCACGAAGTCTTTCCCATATCTGAGTGCTAGAGATACCAGTGATGTCTTGCTCCCTCCGGAGCCCTTTCTAAGGGAAGCTGGTCTGCCCTGTGCCCTCCTGTTGTTAGGGATAGATATTCCTGTCCCCAGGCAAGCTGATTGGTGGAGATTGGACCCAAGAACTGTAAGGAATTGGGGAGGTTAACGACTGAATAGCTAGGAGATGAAGTGAAGCAGTGGCATTTATGCCAGGGCCAGTAAGGGCTAGGCACGCTGAGCTTATGAGGGAGCAAAACCTGTGCGCAAGTTGAAAAGTTGGTGGGTAGAGTGTCAAGGGTGTGGAGAATCCTGTAGACATGCTGAGAGAGATGCACCTAGACTTGGAGGAGGAATAGGAGAGAGACAAAGCCTCACACCTCACAGATTCTGTGAACAAAGACGAAGGGATGCGATTCCATCCCTTTGCAGATTGCGCAAGGTCTACCTGTAAAGCTTCTCCTCCTTACATGAGGGAGGCTCCTGTTCTTACTAGTAACCCATTATCATACTAGTGGCCTCAGGGGGCATTGTTCCTGGTGCCTGGAAGAGTTCTGGCACAACAGTTAAGATTAGAGGTCAAGTTTTAGGAACTTTTTTGGCTCAGGCCTGCTTCCTGAATACTATGATAAATACTCTTCTCTTCCTTGTCTTTTCTACACCATCCTTATAAGATGTTCAGAAATCTGTTTTCAATTTCTGGATTCTTAAATTTAAAAGTTTTATGAATATAATCTTATTGCTTGACTTGCTTTTATTAAAGAAATGAAAAAGTTGATTATAAAACTGATACATTGCTTGCATTTTTACTGAGGAAGTCCATATGAGTACGTTAGTTATGTTGCATCCCAGAAGTCTTGGATCAGGGTTTGCCGTCAGTGTCAGTGCATCAGTAAACCACTGTGTTCTTTTTGTAGTACTGTGTCACAATTTTTGAGCAGATATTTGCAATTAAGATTATAAAGTGTATTATAAATTGTTTGGTATTTGTTAGAACTCCAAAAATTAATTTCATCACATTTGGTAAGAAAATATCAACTTGCTACTTTTGTCTGCCTGGAAGTGCAGGTCATGAGTTCAAGTCCTAGTGTTAAAAAAAAGTAACATGTATACAGCCTTGTCATATCTCAGTGCAGTTATCCTGGTTTCTCCTTCAGTAAAGGGCTGTTAGAGTTGTGATTTTCAGGCGAAGCAGTTTTCTTAAAGAAACTTTCTCTTCTTGGCATATGTTTCATCATAGTAGAAGACAATTCAAAAATAATTTTTTTATCAAAATAGAAATTATATTTTGTACCTAGGTCATTGACAATGCAAAATGGTTTTAGATGGATTAGAAATTGATAGTGTTTTGAATAACTTGATGAAATGCTATAAGCACCTTTTCAGAAGTCAAGTACATCCCTATTGCATTACATTTTTAGGTGATATTTTCACACTTAAGTACTATAACTAAATAGACCTTTTGTTACACACATACGCTGGGCTTAATTTTCCTTAGTAAAATCAAGTTCTTGTTCTCCAACTAAGAATGGCTTTTCATCATTATGTAATAAAGATGAGTCATTTAGTCACATCTTTGAGCCTGTCTTCTTAACAATGTCATACCCCCATTTAACCAGAATAGTTATCATATAATGTGCACATGGTTCAAGAAGCAGTGGTTTTTATCCCCCCATAGATCAGTCTTATTTTTGTTTAACACCAGATAGGGCCATGACCGTGTTAGTACAATAGAATTTACCTGGTTTGAAAGTATAGCCTTGGGCACACGTTACTGATCAAATATTTCCTAAACAAAATACCTGTGTATTTCATACTAATTATCTAGCATAATGAGCTTTTAAAATGTGAAAACTGTTAATAAACTGTAAAGCAGTCTACAATTGTGAAGTGTTTTTTATTGAAGGTAAATGAGTCATATGGTACAGTACAAGTAGTATTAAGGGATGCCAGTAGACTAACAATAAGTGATAAAGTTTAAGCCAAGGTATTTTCGCTAGTACTTGCTGGATGAGATTTCTTGTTCCTTCTGAATGTGGGTGTTTAATTTCCTTGGTAACGTCACAGTTTCCTAGAGGAGTATTAGAATGTTATTTCCATTTAGGTATGTATTTTCAAAACATAGATTACTTCAAGCTTCTGTAGAGACTGAGTTACGGGTTGAGCTAGAGGTTTCTTTAAATATTTTACTCTTAACATGCCAAAAATACTGATAAGAAAGATATTTATGGTCACATGTGAATCATAGTAATTTAGTCTAAAGTTTTTAAAAACTTCGCTTGGTGTTTAAGGCTTCCCAGGAGAGGGAGATCTAGGGTTTGTAGAATGCAGTTGGTGGTGGGTGGACACAGAACATTTGTGTCTGAAGGGCACAAGTAGCTTTAGAAAAATTACTTGTGTTGAAATTATTAAGCAAATCTTATAACTTATTTTTTAGTAAAAAAAGATCCTTTTTATATATTTTTGATAAGCAGTGTACTAATGCTACATAGGTCTTTTTCAAACAGCAGTTCTTTAAAAATAGAATTTTGAGGTAGACAAAATACTGTTGCTTTATGTTTTGATTTTTCTATACATGTAAAAACTTCCATATTATATAATCCTCCCTGTGCTTAGCACAAGTTTTGCCACATAGAACTTAATAACTTTAAAAACTGAGTGCAGATAATTTGTTGAATAAAATGTAGGGCACTCACAAAGAGATTGTATATGGATAAGGGTTATATGTGTATCAGTGAAATTTAACAGATTATCTTAATGAAAGGTAATTTATGTGGTGACACATTGTCTTCGAAATTGGTCTGTAGAAATCCTACAGAAGTTATACAGTTAATTGCATTGGAGTTCTCAGAATATACTTTAACTTAGAAACCATCCAATAAATCTGTATTCATTAATTTTTTATTGAGTTAAGGAAAAACATTTTACAGAGTGGACACATTGTTTAGTTTTGTTTTGCGTTTTACTAGATTGCAGTGCAAGGCTGATAAATTAAACCTAGGCAGTTAGGTTGCTAATTACACACAACTTCTCTTGAGTATCAGATATTCAAATCCATTTTATGAATATGGTAGAGAGAATAACAACTGTAAAACAAAGCAGTGTGCATGTAAGTGACTGTTAGCGTGCATTTCAGAAAGGATAAATGCTCACCATATGGTACAATTACTGTGTCCAAGTTTTCAAATTAGCTTCTCTCATCCTCCTTATTACTGTCTTTAAAAAGAGAGGAAAAAAACCCAACATGATTTATCTACTCTGCGGCAGAACTCTTGACGCAAAACAGCAGCCCAGTTCTGTCCAGTTTTTTTCTCCCTTAGCATAATAGAGGCTGTCGGACTTTTTTATACTAATTACTGTGTGAGCCTCAGATGAACCCCCTTCAATTCACAGGGCTTTGTTAAGGGAGGAGCTGTCAATGTGTCTGCCCGTTTGCAGCTGTGCTGTGGCTTTAGCTTGCTTAACATTATGCTGCTTTTTAGACTTGACAGAAGGGATTTTTTTTTTTTTTTTTATTAAGGCAAAGCAGCCTTGTAGCGAAATGGTTTAAGCAGCTGCATTGTAGGGAAGCACAAAGAAGTTATTATTGTGTCTGTTGAGGGGGGAGGATGGAGGGGGAGATATTCGGCTGCTGTTGATGCCGATTGTTGACTTGCCATCTGCCAGATAGGGAGAAGAAAAAAATGACAGCTCCAGCAGGGTGTTCAAGAGGTTGTTTGGAGAGACGCATAAACATGTGCAGATGTCGAACTGAATAATGGCTAGAACTTGAGATGGTTTATGATGCTGCTGATGTTTGTGCATATACAGAATGAATGTATGTGTGGGTTTGGTTAACCAAGGGTACATACTAATTATCATTGTTTTCCTCCATGCCCCCTCCCCTTATTTGGTTAATTAGTTTAGAGTTTAATACTTCCTCTTCCCGCCCTTATTCACATCTAGTTTGAGAAAGCAACTTCTTTTAATGAAAATGCAAACTTTCTTATTTCTGTATATAGATGGTAGCAAACCAGCTTGGTTCGAGTTAGGCGTGCGCTGATAACTGATAACAGGTGCTTTTGATTAAGTAATCAATTGAATTGCTGTTAATGCATATCCTAACAGTTTAACACTAATCAGTATTTAAACTACCATTTGAAACTGGATTAGTTTGTTTCATAGCGTACCCTAGGGGTTAGAGAGTATCAAATTTATTTTACTAATTCCACATAGCTTTTTGATGCTAGATGTTCTAATTGTGAAGCAAAGTTGCACAGTAACCTTGCTGTTTAGGTTAGTGCTCCTTGGTTGTCTTTCCCAGTAACTCGCGAACCTGCATTTTTATCAAGCATTAATGAATTATATATTTCGTATGCTCCATTTTTCTCACTAGAGATTTAATATATCTGAAATGCTTTTAAAAATACTTTGATATTTATATTTAGGTATAAGTAAATACATTTATTTAAATGTCTTTTATTTCTTTGACCTTGAAAAATTGAGAAGTGATGTTAGAGTTTTTTCAAAGATACTTTCAACAATACCTCAGATTTTTGTAAAATTTCAAAACCAATTACAGTATGAATGAAATGGCTAAAAATAAAAAGGTGCTCTGACTTGTTTTATTGTTTTAATTTGGATTTATATAATAAAAAATAAAATATACAGATTTATAGGTTGCTTATTTTGACTTTTGGTAAACCATGTTTCCTTAAAACGTTTAAGGGTCTGCTGCCCAAGTATAAAGCAAAAATGTCTAAAGTGCAGTTGAAAGGCTAACACACTTGGCAGAGCTTTACATCAAGAGTAAGGCGTTTCTGAAAGGATGGTTTTCTGCCCTTTGTAAAGAAATAGGGCCAAGTCTAGTATCTAGAAAAACTTTGTCACTGCCCCTTCCCTTCCATTAACTGTAATCTGTATTTCCAAAAAGGTATAGAGAATCATTTGCTACACTGTACCTCTCCTTTGTGTTGTGTATTTCTTTTCGTTTACTTGGCCATCAATAGCCATATTTTGTCTGTAAATTATATACAAAAAATTTATAACTTTGTACTCAACCCTGATATTCCTACTGTGTTTGGGGCAAGCAGTACACTGTTTTACAGGTAGAGGTGCTCTTAAAATGTGGTTTGCCAGTTGTAAGTATGTTAATAACCAACTCACAGCCAACTTGTCTATGCGTTAGTAGTCAAATTTTCTGTTTTCTTCAGAGCTATTGCCACATCTTAGTATAGGCAAGTATACATACTATAGTGATTGAAATATTAAAATTAGGCATTTTGTGTCTTTTACCCAGACCAGATTTAAATATCTAAGTAAATGAAATTAAGAAAATCACTTAAATGTGAATTTTTTCCTCTTAGGAAGGAAAATAGCTATTTTTTGAGAGAATTAATATATGAGATGACATATCTGGAATATTTGGAGAATATTCAGTAGTAGCTGGTAGTAATAGTTTAGGTGTTAGTGAAGGTCTAGAGGTCCATAGCTATTGCTATAGACACACACACACACACACACACACACACACACACACACACGCTATGACCTGCAAAATGAGCATGCACAGTTCTAGAGGCTGTTTATGGGAATCATCACAGATACAAGATTTTAGTTTGTTTCACTTTGTTTAGTGACAAAATTATTTCATAAATCCAGAGGAAAAGTGATGGCATAAAGACAAAATAGAGAAAACCATTGAATATAAGTGTTTTGGAAGTGTGGTGTGAGTGGTTATTCACTTAGTTTTTGTCTTTTATCCTATAAAACCATTATCCCTACTTAAATTCACTATAATATTTTTAATTCTTTCAGTAGCAATATAATTTAGAGCTACAGTTTTCTCTGCTATGGCCTTTAATTCAGCTGTATTTGGGTTATAATTATTTTTAACAAAAGATATTGGAACACATAATTAACTAATATAATGATTCTAGTGAATAAACACTAAAAATCATGTTTTGTCTTCTCCTTGAGTTTTAAAGCATTATTTGATTGCCAGGACTCTTTATTGTGCAGATGCAGAGATCCCTCAAGCCTGGTGGGAATGAAAATGCTGAGATAAGCAGGAGTGCAGGAGTGGGTGTGGTTGACCTGAGAGTCAGGAAATTCCGCAGGTTGTGATGAGTTCCCGCAGAGGTGTGTGTAGGTGGTGGTTTAGGTTTTTTTTTTTCTTTTTTCTTTTTTCTTCACATTGTTTCTTTAGGCATTTGCTCTATTAAATACTACTCAGTAAATTTGGATGATGAGTTAAGGGATGCTATTCCCAGAAGAGCTGTCTAATTAATTGTCTAAGAAGGGCTCATGGTACTAGTATAGAGACCAAGAAATTCTATTTTATCTTCAAAGAACAAATTGGCTGTAGTAGAAGAATATACTCCATTTTGAATGCAATCTTTTAATTTAAGGTTATTTTAGGGTTTAATGGCACATGCGATTGATCCCAATATTTATATACTGATAAAGTTACAATCTGATTTTTAACAATTAATGGAAGATTTGCAAAAAACTCTCATAACAAAAAATTAGGGTTATCCAGCAGGCTATAAACTTTGTCACATAGATGAGGATGTACCTATTTAAAAAACTATGAGGCATTTTCACAACAAATGAAAATACTTGGTATAGTTTCAGGATAACTTAAATTGTAGTAATTTCAAGCTCTAATGATATATAGATGTACTTGAATTGTGTCACAGAAAATTCCTGCATGAATAGGAATTTAAAAAAATATTGGCCAGTATGTTGAAAGGAGAAGAATATTTCACTGTCTGACATGTTCTTTAAGGCGTCTTGCAAAATGTTTTGGCTTAAAATTTTTAATGTGTTTTAGTTTCAAGAAAATCTGATTAAAGATGTTAGTAAACTGAGGAGCACTTTTTAGAACAGAAGATGATTAAGATACAAAGGCAGGAAAGGCATAAACCGTGAAGTTTGTTAGTTTTTTGGCTAAGCTAGTCACTTATTTGTTTGAGATTGAAACACAGCAGAAAAGTTCATAATTTTATACATTTTTTTTTTAGCCTGCAGAGCAACAGCTGTTGTTTCCTGGCATCTTTCTGAAGAGATATTTAAACTTAAATACTATGTATGTATATTTATTATAGAAAAGACTTCTATGAAATGACCTTTTTTCCCCTTTCTCAATTGGCTGTATGTTCTGTTTACTTTAAGATAGCTCATTGTACTTTTTGTTGTAGTAAGAAAAGATTTGGAATTTGCTTTCTTGGTCCTTAAAAATATTCATGATATTGTATACTTTTAAGACTAGTACTGTTTAATTCTAGCAGTGCAGATATCAAAACTTGTACTGATTTTAATTTACTAAAGGTTATTTATGCAAGACAATGACATAGATCTGAGTAGAGAATATGCTTTAAGTTTTATACAGCAGCAAGGACTTTTCTTAACAGTAAGTTTAAAGACATATTTCTTCTAAATAGCGGGCATATATCAGGTGATCAGCTGTGTAGAAGTAAATTTACTATTTAACTGTAGTACTTTTTAAACATCTCTTCAATGAGTCACTTTTAAGCTAGTTTGTTGTTGTTTTCTTATAGGGTTAGTGGTGTGAATATTTGACTTGGATAATCACTAATTAACTTACCATAATACTCTGACATAAAGATTAACACTTTGTATGTTTTTAAGTTAAAGGTCTGTCACGTTGCTGGATTATATAGAGTTAGTTATTTGTTGTTTGGAAAAAGTCTTTGTTAAGTGAATTGGAGGAAACTTTTTTCTACTTTTTATGAAATATGTATTTTCTGAGAAAAAAATAATAAAACACCCAATGTGTATTGACTTAGATACTAGTAAGTAAATTTATAGTCCTTATGCAATGTAAAGAATTTGTACACTTTCAAATCCAGTTACAAAAACTATGCCAGTGCTTTGATCCTATACTGCCAGTTTGTCACTTGTGTTATCTTTTATTAATAAATGAGCAGTTTATAGCAAATGAGCCTGTTGGCTTGCGGCTGCCAGAAGAAATCCTGCAGCTAATTGATAATCTTTCTGAACAATTTTATCTTTACTGAATTATTTCATATTTTAAAATCTTACAATTTTAAAAACAAAACCCATTCTACAGAGAGCGTTATAATAGGAATTTAGTATTTACACAGTGCAAAATCATTTCTCTAACTTCGCATTTCATTGTATTCTGGATGACTCCCGTGATACGAAGCGTCAAGGCGTTTCCTTCCTGATGTCTTTGGTTTTTAAAAAACTTCTGTTTAAAGTTGCTGGAAACATTTGAAAAGCATTATTATGCTTGCAGAGTACAACTGATGATGAAAGTACATTTATGAATAACGAGACTATTATTTACATTTTTTTTTCAAATTTTTATTGTAATGTTAGGTAAAGATTGCTGACATTTCTATGTGTTAGGTAATACTGCCCTCAGAGGGCCAAGGTAAGTAAGTTCATTTTTAACATGGAGAAGCAGCTTTTCTGGCATTGCCCTGATCTGAAAGCTTATTTAGGAGGAAGAGAATGAGTTTATTTGAATAGTTAGAGCTTAGTTTATGGTTGCATTTTTCTTTCCTCTTTAAAAATATTGTTATCTGTACATTTCAAATTGATGACAACATGTAAGCACATTGTGTTCCTCTAAGGAAACGGCCATAAGTCACTATTTTTTAATGGATTTATAAAGAGCATAAAAGCATTACCTGGGAAAGTTAAAATATTATTTGGATTTGTTTTACCTTTTGTATTTTTGGTGGTAGTTATTCCAGTATTCAAAATTATTTGAAGCCATACTTCTGAATATATAGGGCATGTATTGAAACATGCATATATTTCCTTGAGTTTTATAAACTTAAGCATAATAGCATCCTTAAAATATAAGTCAAAAAAAATAAAATATAAGTCAAGAATACTTTATTCAGAGGCTGGGGAGGTGGCTAAGTAGAAACGCTAGCCTGGCAAGTGCAAGGGCCTGAGTTCAATCCCTGGTTCTGCCAAAAAAAAAAAAAAAAAATTGAAATATATTAGTATTCCTAGGTATTTTTAAAAGCCTAATAACCACATCTGTGGTTTTATTATGTTTTAGAGTTGAAAAGTATTTGAGATTAAATGGTCGTTAACTTGTTCAATAAAAGGCTGTGGAAAAGTCTCATTTCAAAATAAAGAAATCCTTTTTCTTTTTCTTTTTTTATAGGTAGTAACAGTGATAATTGAAAGAACATTAAAATGTTAATAATAAATCAATGAGTTGCCTTTATTTATTTTTTCTTCTAGAGCTCCTTAGTAGTAAATTAAAAAAAGATTTTTGATGCCAGGACTGTCAGTTTTTAACTAGATGTTTCAGCTGGTTAAGCATAAGTGATATGCCATTCATTATTAGTAATAATGAAGGAGAAAAACAGGAGTATCAGAAAGTGAACAAGAACTGAAAATTTCCCTCACAAAACCACTACTCTGTTCAACTAATGTGAGTAGTCTGGATAAATTAACCATTGCATCTTAAAAACTTGATTTGCTTTTATGTAGTCTAATATATTGCATATATTAGGCACTTCCTAAATATCTTCTGGTTGGTTTTCTTTGCCATGCTATAAAATAGTTTATTCTGGTAACAGATGTTTATGTAATACTGTGGACCAGATGTTGTTCTCTGTGCTTTATAAATATTAATTTATCTCCCCATTACTATGGTCCCCATTTTCTGAAAGAGGAAGCTAAGGCACCAAGAGACTGAATGACAGAACAGGCATTGGAACCAAGGCAGTTTAGCTTCACAGTGTGGCCTCCCATCCACTGCAGGGCACCACTGTACTTTGAAAGTGCAAGTACAGTCATAATAGCAGGGTTTCGTCCCTCTGCATGGATCTCCATTGTAGTCCCAGTTCTTCCCTTCACTAGCTGTTCTTTGTGTTTTATAGTCTAGTGTGGCTATCTGTGAGCTGAGGACACTGAAGCACCCATTCCCTGTGTTAGTGGGAAGAAGTCTGAGGGTGGAGCTTGAGCACAGGACTTAACTGAGCACTATCAAGTTTCCTTTTCTTCTGCCTCACCACTTTGGCCTTTACCACTTAACTTGGTCCTGAGGAGAACAAAGCTGGGAAGAGAGCAGGTGGGGAGGGTGTGGATTCACCCTCAATCGTAGAGTGCATGGGTTTGAAGCAGTGATATTTTAGGTTCCATATGACCATAAATTTATTGTGAGGGTCTTAAGAGAAAACCTGGGCTGTTTCATTTGTTCTACAAAGCATTATGGCACATGTATCCCAGTGGGCTATTTGTATCATCAAAAGCTCAAAAAAGTCCCTCCATCAGTGCTATAAGGCAGTGATTTTAACCCAGAGGTGGCATGGGTAGGCTGAGCCAGCTGGTATAAGCCTTCCCTTCCTCATGAACAAGCCCGACTGCAGACTTCTCTGCCAGTTCCTAATCATTGCTCTATTGAGATGACCCATTATTATGTATTGGATCTATCAGGTGTGTGCTGATGGAAAAATGAATTGAGCCATATTTCCTTATCGTGATATTTCTGATTAGAAGAGCTTTTCTGACATGAGTATAATCCTTAGTTTGAGTAGTGGTAGTTTTGTTCAATTAATGGCTGTTGTTAGCCTGCTTTGTGGTAGGAACATAAGTAACATGGTTTGTGTGGCAGGCATATTGCTTTTGTATTCATTAAGGTTCTTTACTGAAGATTATATATGTATATATATCCCACATTTTATGTAAAATGTGGATACTACATTAACTTAAATATTGAGAGTATAGAATGGCAACAACAAAAGAAAATTTACCATAAGAAAGTTATATTTGCTTCTGAAATCGTCTGTCTAAATGGCCCATTTCTTTTTACTAGTTTAAAATTCCATGCCTATACTTTCTTCAATTCAGAATAGCGTTGGAGACTTTTTGCTACAATGCAGAAAGCAGATTAAAAAGAAAGCTCTGCCTCCATAGTTTACTAAGGGCGTAAATGTAAGCAAAATAATAATTTAGCTCACATTTAGCCCAGCAGGAAGCTGAGTACAGATTGAGTAATTCTTCACAACTTATCTTCTGTGTAAACTAATCTCATGGTTTATTTATTCTTCATTAAATTGCCAAGATGCTGTTTTCTGTTGGCTAGTTTGTGTGGATGCTTTCTCCCCCCTGCACCACTCTCCTCCTCTTCCTCTCTTGCTTTCTCCCTGTTGCCCTTTTGCCATTCCCTTAGTAAAATTTACTACTACAGTTCTGTCAGAATATTCTTACTGGTAAAAGAATAATTTAAAGGTATCACGTTTTAATTTGAAGCATTATGTTTCCTAAAAACAAAGGGACCAGGACTTGATTAACCAATTTACACAGTATGATCAAACAAACCCAGAATTCTTAGAGATGGTTAGTAATTACTTTGCCCAGGCAGTTTCTGGAAGGTAGAATACAGTGGTAACACAGATCAAGTGCTAACAGGCCAGCCATATGGGGGTACTAGAGAAGCTGGCTTTCTCACAGCTAGTGATACTCAGTGTATAAGTATTTTTCTCATCATTCCTTCAACTTCAAAGCAAAACATGGACCCAAGCCTTCCTTAGGAAGTAGATATAAAACTATATTTAATATAAAAATGACAAGTATATGCATTATGCAGAAGCAAAATTTCTTAAGTATAATAACTTTTCAAAATAGTCATGTGGGAGCGTGTGTGGTAAAGTAGAGGAATGTGCATACATCTGGAAAGCTTTTAAGGTGTCTTGGAAGCACAACACAAAATCAGCAGCATTGCAAGCAAGTTCAGTGTGGCCAGTTACAGTGGTGATGCTGTCCAGTTCAAGGCAGGCAGACCTCTCAAAGATGTGTGAGTGTGGGGCCTCAGCTTGGAGTCAGGACAGTGACAAACCAAAACTTGTTCGTGAAATGTTGAAGGATCTGCTGATATCCTTCCAGTTCCTTCTGTTACATTAATGAACCAAACCAAATATTGAGCACTTTCTTTCAAAAGTATAAAGATTGCTGTTTGGAAATGTCCAGAAAGAAGGGAGTTTGCCATCACTTGTTGTGGCATTCTGGAGACCAGAAATTATTAAACAAATTGCTAGAAATTTTTATTTTTGTTTCTTTGAGGTGTGGCCTTGCTCTGTTGCCCAAGCTGGCTACCAACTTCTGGGTTTAAGTGATCCACCTGCCCTGCCCTCCTGAGTAGCTAGGACAGAAAGCACTTAACACCACAACCAGCTTCCTGCTGAGTTCAAGATTTCTTACCTCATCCCCTTTTTTCGAGTGTTTATTCTCACGGGTGCTTGCTAGACTTAAAACTTGATAGAAGTAGGCTATGCCTATAATCATTCACTGCTGCATTCTTAGTACTGGTACATATTTTTAACACTAATTTTTGTTTTTTTAAAAAAAACATGTACCCCTTCAGTGCACTGTTTATCAGAGAACTATATATGGGGGAACTGTATAGTGCCCCCATTTTTATTTATTTTTGAGATTTGTCTTTCTGTGTAGCCCAGGCAGGCCTCAAACTTAGATTGTTCTGCCTCAGCTTCCCAAGTGCTGGGATTACAGACGTGTGTCACCATGTCTGGCTTACTTATTTTGTGCTTTTGTGTTTTAAGAGGTTTTTTTTTTTTTTTTTTT
>NW_004524593.1:11977221-11980339 GCF_000260255.1 Octodon degus
TTTTTTTTTTTTTTTGCGGAACTGGGGATTGAACTCAGGAACTTGTGCTTGCCAGGCAAGCACTTATTCTACTGAGCCATCTCCCTGGCCCCTGGCTTACTTATTTTGAAACAAGATCTCCCAGAGTTGCCCAACTTGACTTTGGGTTTCAGATCCTTCTACCTCAACTTTCCAGTCAACTGGATTTATAGGGCTGTGCTACTGTAGTACTTGGTGATACTTAAGTATTTTCAAATGAATGACTATTAGAACCCCTTTCCCCATTTTACGTAACTTGTTTTTAAGTCATATTTGGTATGTGATGCTCATAAGCAGCACCTTAACATGAGCGATGGATGCAGGAGCCCATAATGCTGTTGGTGTATATTGTAGTTATCCCAGTTCACAAATGTTATTCAAACATACCTAAAGCCAGTTAATGATAATTTGGCCAAAGACATTGTAGAGGTATCACAATAGAATTTTGGCATTTTTAACTTGTCCTAGTATGGTAAAAGGACATATTTGAAGACTTAGTGAAAGGAAAGTAATAACCTAGAACTTCAATTTTGTGGAAGGTGGAAAATTTAAAAAATTTCAAGTTAAGAAATACAACATAGAGAAGTATTTGATTCAAAAATTGTTCTAGTTCATCGTTATGTAAATAATAAAAAACCTTCAAGATTATTTTCAAGACATCTAGTAAAACAGGTTATTTTGTGCCAGAGCTCCACCTCAGGCCCTGGCACTTGTCAGGCAGGCACTTACTCCTCTGAGCTATCTTCCCTGGCCCAATGACATATTCTCTAAGAAACATTTCTTCTACTCCTTGAGAGACATGAATAGTTTGACTTAGAGCTAATTGGACTCTTCTATATAAAAAAGCAATAAGCAATTTTAAAGATTAAAGGTGTTTTATAATATTTATTATCATGCATTTCTCCTGTAATTATATTTGGTTTCAAGATAGTTAAGATGTATCTCAATACATATTCAGTATTTATTACACGGATATTTATTTATGAAACTCACAAGTGCAAAAAATAGTGTGTTAAATTTTCGTTTAGATAGTTCATATAAATAAGTTTGATTGGCCTCTGTCACAAGTAACTATTTTCTGTATTGTAAAACATGAAATTAAATAGATTTTAGAATGAAACTAACAGTAAGTATTCTTATCTCTTTTTAGATTAATTGACCCACAAAGATTTTGTTTTTTGCAGAACTGGGGATTGAACTCACACTCTTGTGCTTGCCAGGCAAGCGCTTATTCTACTGAGCCATCTCCCTGGCTCCAAGATTTTTTTTAAGACTACTGCTAAAAGTAGTTTCTTAAAACATCTGAATTTATTTTTGCCAAAAGCTGCCATTTTGTAGGTTTAAAAAACTCATTGAAAATGCATAAAATACATAACTTGTATTTTCATGGTACTGTACAATGATATATATACATATATATCATTTCATATCATATATAGAAGTCAGAAAGGCCTGCTATGGTTGCACTTGTCTATAAGGCCAAGCATTTGGGGCTGAAGCAGGGGGATCTTCTTGAAGTTTTGAAACCAACCTGGGCAACACAATGAAACTTTTCCTTCAAAAATTAAAAAGAAAAATAATGAGTGATCCTGCTCTTTTCTTTGGAAGACTGTTTATATCTCTAATCTATCTCTGTCTTAAGAAAGAACTATTAATAAAGTCATTACTGTGTGCTGGGCATGGGGGCACATGCCTGTAATCCCAGCACTCAGGAAGTTGAGGCAGAAGGACTGCTGTGAGTTCAAGGCCAACCTGAACTGCATAGTGAAGCCCTGTCTCAAAAAGACCTAAATAAATAAATAAATAAATAAATAAATGCTATGTTTAGGTGTTACATTGCTGTTCCATTTCTTTACATATGATACATGATTTAAATACCTGGCACTAGTTAAAGAGAGACTTTTTTTCCCCCACAAATGGAATAAATATATTAATTGTTGATTTATTTTTATAAATACTCTCAAATAATACAATCCTGATCATAAATTATATTATTATAGCAGCTATTTCTCTTAATCACACATTTTAATGCTTCATACATGCATTGCAGAGGTTTTACATTATGCTCTTACTAAAACCTTTAGGACAGTGCCATTATGATTCCCATTTTTTTGGATGAGATACCTGAGATGTAGAGAGGATTAGTTCATGTGACTCAAACTGTGTCGCTCTGCAGTTCTTGGCTACGGCAGAATCTTAATGATGGAAACAGGGTTAGGAAAGAAACTGACACGTAATTTGAGAAATTTGTTGACCTCATTACTGATGATAATAATTTATGTCTTTCATTATACAACATATCATTTGTTTAGCATAAGATTTCTTTTGTTTTGAAAATGTGTCTACATGTTTTTATCACAGTGACAATATGGCCAACTTTTTTGCATAAAGAATGGCTCATTTCTCTATTAGTGATGAAAGTTGTGAAAGTTTTTTTTTTTTTTTTTTTTTTTTGTTCTGGCTCAGTCCTCCCTTGGGGCAGGGATGGCATGTGGTACCCGAGATTGAACTGTGGTCCCTGTGTGCCTGCCTAAGTTTCCTTAAGCAGGTGCTATCGACCTCTGAGCTATCTTGCTGGCTCTAAAAGAGGTTTTTAAAAAAATTCCATATATGTATTAGGTATAGGTGTCATCTGTTCGTTTATCCCCTCAGGGATGTGCAAATAATATACTTTGATCTAGATTGTGATTAAGCATGAAAATAAAATGTTAAAGCCCCAGGATTCTCTGGGAAGTTAAGTGTAAAATCCCCCTATTCCTGGTGGGGTGTCTAGCTTTTGAACCCAATGTTATAGCAAGTATGTGTGGCCATTGGTAACTGTAAAAGCTGTACTCCTGTATCGATCAGAAAAATCAGAATTTTTGTTTGCTCTAGAACTGTTTGTAATTAGGGTCTTCTATTTTCTTTGTATTACATCATAATAAAACAGCATATTTTAAAAGTGTATATTCCTCCACGATCCAAGTTCTATGGGTTTGTGAATAATGGTGTTACATTGAGGCAGAAAAGGCTTTTGACAAAGTCCACCACTCATTCATGTTCAAAGTCCTACAGAAAATTGGAATAGATGGCCTCTACTTCAATCTGGTAAAAACCATTT
>NW_004524593.1:11982854-12033548 GCF_000260255.1 Octodon degus
TCTCTCAGGCTTTCACAGAGAGCACATTGGCCAAGCAATGGCTGCGACTCATCCACATGGCAGACACTGACAAAAGATCCACAATCTGAGGTACAGGATCTCAGGATAAATCCTGAGGGGATTTCACGGACCTTCTCAGACCCAAAAGCTACAACTCTTGTTGCCTAGGTCCTGCTTTACCTTGGTCTTAACCATCCAGTAGAAAAGTATGAAGATGAAATACAGGAAGTAAAGTCATGCTATTATGTTGAGCTGTGGGGGACTCAGGTCAACAATTTCTGACATTGTCAGTTAAACAGAAGACCCACTGCTATTATGGGCCACTGGACTCTTTTATAATATTTTGTTGAGTTTACACACCTATAATATTCAAATAACGGAACTTAACAAAAAAAGGGTATACAGGTGAAGGTCCATTTGTATCTGTGTATTCAAATTGGTTAGGATAGATATATAGTTACATTCTCTTAATGAATAGAATGATTTGTTCTAATGGTGTTTGTAAATAGGGTCTCAAGTCCGCATCTTGTACAGCAATTAACCACTAAGAAGAATATATGCAGTGTGTTAATTATTGAAACTGTCCTAGCGATTTGATTTGAAACTGTCTCATTGCTATTTGTTTATCAACAAAATTATGAAAAAAAATAATGGTGTTACAGTTTGGTAGCTCTCATTTGGATTGAGTGTGTATTTGATTTAGTAAGATCTAAATTAATCCACCTGTTCGTGGTTTTAACATAGTCACATTTGCATTGACTGGGTATGGTAGGTCTCCAGATCAGTATTTGTTTCTGTGGTGTTCTATGTATGTATGTACGTGTGTATGTATTTATATTTTTTATGTGTGTTTAGTACAGGGTCTACAGGATTTACAGAGTCTCACTAGGTAGGTTGGATTTGTAGTAATTCTCCTGTTTTCAGCCTTCCATGTGCTGGGATTATAGGCTCTGTGTTGTTCTTCACTGGTTCATATTTTATTTCATTTCACATCTTACTTTCTGTCTCTTGTGGAGGTACAATTTGTGTAGTACATCCTACCATTAAATTTGAATCCTGCATTCACCTTTGTTAGACCACAAGATTGAGGTGGTTTTTTTGTTTTATTTTGTGTTTTTTGGCAGAACCAAAGATTGAGTTTCGCTTAGGATTTTTCCCATTTGCCTGTCTAAGCAAATACAAACATTCCCTAGTTATTCTAGAACTCTGATAGCGAGCCTTGTAAGAGCTTTTAATGATTTGAACTATGCATTTCAGTGTGCGCAACAGGGTCATCATTGCTCTAGAGGAAAGACTATTTGCACATTTTAATCAGCTTAATTGTAGTCCATAGGCAAATACCCGCAACTCTTGCTTTGCTGTTTCTGATGTCTTCAGCTTTTAAAAAATCAAAATATAAGTCTTTAATGAGTAATGAATAATGAGTTAAAATCTGCATGCATGGACTAATTTAGGTTGAAAATTATAAAAGAAAAATGCAATTTCATATTAAATGAACAATAAGAAATGAGCCCTATCAACTTTCTTCAGGAGCCCTAAGTTGAATGCATATCATTTCTAACAAAAGTTATCTATTTGCATAGCCTATCAAAATATTTAGATGAAGAAAAAAAAATCTCAACTCATATTATGTCCCATCCCCAGTAACATAGAACAAAATGTTAGAACCAAAAATAACAATTTATTTTATCCTATTTTCTATAGCCAGCATTCTTTCAAAACTGTTGAGATCGTTTATTCATTTAAAATTAGATTAGAAGAAATAAATTATTAAATGAAGCAAATTATAGCATACTTTCAAAATATACAGTCATAACTAACTAAAACTGTGAACTCTAGGAAAAAAAATCCTCTTTCAACTCCACAATTCTCAAATAGGTCCTCTACCATTTAGAGGAGTGAGTGAGGTGGAGGTGTGTATGTGTTTTCATTTAGAATGTGTAATTGAATCTGTATACCTCTCATGCCAAGAATATTTGTTGTTCAAAAAGAATCCTTGGTTATATTACTTAGAGGCTGTGTTAGTTTCTTAGGGCTCTTATAACAAGTAATGAAAGTGGCTTAAGACAACAGGAATGTCTTCTTGGAGGCTTTAGGTCACAAAACAAGGTACGCGCAGGACCATACTCTTTTGAAGGCTGGAGGGGAGGATCCATTCTCTCTTCTAGCAAGAGGTGGCTTCAGTATTCCTGGACTTGTTGGCATAATCATTTGAATATTTGCCTCCGTGGTCAAATCGCCTCTTTGTTTTCTCCATGTGTTGAATCTACTTGTATGAGGATATTGGTAATTGGATTCAGGGCTCATCCAGATGATGCAGGAGAATCACTTTTCAAAAATTCTTAAGTCACTGAATAAAGGTGAAATCTATTCTTTTCTACTATGTAAAGTAATACCCAGAAGTTTCAGAGATTAGGATGGAGCTGAATAATTACAAAATTGTAATGGAGCTGAAAAATTTCTGTTGTAACAGCAAACAAAAACACTGAAAAATCAGTCAGTAAATTTGGAGGCAGATTTATTTACATTGATGGGCGCTGGCCAGGATTGTTGGCTGTGTGATTGGTTCTCACAGTATGCATCACAGTGACCAGCTGTTTGTAATAAACAGAAGTAACAGGAAGTGTAACAGGAACTTTACCTGTGAAACTAAGAAACTACTGGCTGGGGTGGGTGGGCATTTTCTGCTACACTGTCACCTCATGACATAGCTGATAGCTTGTAGGTTTATCATGGTATTTCATACTCGTGGTGGCTATCCATAGAAAATCTTTTTTTGGAAACTTGATACCTTATAAATGCTTCTTTTCTGATAATTCTTTCCATCACCAATACTAAGTTATCATCTACATTAGTTGAAATTTATTACCTATAAATATAAAAGTACGTTTTTTATAAACAAGTGCAAATACTGTTTAAAAGTAAGGTTGTGGTCAATTTATAGCACTTCATCTTGAAAGGATTGGGTGTAGGGAGGGACCTTTGTTCTGGGGACTAAGCTGCAGGAGTGGCAGGGCATTTTATCCGTATTTTTAGAACAGTCTGAGAATGTATTCCTTGTCTCAGCTGTGTGCCTCAACTACTGAGTGACAGATGTATGCAGTTCCTTTTCCTGATCATCTGTAGACAGCAGGAACAATTCTGCCTTGTTGTTTTGTGCTGTGCATACATGTTCCCCCAAAATGTTCTCCATTCTTTCAGGCCAAGAACCTTCTCTGCACTACATCGACTAAATAGCACAAAAGCTTGAGGTTTGAGGTTTTTGCTGTTTTTGTTCTAGCTTGTGTAAGACATACCTTCTAGAGGTCAAACAACCTTGTCTTTCTATTTTTGGAACTACAGAAATGGGTATTTAACTGGTCCAATATACCATGCTATTATGTGAACTTTACTTCAGAATTTATTTATTTATTTATTTTGGCAGAACTGGGGATTGAACTCAGGCCCTCGCACTTGCCAGGCCAAGTGCTTATTCAACTGAACTATCTCCCCAGGCCCTACTTCTGAATTTTACTAGAAATTCACTTGCTGTAGTATTAGAAGATCAGAAACCTTTTTGTGTTTGGGAGGCAGGGGAGGAATCCACTTTGTGTCCCTAGCACCTTAAAAAAATAAATAATGAATATATTCTAAACATCATTTTAGTAAGTCCATTCATACTGAAGATGAAAGCGACAAAATAGAAAGTAGACTCAGGAATCTTCATCAAAACTCCTAAATACTGATTAATTGAACCAACTCAAAATTATTAGTAATTTCAAGAGAAATAATCTTTTTCTTTTAACAAGAAGGGAAATGTTGACTTCTCTTTTTCTGTGTGTGAATGAGTATCTCACCGAGTACAATGTATTACGTTTAAGGGATGCATGATAATTTTTTTTGTTGACTATAAGTCTGGCTTGTAGACCACATAATAGATTTTAACTGAGTGTTTTGTTTTATTCCAGTATTGGGGATTGAACCCAGGGTATTCACACAGAACTACATCCCTAGCACTTTTACTTTTCATTTTGAGACAGGGTCTCCCTAAATTGCCCAAGTTTGGCCTTCAGCTTGTCCTTTTCTTGCCTCGGCCTCTCAAGTGCTAGGATGGTGGGTGTGCACCATCAAGTCCAGCTTCAGTTGTATTTCAAAATAAAAAGAAATGGTGTTATCTCATGTTTTCTTTTTTCCCAATTGGATTTTAGTTCTCTTTCATCTTTGATATATCTGCTTACAATTAGGAGCCTATTTTAATGCTAACTTGGTATTAAGCCTGAAAGACTTACAGTGTACAGTTTAAAAAATCTGTCATTAATTGAAGTATTACTATGTAATGATTTTAAATTTTATATAGAAATAGAGAAAAATAAAGGCAATCAAGAAAGGAATTATTTAATTTTTTAAAAAAGGAAACTACAAACTTAAACATTCTGATTTTACCAGTCAAGGGTGATAATCTGTAAGTGGAGTACTTAGAATGTATCAGTGCAAGGAGAAAAGACTGGTAGTGTTTGTTGAGAATGATGAAAATTGAGCTTTTAAGTAAAGATTAGAATTTCGGGAAACATACCTGCCATTATGAGCTTGATAGCTTCTCCATGCTTTTGGTGAGATTTATAGTGATAACAAATACAATTGTATGAAAGGTATCAACATTTGTTGTTCAGCATAAGTTGATAAACATGTTCCAAAGTCATGTACCATGCAAAAGATTCATTCAAAGCGCAGGATAGGTCTGTGGGTCTTCATATAACAGAGCATAGAAAATTCATTACGAGCTTTTGAGTTCCAAGCTACAAACCTTTTCAAAACTATCCCTTGTTGAGTTCTGGTGTAGTATCAAAGAACTACATACATAACTATTTGAATAGCCAGTCTTCCGTTTTGTAGCTACATGTTTTAGTTAAAAATTTTACCCTATATTTCAACCAAAATAACATACTGCAACAGACTGAATATAGTTAGCAGAGAAGAAAATCCAGCTATTTCTGTTAAGGAAGACATTAAAGAGATTTTTAAAAATCCAAAGCAGTGCTGCTCTTCTCACTTTGTTTTTGGTTTTAGAAAAGTTGCTTTTCTATAAACGTTATGTTATACACAGTGAATGTTTGTTATTTTTACATAAATAATAACTTAAAGCTTTATTTAATTTTAATTAACATTATAGACATTTTACATAATAACTCATTGAGTTCTGAGTAATATTTAAGATGTAAAGAAGTTCTTATGTAAGTCGGAGAATTACTGACTTAAGAGGTGGCTCCCTCCGCATGTGGATTGCGTCTGGGATGAGGTTGCACTCCAGAGGGGCTTACACATGGGTAAGAGCAATGTGGAGGTGAAAGATCCAGTTCAGTGGAAGGGGTGGGAAGTAGAGTGGGGGAAGGCCATCACAGGGAATTAGCAAGATGGAAGGTGTTAATAATGGTCCAGTTGGGCTTAAGCTGACTGAGAGACTTGTAAGGCCCGTGTTGACGTAGCTACATGTGGCATAAGGAGTGGGAGAAGTGCAAGATTTCTGTGATTCAGCCTGTGAGATTTAATAACAGAATAGAACTGGTGAAGAACTGGAAAATGAAGCAAGGTAGCCAGTCAGCTGTTGTGGTACTGTGGAGCACTGCTTTTGCTTCGAATTAAGAAGCTGTTTTGATGCTAAGTGCAAACTTATCTATAAAGCTAATGAAGTATGTATTTATTGGTTATTATAAGGTATGGTCAACAAATATAGTGACATTTAAATATAAAATTTGTTACTATAAAAGGTTAACCTCCCTCAAAACACTGCTGTGCCTTGGAACATACTTATCCAGTCATTCTTGCCACTTTCTGAAGTAGTTCTCCAAGTCCCCTTTCTTGAGTATCTTTTTGCAGTTGCCTCATTGTCTTGAATCAGTTCAAATAATATATAGCCATTTCTGTCAATGAAAGCATTACACTATGCCCTCATCGACCTTACTCCCTGAGCCTGCCTCTCTGCGACTTGTGCCTTTTCCCTGAAGTCAGGACAACCATGAAAGGCAAACCTTTTAAATCATCTTAGAACCTGGAGGCAATCACAACAGTGCAACTGTGTGTTCTTCTGTTTTTGTGTATGCTACTTTGTGTATGGTGTTAGACCTTACTAACTCATGTTCTTTTAATTTTTTGATGTATTTGCAGCATTATATAAAACGTTTTCTCATGAAAACAAATTGTCACAATTTAATAGTGAAATTATATTTTAAAATTATACAATTAATGGTACATGGAAGAGGAACATCTATTTCATTTTCTTTAAGGAGTATTTTTCATCAAAACTTACAGATAATGTGTGGATGACTTACCGAGTTTTGTTAAAATGGCCAGAAAAAATCTCTGGCAACCATTTGAAATGAAAAACTAAACCAAATGTGTACTCTGATGAATGCATCTCTGAAGGAATAAGGATGCAAGTGAATTACCAAAGTTTGAACTCACTAAAAACAAAACATGTTTGGGTTTTCACTGAATCTTAATTGTAGGCCTATGTATTTTGTTTTGTAAGCTAAGTTAAAAGAAAATTGCCTACATTTTTGGAGGCCAGTATTGCAAGACATACATTGTACCATAACTTAACTTTTCGCACTAAAAACTGCTGTTCATGTTTTTCAGCATTAACGTGCTTGCTTTCTTTATGTAGGTGAATATATAAAAAACTGGAGGCCAAGATACTTCCTTTTGAAGACAGATGGCTCCTTCATAGGATATAAAGAGAAACCTCAAGACGTGGATTTACCTTATCCCCTCAACAACTTTTCAGTGGCAAGTAAGTTAATTGTTGATTCACCTTGTATTTATTTATTTATTTGTGAGATTCTGTCCATCAAGTATCTTAGGGTATATAAAAAGCCTGTGTGTGTGTGTGTGTGTATGTGTACATAAATACATAAGTAAATGCATTCAAAAATTTTTATATGCAAATATATTCATGTATTTTATATAAATACATTCATATATTCTATGTTCTCTCTCTCTCTCTCTCTCTATATATATATATATATATTTTTTTTTTTTTTTTTTTTTTTTCACGGAATTTTTCAGCTTTGCTAGAAGTGTCAGTACCTTAGTATAGAATTAATAATATATGGTCTTACACAGTATAATATAGTTTAATTTGTCACATTTGAAAATCAATTGGAATATGTGCCATTTCCCAAATATATAGTTAAAAGTTTTTTTCCCACAAAATACAAGCAAAAGGGCTGGGTTTAGAGTTCAGTTGCATAAGTGCCTGCCTGGTAAGCATAAGGTCCCAAGTTTGAGCCCGGTACTGGGGGACACACACACATACATATATACACACACACACACACACAAATCTTTGAACTTAGTCACAAGATGTTACAGTGCTTGGTACTTTTCTAATCAAGGTTTTTTTTTGTCATAATCTTAGCTTATTTGTTGATTGTGTGATGAAAAACAATGATATACATTAGAAATTTTCAGGGATGATTTCAAGTTTCTTCCTTACAAATATCAACAACGTTTGTCGTTTATTTAGAAATTTTATGTTGGTTTAAACATGGCACAAAAATAAACTGAAAGATGATGATGACAGTGACAGTAGTTGTTGTTATGTTACCACCAGACCTTTCAGACTGTTGAGGCATACTAATTTACCAGTGAAAAGAGTTTTCTGTGTTAATTCAGAAATAAACCATTTTTAAGTCATTGTGTGAAAGCTAGAGTCTGTATCATTGAGATACTTGTTTAAACTAGATAACTTAAGCTTTGTCTTGGTTATATGTTGTTAGTGGAAAAGATATATAGGAAATTTGAAACTAAGGTGCAGTTAAATAGCACATGATCCAAGAAAATAGTCCTTGAATGTTACACTTCTAATTCATTTACCAGGATTAAAAACTTCAGTGTTGTTATCCCTTTTTTGTCTTCTATTTAAGAGAAAGATAAATCAAAGAACTTGTGGAGCCATCTGAGTCATAAAGATACTAACTTATACTGGATTCATGTATGTAGGGATTTCATTTTTTAAAAAGACCATAATCATATTAAATATTTTAAAAAGTACCTTTCTCCCACTATGACGTTCATTAGATATTAATGGCTTTATTTTAGTATTTTATTTATTTACTTATTTGGTATAAGGACTTGCTAAGCAGCTCAGCCCCATAGTGATCCTCCTGTCTCAGCCTCCCCAATCTGGGATTATAGGTGTGTGCCATCATCACACCCAGTTTCTATGGCTGGCATGGCGTGCCCAGGGTCATGGGTCTGGCGCAGCATTTGGTACTGGGGATCAAACCTGGGTCCTTGTGCTTGCCAGGCAGGTGCTTAGACTGCCGAGCTATCTCCCCAGCCCATGATGGCTTTATTTAGTAGGAAGTTATTTTTAAAACCCTTTTGCTAATTGAAATATCTTGTGTTTTGTATTGACTTGAAAATGTTTAAAGATCATTGTTGAACTTTTGTTTTAAAAAGATAGGAATTACGTTTTGAAGCATTAGTATCATATATTATCAAAGCAGTGTCCTTACTAGCATTCTACTGGTTTGTCTGAAATAATTTATGAAAATATAGAATTCTTGTATCTGCTGATCAAAATGTAGCATTTTTTGACCTTATGAAATTTCACACCCCACCAAGTTTTAAAGATATACTGTATGTCACAGTCTGCCAACATCTGCTCTAACACTTCCACTGGCAGAGGCTGAAATAAATGCTGCACTCATGGAGAAAGATCCTGGTTAGTGACTGACAGCCAGCTTATCCATGAAATAAATATCAGTTGACATCTGTAATCTTTATTTGTATAATCAGGTTAGTTTACTTGTCTCAAACTAAGAAGTGGTAGACTAGGTCCTTAGTTTTCAGGAGTATCATTAGCTTGGGCCTCACAGTAAATAGATTATTTTTAAATCTTATTGTAATCTTAATAATTACCTAAGGAAGCAATAATGAGATGGTAGTAGTAGAAGAAATGGCTCCTATTTTAGCTGTGGCACAAGCTGCGAGTATAACCTTGGCCAAGTTATTCTCTGAAACTGTGATTTTACTCCTTCATCAGCATGGCAGAAACACTTAAATTCACTGAACTTTATATAGTTTGTTATTCTGTAAGGTAAACTTCGAGTAGACCTTTGAAGGTTAAGTAGAGGTTAAACTAAAATACAGGAGAAGGATTTCTAGGCAGAGAGTGTCAAAATAGGTTTCTGTGAAGCCTTAAGAAAGGGCATAGTTGGAGCAAGAAGAGGCCTCCCCTTTCTTCTGTCTCCATTTTATATATTATTTAAAAAGATCATTTTATGAGGCATTTCTGAGGCATTCTGGGAAATTGTTAAAGAGCTACCATTTGAATGCTCCATTTTTTAAATAATTAAAATCTACTTCAAATTTAATCTGTGTGGGTTTTAATCAGATTTTCATCCCCTTGGACAAAAGTAGAGCCTGAAAACTGGAAAAGATTTTAGAGTTGATCTTTCCAATCTTCATTAAATTGTGAATGATTAAAATTTTTAAAAATTAAAAAGTGGTCTATACTCAATTATTTGTACTTAATCACTACAGTTGAGCTCCTTGTCTTATCTACTTGATAGAAGCCACTTTTAATGAATTCTTCAGTGACCGTTTAATTTCCAGTGTAGGGAGAAAGAATTACTTTCCATGGTAGGTTCATGGCTGATGTCCTTGTTACAGAAGACAGATTAGCAAGAGAACAACCTACAAGTATGTTTAATGTAAGTTTTACATGGCATAAAAACCTTTGCAAATGAAGACCCACACAAATAGCAACTTTCGTGTTCTGATGTCTAGGTTTAATGAAGGGGCAGGGCATCATGGGGAAGTGTGGTGGAGAAGGAGTATCCAACCCTTGTGGTAATAAACTGAGGGGATCTTAGCAAGGCCTCTTTATTTAGGTCCTTCTTTGTGTCCCTGTGTCTTCAGAAGTGAAAATATTTCTTTCCTCCAAGTATAGGGAAAGTCAGAAAGTGCTTTCTAGGTGTTATGACCTACTTGTAGGGAAGCAGGGCAAGAGGAATACAAGTGCAGTCTTCTATCCTCCTGTTTCTACTGTTTTCTCTAATGCCAGAATCCCATATTTGGGGGAATACTCAAGAACTCCATCCTTAAATAGACAATTTTGAGCTATTATTTTTTTCTGGATTTATTTCTAGACTACACTTTGTTCTGCTGATCACCATCTCCTTCTTGAGAAAGTCTCTCCTACTGTGTGCTGGGATTTCTCTTACTTGTGATAGTTCTTCCTTTTTGTAGTACTCAGTGTTGGTATTTTGCAGACTTCTGGCCAAGAAATCTTTGTACTGCACATCTTCCTTCTGGCTAGTCACCTTGACTCTTAAGGTTTTAGTTACAACCTGTGTGCAGCTTACATCCACACTTACATTTCTTCAGTTTAGGCTGCTCTGGGTAGTGTTCACTTGGCTGGAAAACATCTCTGCCTTCCTTTTTTTGACTTGACATGCTCTAAACTGAACTTGATATTTTTGTCTATTTCTTCCCCTATTTTCAGTATCTCAGTTCTTAAGTTGCCTGAACAGAAATGTGGATCCATTCCATGCCTTTTCTTTCTGTTCATGTCTTTACCCTGTTCCTAGTCCCTTCCTAGTCCTGCTGATTTATTTGCCTTCTTATGTCTTTTACCTGCTATGCCTTTTCCCATGGAATGAACCCTTCATCTCTGCTATAGATTCTTAACTAGATTCTTTGCCTTCAGTTTGTACCACTCATATTCTTTCTGCTACAGATTCTTAACTAGATTCTTTGCCTTCAGTTTGTACCACTCATATTCTTCCTTCACATGCCTGTCAAAATGATTGTTCTAAAATTATATCCTAACTATGCCATCCCTTGTGAAAAGCCCTGCTTACTGGATAACGTCCAGCTTCCTTAATATATCATACAAGGATTTCTTCAATCTGGCCACTGCTTTCAACTCTTGCTTTATATCTTTGCTCTGTAATTATGATATGCTTCAGTAGTACTGAATTGTTTATGGTTTCCCTATACAACCTTTCCTAGTTTTCTACTCTTAAGCTTTCTTCATGCTGTTCTTTCTAGTTGTAACGTCTTTCAGTCTTCTATATGCCTGGATTTTTTTTTTAAGTTTAATTTAGATTTACATTCCTTTCTCCATTCTTTCTAAATCATTCCTCTGTGTTTTTCTCAACACTCTTATCTTGTTATAAATATGTTTCATGTACTAACTTGTGAGTTATTTTAGGCATAAGAGCCCTATTTTATATCTCCTAGTGTCTGCATTTTAAGACATCATAACTTGTTGATGCTTGGAAACATACAGTCAAAATTTTTTGCTTTAGATAGTTTGTAAATTCAGCATTCTATTTCAGTAGATAATAACAGTTAAGTATCAACGTTATACACCAATATACTGTCATTTAAATATTGTTCTCCTTCTCTACCTCCTGTTGTGTGATGTTGTTAGTCAGCTTTCCATTAGGTAGTAAATACTTAAGTAGAAGTTTCAACTTAATAAAGGAAAAGGTGTTTATTTAGGCTTACTTTTGGAGGTTCTTATCATGACTGATTGACCTTGTTGCTATTGGGCCTGTGGTGAGAAAGTACATCTTGGTGGGAATACATGGCAAAGCAAAACTGCTTAACCTCATGGCTAGGGGGTAAAACAAAGGAGCACAGAGTCTCACAATCCCTTTCATGGGTGTGTCCCCAGTGGGCTAAGGATTTCCCATCAGGCCTCACCATCTCTGTGAGAGCTAAACTGAGGACCAAGCTTTACACGTGGACCTTTTGAGAACACTGAAGATTAAAAATTTAAGAGATATTTCATTTCATAGTTAGAGGTGAGACCTAATTTAGGGTCCAAGTACCAACATTTAGTAGTTTTCCATTGGCATCTAAAATAAGAATCCCATAAACCCTGTAGAATAAATGATAAAAAGCCAAGCATTGTGGGGAACACCTGTAATCCTAGTACCTGGGAGGCTGAGGTGGGATGATCACCATGACTTCAGTGTTAGCCTGAACTACATAGCAAAAACCCTGGGAGGGAGGGAGAGAACAGACAGTATTATTTGATCTTCATCATTCTTTGGGTGGATAAAATATGAACTGTATGTGGCATTGCCTACTAAATGTAGTGCCGTAGAGATGGCAGTTGAAGAAAAGTTTCTTCAAAGACACACATCTCCAAATAGAATTATGACTTGATAGATTTCTAATTATTGTAGGTTAAGATTGTCTGGGTGCATAAAACACATTTTGACTGCAAAATAATATAGGATACACACATTGTTCCACAGCTCTGTTTAAAGGTACTCCGAAAAAACAAGCCCAGTGGTCATTGTCTCTACCATTTTAACAGTTACCAACTTCTCTCTGAATTATTACCTTGCTCAACTCCAAAATGGAAATAATTTCTCTATGAAGGACTTGAGTGTTTACCTGTGTGTTTTAGATTCATCCTACTTCTGAAAAGTTCCTTCTTACTGGCTGTGGTAGGGAGGAGTGCCATTGATGTCCCAAGAAGCATTTCCTAGAATTTCACCTTAATGTGTGCTACAACTATTGTTCTCCCTGAAAATACCCACCCCTTTCTTCCGTGAAACCCTTCTTCAATCTCCTCTGTAAAGAATGGATCTGTCTGCATTTTATAGGCCAATTTAACAAATGAAGTGTTTCCTGTGTCTTATTTTCCTTCTTTTTTTGTAACAAAGTAAGGTAATTATGGGAATTAAGTTTACCTGAAGTCATCTTTATCTCTGAGTAAATGTTAGCTTTTGAGATATTTAAGAATGAAGAGAAAGAAGCTTATTCCTACTAATGCCTCCACTGAAGAAATGTGGAAATGGAGTACACTTACGATGTTATTCTTAGTCTTACCTAACACATACTACATCCAAGAATAACTTCATACAGTTGCAAATTCTCATAAACTGTGTAAGTATATATGGATTATGAGAGGTTAAAATAATTCACTTTTAAAGGTTTGTTAATAGTGATACCCTACTGGATACTAAAAGAATTGTACAATACAGTGTAGGAGCTGTGACCTTGACTCTGGCTGACATTCATGGAGAAAACATAACTAGAGGAGGAAATAAAGATTAATTTCAAAATGAAATTTATAGAAATAAACACTGTAAAAATTGGAAGAAGTAATGTGGTAAGGTAAGCCAGGGTGACTAAAGTTTTGAATTTATTCAAGAGTTGAGGTTAACAAGGTAAACAAAGTAAAAACAGGGTGTTGGAAGGGGAAGTATGCTAGTGAGGTTAACATAAGCAAACAGAAAGCCAAGAATTAATAAGCCCATTGTTTTGTGTATAGTATAAGCAAAATGCTAGATGGATAATTTTTATATTGGAGAAAGAAAATTCTAAGATTAAATAGATTGCAGTTAAACTGTGGAAGGTCTTGAAGACCAATTTGATATTTTTATCAAAATTCTTAGAACCCATCAAAAGTTTTTGAGCATTGAGTGTTGAAATCAGTATTTGCTTTAAAGCTGGGGCACCTATAGTGTTTGCTCGTAGTGTGCAGTAGTGGAATATGTGATTAGAAAACAGGTCCCGAGTGAGCAAGTTACTGCCTCATCTTCTTCCTGTCCACCCTCATCACTATCACCCCAGGGTACCCCCTCCCATCTTTTTTCGGTAGTATTCAGAAGCAGTGTGTAGGATATGAATAGATTCCTTTGCAGATATCATCTCTCAAAGAAAAATAGTCTCCAATTTTTCTCCATTAATTTCTCCAAGCTTCATTAATTATTTTTGATGTATATCCAGAATCATTTGCCAAAATTGTAACTATACTTATAGACTTTATTATTTTTCCATAATCACTTTTTATGTTCCATTTCTAAAACATAAGTTGCTGTATCTTGTTAGGTTCAGTTACATACGGAATTCCTAACTTTTTATTCTGAGTGATTTCTTAGACCATCTAGTATGTTTAATCATTTGAAGGTTTCGTATGATGATCTCTAATTGTGGTATGACTTTTAGGTAAGTGGAAAGTTAAGTCTAGTAATAGAAAAGAGTCTTACTTAAAAATGTATCATAGCCAGGAGTGCTGGTTCACACCTGTGATCCCAACACTTGGGAGGCTGAGGCAGGAGGATTGAAAGTTCAAGGCCAGCCTGGACTATAAAGTAAGACCCTGTCTTAAAAGAAGAAGAAGAAAGAAATGACTCACTGCTCACTTAGTCAGATTACCTCCCAGTCTTCATTATTATAAGTGGTGTTATGTTGATACATTTTGTAGAACTTAATCTATATACTGAATTTAGAATTTGGAATGGAGAACACCTTTAGGCACTTGTTTCCATCTCGCCAAATTAGTCCATTGCAGAACCCCCCTCCCCCAAAGAAAAATGAAGCTTAATCTCATTTTATTGGAAATTACTATGACAAGGCTGAGTGTCAAATCTGACTTTCAGGAATGAGAGTAGCCTAGGGATTTCTGAGTCTTCACCAGTGACTTTTAACAGTACATTTTTCTGTGTGTCTCATTGTGTTTCTTATTAAGCGATTTTACTGTTTGATTATTGCCTTGTTTATAGGTAAGTTGCTTAGATTTTTATTTTAGGTCCTGTATATTTGTAGAAATTTTCATGATCTCTCACCCTTCTTTCTGGATGTTCCTTGGAGCCAGACTTTTTAGATTGTAAGTCCAGTTTATCAGAATATTAAGGAATATGGAGGTTTATAAAAAATCATAAGAAACAAACTTCTACAAGACATTTACTTTGTATGCTCATTAGAATATTTGCTTAGAATTATATATTAGAGAATCATTGGATTTAGGAGTTAGAAGAGCTTGGATTTGAATCTTACATTTCTTTACTGGTATGTAACCTTAGACAAATTGTATAACTTCATGATCTTTATTTTTTCATCTTTTGAGCAACCATGAAGGTTAAATGAAAATGTATATGTGAAAACATTTTGGGGCCAGGGAGATAGCTCAGTAGAATAAGTGCCTGAGTTCACCCTCCCCACCCCCCGTACCGCAAAAAAAACCCCACAAAAACTAAAAAACAAAAAACATTTTGTAAATTTTAAAGTGCTATACAAGTAAAAGTTTTAATATAAGACAGAAGAGCCTCAGTAACATTTGCTGAATTGAGTTAAATGACAGTCATTTTCTTTGATTAAGTTACATTAGAGTGGTTTGGGGGAGGCTGCTCTTTTAATTTTCTTTAAAGACTGTTGGGTGATAAGCAGAACCTTTTGTAACTCTCCCTTGGGGTGGAGAACAAAGGATGGTGGGGGGTAATTCCTTGTTTCCTTTAATGCTAAGAGTTTTTGTCTTAGGGAGCTAGTTCTTTTCTTGACTAACAAAAGTCATATAAATCCACAAAGTCTGCTGCTTCCTCCTCCCTCCCTCAGCTATCACTGTGGCCAAAAAGGCAGCACTTGTGTAACTATTGTTACCCCTTTTTAGCCAGAAGTTGGACTTTTAAAAAAATAGAGATAATAAAATCTTCAAATATTTTTGGCTATTTTAAGAGGCTATCTTAGAACCAGGGATGCTGGCACATGCCTGTAAGCCTAGCATTTTGGGAGGCTGGGATAGAAGGATCACAAGTATAAGCTCATCCAGGGCATCTTAAAGACATGCAAGACCCCGTCTCAAAATAAAAAGTGTTTGGGATATAACTGAAAATCACCTCCTCATTACCTTCATTGGATGAGAGATTAAAATTAGTGCAGTTCATAGCTAACTGCTCCCTCTGCAAGATAGAGGATAGAATGGGGGTTGTTTTAGTGAAAGAATGATCCACTTCAGTACCTTACTTTAACTGCTGTTAGGACAGAAAAGAATCCCTGCATAGCCAGTCTTTCTTCTCTTCCTTCCTACCTTGCTTTCTTTTCTTCCTTCCTGTCTCCTTGCCCTTTTCCCTTTGTCACTTAACTTTTCCTAACGTCAAAAGTCAACTGTCATCACTTACCTGTGGCTGCTTGAGTAAAGGAACATGCTATGTACAATTATTATTACTGAATAACTTAAAGTACTTTTACTTCTGACACTTTCCTTGACTTTCCTCGTCTTCCCAAATAACCTTACACACTGTTGTTTCAAAATTTCCTACCATGTGTATGCGTGTGTGTATATGATTTAGTCACACAATTTGGAAACACATTATGAAAATGAATACTTATATATTATTAGAATGTCTAAAGTTCTGATGAGTATTTAGAAAGTTTTTATTGAGGGCTATTATGTTCTCAACATCGTACCAGGTAGTGAGGGAAAGAAGGAACTAAAGAAGGAAACAAAACTTTCTTTGACCGTTACTATGTACCAAGTCCTTTCACAAATGTTAATCTCATTTAATCTTCACACCAACACTGTGAGGTAAGTGTTATGTTCCCAATTTTTAAGAGATTCTGAGAAGTTATGTGACATCTTTTATGTCATTTACCTGGCAACTGAAAGAATTTAAACCCAGAGATGATAGAATGTTAACTTTTAATCCTATGTTCATCTCATTTTTCCCCTGAGAAATGATGTAACCCTTGGCTTTGAAAAATTTATAATATACTTGCAAAAGTTTTCTACGAACACTTAGAATTAAGAGTTTGAAGTGTTTTTATGGTTAAGTTCTAATGGAGGTTTTACAATGAAAATACACCATTAGAACTTAGGGACGGGAGGGCCGGCCAGATAGCTCAGTGGGCTAACGCGCCTGCTTAGGCAGAGCACAGGGGCTGGAGTTCAATCCCCAGCATGCCCTGCCAGCCCTGCCCCTGGGTTGTGCTGAGACAGTAGTTGAGACTGGGCATGTGGTGTGCCTGTAATCCCAGCGCTTGGGAGGCTGAAAACAGGAGAATCACTATGAATCCGATCTGTGTAATGAGACCCTGTAAACCCTGTGCTAAATACATTAAAAGCAAAATGAAACGAAACAAAACAAAAAGCCAAGAATTTAGAAAAGTGAAGGATCATGAAAAAAAGAGAACATCAAGATCATTAGAAACAGATTACTCAGAAAAAATGAGATTTCAAAAGATAAAGTGGATTCTAGTAACAAGAATAGCATTAATTTGAAAAATTATTTCTGAGAAACTTTGGCCGTCTTCTTTCTTGTTGAATGAAATGGTATGAAACTCTTCAGAAATGAATGAGAGCTCCAGATGGCACAGTATTTTCATGCTCTTATCTAGAATGAAAAAGATCCAAAGAAAAAAGAGATGATAGGAAATGAAGATGACAGTTGAAACGTGTAACAAAATGTCTGAGTCATAGACACTTTGTGTTCTCCCAGTCAGAGGTAGGCCCTGAGAACCCCGTGAACTTATGGGGTGTTCTGTGTACATTTTCCATAGTAACACTCCTTTCTAATACTTTTTCCTAGTACATAAATAATTTCAGTAATACAAATAAGTGTTCCATTTTAAAATACCTTTTTAAGCTAATAGTTTTAACTTAGAAAAAGATACATTCTCTGTAGCGGTTTATGTTTAAAAATTCTGTCTCCTCATATATAAGAGTGTGCATAAAGATTCACCACCACCTGCAGTCTGTATGCAATAAAGAGATGTGGTAGATTTTTGTAAAATTTTTCATTACATATTTTTAGGTATTTAGGTTGAGTAACGTAACACCACCCAACTCCAGTCAGCCTTGGACGCTGTTGCTTTATTTCATTACCGATGCCCAGATTTTTTTCCCATGACACCCTTTAGTGTATAGGAAAGAAAAAAATGATTCTGTTTTCATACCTTTCTGACAATGCTTCCTTAGGACCAGGGAAGTTTATAGATAACTTTTGGTTAAGTACAGATACCTACCTGATTTATTTGCTGTATATTTATTTTAATGTATCATTTTTAACATAAAATTTTGTTTCTAGAATGTAGAGAACACTGTACCTTTTGCTATTGTAATTAGAACTGTGAGTGTATATATGCCTATTATGTTTGGTGTTTAATCCTATTCTCGTAGCGGATTAGGAGGGATTTATGTAAATAAGGGAAGAGAATTGACATTTTAAAAAACATTCTGTATTATAGGTGCTTTATCTTTGTAATCACATTTGTTATAAGAACATGGCATAAATACATTGCTAACACCCCCCCAACCTAAATAATGACACATACCTACAGAGATTTAAAAGAAAAAAATCTTTCCCAGAGGTTCAAAGCAAATAAATACCAAAACAGTGATTTGAGTTCTCATGTGATATCTAGTTTGAATACTACATATAATTGTATCTGGGTTTCAGAAACAACTCTTTTCAAGCAACATGTGGTTAAGTACCCGCAGAAGCTTAGGGGGTATGCTATGTATTATGCACAGTGGACTAATAGTGGACTGTTATTGTGGCTGCCTGGTAACTAGATTATTTGATAGGAATTTACTATGCAATTTTAACCATCCTGAGATTCAGAATTTGTAATGACTGAAGCATTTAGATTGAAAATTTTTTAGTTCATTGTTTTTCTAAAATTCAATGACTGGGGTTCTTCTATCCCTGAGCCTGCCATGCCAGCACCACCCCCGGGGCACGCGGAGACAGCAGTTGAGACTGGGCATGGTGGCACATGCCTGTAATCCCAGCTCTTTGGAGACTGTAAACAGGCGAATCACTATGAGTCTGATCTAGTAGTGAGACCCTAAACACCCTGTAGACTCTTCTCTAAAATAAAAATAATAAAATGAAGTTTAATGACTGACTTACTAGTAATAGATGGTTTTTTGAATCATTTTGTGTTTTGAGGAATATTAACAAATTACTGCTTGTGCTATGCATTATACACATGTTGTTCACACTTTTAACATTCTTGCCTTTAATCTGTATTGTAGTTGTAAAAACTGCTCATGAAATTTCTCAGTGGTGATGCATGTTTAAATAGTGGAGCTGTGATCTGAACCTGTAGCGTTCAAGCCCCAAGACAGTGCTCTTTGAGTCCCTGCAGCTGATGAAAGCATCTATGACAGCCATAGGGCCCGATTGGACAGGTTTCTCTCATGAAGGCAGGTCAGAAACTATGGATTTTTTGTACCTCTAGACTAGTTCGTCAGTATCATGGACCAAGTCTTGTCATTCCCCCCTAGTATATAAAAAAATATTTCAGAACTTTTGGCCACTTGCATTTAAGACAACTGAAATTTAATGGTGAAGAATCACTAATGTATAAAATGTCAGAATTGCTATTCTAATTTTGTCAAAGCAATCATAGGGCTAAGTTAGCACTGAGTTTTAAAGGTAAGACCACCTGGATATTTGTGGTAAGTCATACAGTCATTGCATTTTACGCAAGTTAGACTTGAGGGACATGGGTCCTGTTGCTTCCTGAGAGTTCTTAGTAGGCTAAATCTGCCTTGTTGCCTATCTCCATATCTTTTATGTTACTTTTGAAGCTTTTATTGTATATTGGGTAAAATTTTAAATGAGGCCTAGGCCAAGAGTTGAGGGAAGGGCCTTTAGATCTTGGAATTCAGAAAAGATATAGAGAAACCCTGTTCAGCTAGAAATAATACATAACCAGATGCTAATGAAAAAATGAAATGCAGGGGAAAAGAAAAGTGACGAGCGTGCCTGTTTGGAAGTTTTATAGAGGAGAGTACATTGCCCCTTTATTACAATAATGTTTCTGCACTATAATAAGGTCTTTCATTGCAAGTTCAGCCTTTTTCATTCATTCGTTTTGTGCTCTGCTTCCTCTGTTACTAATTGTCAGCACAATAGTCTTCCAACTATGAAGTCTCAGTGTCCTTTTGGACCAATTTGTCATTGTTTTACTCCCTCATCCCCCAACCCATGCACTCAGCATCTATTACTATGGTTGCATTTTTAGACATTTTTTATGTTTTAAAATGGCAATGCTTTTGAAACATGCCAGAATAGTGCATGATAATTGAATCATCTATCCAGCACCAGTTAATGCTTCCAAAAGCACTCTGGTAAGGTTTCTTTTTTTTTTTTTATTATGCTCTTATAAGGTAATTTAAAATAAATACTTAATTATCTTTTATGCTGTTCATATGAATTGCTTCCTTCAAAATTCAAAGTCCTATCGAAATAGGACATTTTGTTAAAATAGTTTTGTAAAAATGTACTTTTTACAGATTTATTGTTGCATCATAAATTCTTTGAAATTTTAGAGACTAAAAGAAAAACTATTAGTAGCTTGTTTTGACTTATGATTTCATTATGACTAAAGAACATGTGAAGTTGACTTGGACTGACCACCCTGCATAACTCATGTTCACACTCCAGACAAGTCTGCTCCATCTAATTCATGACAACAAGCTTTTTAACATTTTCACCAATATTTCAAATATTCTCTCAGTCTTGTTTGAATAATGTGGTAATATTTATCTGTAACAAAATCTGGAAATACTATTTATTGACATGTATATATGACTTAGAATTTTCCCAATCTTGTAATGTTACTTTTAAAAGTCATGATCTCAAGACAGGTGACAATTATTTTTAGTTCATGATAAACATAGGCTTGGTCAATTTTCTTTGGGAAAAGCATGTTTTAATAATGTGTTCTACCCATTTGCCTAAAATATGCAAGTAAAGTATATAAAATTTATTATAAAGAAATAAGCCTTACATTCTTTCTTGTAAGCAGTCAACATTTTTAAGACAGATAAAAAAGAAAAGCCAAAAATATAAAGCTAAATAACGTGGATGTGACACTCAAGTTTTATGTCTTTAATGGCTTGATGATTTTGAACAAATATCTTTAAAAGCCTCCTTTTTTCTTAAGTTTACGAACCAGAAATAATACTTTAGAATTTTGAGATTAAGTAAGAAATATTGTATGTGAAATCTTTCCTCCCCCTCCCCTTCCTCCTCACCATCCTCCTCTTCCTCTTCCTCTTCTTCTTAAGGTATTTGGTACAGGGTCTTACTACTCAGCTCAGACTTGTAGTGATCCTCCTTTTCTCAGCCTTCCCAGCGCTGGGATTATAGGCATGTGCCACACCCGTCTTGGTGGCCTACTCAGTGTGCCTGGGGGTGTGTCTGGTGCAGCATGTCGTGCTAGGGATTTAATCCTAGTCCCTGTGCTTGCCTAAGCAGGTGCTTAGTTTGCTGAGCTATCTTGCCAGCCCTTATATGTGAAGTCTTAATTTTGTAGTATAGCAATTGATATAGTGAAATTATTATTAATTAATTTTTAAGGACCTAATAGAAGGCAAAATTTCTAGAGTGAACTGAATTGGCAAAGATCTAAAATTAGTTATCTTCTCTTGTACCTAAGAATTTATAGAGATGTTCTTATAGAACGCCGAAAGGGTCTCTTTAGTTAGCTTGGCACTACTGTATATCAGTTAAACCAGATTTTAAAATAAAGCCTTCTGTTTTCTCTTCTCACCCTTTTCCTTCCCTTCCTTCCTTTAGTAAAGACCCAGCCATGTCTTCATGGCTGTGGTTGAAACCTTTTAAACTTTATTTAGAGTTAGAATTCCTTGAATAGAAAGAAAAAAATCTTTTATCTTCTTAAATTTTAAGCAGTTAGGGAGAATTATTTCCTGGAGAGTTCAGATTCTAACAATGACTGACTGTCTTTATAATTTAAATGAAATTGTTTGATATTGTTGATTATAATTCTCTGAAATTCTTTGTTCATTTAGACAGTAGTATGCTTTAGTCTGTACTCTAGGCCTTTTATTTTCTGTATTTCTCCAAAGAGGGGAGAAATTCTTTGTAAATCTAATCTTCTATCTAGAGAAAGGATATTTCTTAAATGTTAAAGCTGTTTGCACTGAGGTCAAGAATTAGGTTAAAGTTTAAATATGTTTTCAGATTACATTATTGGGATTTATTTTAAAAATACAGATATACTTGATTATGAATAGTTTTGAAAGTTAGGTTAAGGAGTTTGAACTCTCTTGCAGAAAGTAGAATATTTTCTGAGGACAAGAATGATATGTGGAAAAAGAATTTGAGTAAGCTGGCTGGTAGTATGTAGGACAACTTGGGGAGGCAGAAGGCTGGAGAAGGAAGACCATCTGGGAGGCCATTTCAGCGATCCAGATTTTGGTTGTAAGTTCCCGGCTTGGGTGTCAGCAGTGAAAAGAAGGGATGGTTGCAAGAGACGTAACAGAAGAACTGTTGCTGGCTGGCCATGCGGATTGGAAGAGAGGATGAGCCAGACAAGACTGAGCAAGTATTTTTTGGGTGATTAGGGAAATGATATAGAAATAGAATGACTAGGAAACCTATAGTAGCAGAGTGATTTTCAGCTTGGATGAGTCACACACGCGCACACGTGTGCACACTAGATCTATTAGGATTAAGGCAGTAGGGTAGCAGGGCCCATAGAGAGGGACTGCAGTTTTGCCACATGGGAGTGAATCTTCACTGAAAGGGCTGGGACTGGAGGAGCCCGTTTGAGCACCATCAGACATCAGGTGGTAAGGGACTGGAATATGCAGGGTGGCTTCTTACATCAAAGCCAGCGTCCTTACCAACTTCTCCTTCTCCCTCAATCACAGTTTATCTCAGTTCATTGAAAATGAAGTTTTTGTTAATGTTCCTGTTTTTGTAAGAATCTTTTTGGTTTATGTCTTACAATTAGCAACTACTTTGAAGATAACAGTACAAAATGTAATAGCTGCTGTTATTTTCTTATATTTGGTTATTAAAATGTTTTATTTTCTAATAAAATAAAAACTTTAATTGTGTCATTAGGAAGTATCATTATATTATTAGACATATCAGTCAGTGATAGAGTGCTTGCCTAGCATGTGCAAGGTCTCGGTACAGTCTCCAGCACCACATGAACAAAAAAAGTTACACCTTCTGCCTTCATTCACAGTTTTAGAAATAGCCTGTATTTCATGTTTCCTCACTGAGGGTCTTTGTCATCTCATTTCCTGCCCTTTCCTTACTTTACTCTTGTATCTTGGTCTGCTGGTTGTTAAAACATGTTAAACATGAAGTCCTCCAACTGCAAGTCACTACTGTTACTGTTTTCTTCATCACTGTTCCTCCACGGCTCTGCTTGGCCTTATTTTCATGAAAAGACACCTTTTCTCTTTGTTCTTTATAGAATAAGATCACCTCTATCTCAGGCTTAATTTGTTTCTCTTCCTAGTTTTTCTTCAGAGTACAGTGCTTATAAGTACTTAATGTTACAAATTATTTCATTTGTTCATTGCTTGCTTACCCATCCCCTCAATAAAATGCAGTAGCTATAGAGTAAAGGAATTCTATTCACTTTTGTATGCCCAAGCAAGGCATGTGTAATAAATATTTGTTGAATTAATTTCTAAATTTACTAAAGAGAGAGTAACATTATTAAGGTCTGAGGTTGAGGGAGAGCTTTATTTGAAAGAAGAGGCATTAAGAAAGACTAATGAGCAACATAAGCATCTGCCTAGTGAGTGCAAGGCTGAGTTCAATCCCCATACAAAATAATAATAATAATAATGATGGTAATAATAATAAATGGTCAGATGTGACAGTAAAATCAGGAAAGTCAGTATCTCAGAAGCAAGGCACCCTGTGATGTGATTCAAGAGATAAGGAGCCCAGAGCATAAAATGTAAGAGAGGTGCAAATGAGAACGAGAAAATACCCATGAGAAAGAGAGTGGTGGGTGGAAACCACAGTTTCACTCGTTGGTTAAGGAATAGATAAATAAAGGCCACTCTTCGTGGTAGTGATTTTGAGTCTTTTGTTTATTGAAATGAGATCAGGGCTGCTAAGGAGAGAGGAAGCAGCACACAGAGCAGCACACAGAGCGTCTACCCCTGCGTCCAGATGTTTAATTAATTATTCATCTTACTCAGGTGTCCATTACATAAGGACATCTAGATGGCTATGGAAAGTTTTTTCTCGAATTCTGTTTCTATGAGGTGTTGTTTAATTTTTCTTCTATCTTTGTGTTTATTATAAAATGGAAGTTAGATCTAAAGAGTCCATTACATTCATATTCAGGATTTCTGCCAAGACTTTTTTTAGTGATTGTATGTATTTCATGTCAAGAGGTTCTCAAGACTATTTCTTTAGTGATTGTACGCATTTCATGTCTAGAGGTTCTTAATATTTGACCAACTGTTAGTGATGTTATTTTTCTTCACTGAAGTTAGGTGACAATAGCTTCATTCTTAATTATACAATTCAGTTTCACAATTGTGGTTGGCAGATAGGATGTGGATTGAGATGTTGATATTTTTTTCAGTTGTCCATTATTTAACCTAATGATTTTAGCATCCCTCGATTTTTTTACCCGAATCAGTTTTTTTTTAGGGTAAATTATTGTTTAGGTTTTAAATGAAAATAAATAGTTTATTTTTTGTTTCTTGAGAAAGGGTCTACCTGTGGAGCTCAGGCTAGCCTCAGCCTCTGTGCTGGGATTATAAGCATCTACCACCTCACCTAACTTTGTTTAGTTTTTTAAAACAATGTAATTTCAGTTACCCATGACACAGAATTGTCACAAAATTGAGCCAGTGCTAATCATTTCACTCACATTCACTTAAGATTGATTTTATTTTGGCATAGTACTAGGTAATCAAATAGTGTGAACCTTTCCCTCAAAGAATTTTCAATCTAAAATGTGTTCTTTTTTGGATTATCTTAAAATTTTGTCATTCCAGCTACATCAAGCTTCAGATATAAATTACTTTTTGTTAATTAAAATAAAAATACAACTCATTAATTTTTAGACTTCAATGTGTTTCCCACTAGTGTGTCATGTAATGGGATGATTAGATAGCATCCAGTTATATCTGAGTAGTTCATCTCTGTTTCATGCCTATTTATTGTAAATATTTAAGCAGCATGCATATCCAGGCATAGGAGTTCAGTGGAGTATTATGCCACCATTACATATGATGATGTAAATCTACATGAAATGCGTCCACAATATGTAACATTGTTAACTATGAACTCTTTTCCTCATTTCAAGAAAAACAATTTCAAAACAAAATAACAAGGTCCCAATGATTAATACATTGTACATTAATACATTAATACATTATCTTTAAATTAGTTACTCAGAGTACAAGATAGCAGAATTTAATTGTGGAAATAATATTAGCAGAAACCTTTCTCTTCAATGAACTAAGAGAAATTAAGTCTATCTTAACTATCATATATATATAATTTTTTTCCCTTTTTCTTCATTTTCCCATCCCAGTTTCTCATTTTTTTGGATGTTTCTTCCCATTTACAATATCTATTGTACACTTTGGATTTTTTTTACTCTTACAGCTTCTCACAGTGGGGAAACAATACAGTGTTACACTTGTGAATCTGGTTTATTTCACATGAGTGTGGTCGCAAGTTGCATCCATTTACCTATAAAAGTCTCAAGTTTATTCTTCTTTATGGTTGAGTAATACTCCATTGTGTAAAAAGATTATATCTTTTTTATCCATTCCTCAGTTCATGGTCATTTGGTTTGTTTCCAGCATGGGTGCAAACATATCACTGTGGTATGATGTTTTTAATTTTTTGGGGAAGACGCACAAAAGGGCAATAGCTGGGAGAAATGGGACCTCCAAACCTGGCCTTTGGAACAATCTACACACTGATTTCTACAGTGGTATACTAGTATACATTCCCTCCAACAGTACATCAGGGTTCCTTTTTCACCACAGCCCCTCCAACATTTGTTATGGTGAGGTGGAATCTCAGTGTGGTTTTAATGTGCACCTCTTGAGTGAACAATGAGGTTGAACATTTTTTCATATACTTCTTTGCTGTTTGTGTTTCATTTGAGAAGTATATATTCATCTCGGATGTCTATTTTTGGATTGGGTTCTTAAATTTGGAAAGTTGATTTTCTTTTCTTTTCTTTTTTTTTTTTTTTTTGAGTTCTTTATATGTTCTTGATAGTATTCTTTGTCTGAGGAATATCCAGCAAACATTTTTCCCACATTGTGAGTTGTCTCTTTGTTCTGTTTGTGGTTTCTCTTGCTGTGCAAAATCTTTTTAGTAAGATGAGATCCTAGTTGTTGATTCTTTGTGATAGTTCCTGTATGATCAGTGTTCTATTCATAGTCTTTGTCTACGTTAGTGTCTTCAGGAGTTTTGCCTATTCGACCTTCCAGCAAATGGAATGTTTTTAATATTTAAATCTTTGATCCATTTCAAATTTAGTTTAGTGTATGGTAAAAGATACGGGTTCAACTTTGAGCTTCAGCATGTGCAGAGACATTTTTCCAACCCCATTTGTAAAGAGGCCATCTTTCTTCCAGTGAATGTGTTTGTCACGTTTGCCAAAATAAGGTGACTGAGAATATCTGAATTGTTTCTGCATCTTCTAGTTCTGTTTATCCTTGGGTCTGTTTTTTTTTTTCCCCAGTACCACCCTGTTTTTCATCACAGTAGCTTAAAATAGTAAATTTTAAATCAGAAATTATAAGAATGTCATTTTTTAAAAAATAAAGCTATTTTTTTAAAAATTTATTTATTTGTGTGTGTGTGTGTGTGTGTGTGTGTGTGTGTCCAGCTCAGCCCACCAGGGGGCGGGCTGGCTGGCATGTGGTGCTGGGGGATTGAACCCTGGTCCCTGGGCTTCGCTAAGCTTGTTCTAAGTAGGTGGTTTAGACCCCTGAGCCATCTCACCAGCCCCAAGAATGTCATTTTTTAAAAATAAAATAGTGGAAAGGTGAAAGAATATGCATTAAAACATTACATGTGGGCCGGGAAGATGGCTCAGTGGAATAAGCGCTTCCCTGGCAAGCACAAGGGCCTGAGTTCAATCCCTGGTTCCACCCCCCCCAAAAAAAAAACAACCAAAAAACCCCCCCAAAAAACATTACCTGTGGTTATTCCTGGGGGAACCAACAGGGCTTTTGTTTTTGTTTGGGGGGTTGGGAGATTTTGTTTCTTGTGTTCTGTTCTCTTTCTTATTTTGTTGAGCTATTTTGTTGAGTATGGATGATTTGTAAATGAAATACGTTGAAAACAACTTGCCTACAAAACAAGGTGAGCATATTCACAAAACTGTGCACTTAAAATGGTTAAGGTTGTGAATTGTGTTACATACATTTTACCACTTTTTAAAAGGCTATAGCTACTGTATTACAAAAGGCAAAACAAAAATCCCGCCTGCCTACTTTTGTTTGTTAGCTGTATATTTCCTCAAATCTTCTGTTAGTAAATTCTTGTGTCCTTTTTGTTATCACGATGTTTTTAAAATTTCATGTGTACAGAGAGTATGCAGAGAACAATTATTCTAAGACTGTGAAGTACATTTATTTCATGAGAGGTAGGATTTGGTGGACAAACAACAGAAAAATGTTCATATAGAAAAATCCTGGCTCTGAAAATGTGCTTTTGCCAAATAATGATATCTGTGGTGATTATATTCACTTAAGTAAAGTATGGTAGTAGTTTATGTTAACATGTCATAATTTCAAATCTGGTTTAAACTCACTTATAGTATCCCATGTAAATAGCGATGTAGAAAGGTTTGTAATTAAAATGTCAGATTTTAGGGTATGGGTCTTAAATGAAATGCATCTTACTGAATGCAAATAATGTGAATAACTCAATCTTATATCCCTCATTTATTGAATTCCTTATGTTATGAAATAAAACATAAGAGTTAGTTTTCTCTGCTGTTTGCATATATGGAAAAAAGATATATTATCTCTCAGTTATAGGTTGATTCAGACAAAAATAACTAGAAATGTGGGGCTGGAATCATGCAAGTTGCAGGGATTTATGTAGTTACTTTGGTTTTTGTAGTAAAAGAACTCTGAGGGTTTGCTGCCTTTTCATCCTTGGCTGCCTGTTTTGCCTTCAACTAATTCTGAACAACCTCTTACTGCACTCCTACCTGCAGAAACAAGAAGTATAACAGATCAGAACCCTGCTAGGGGACAATCTGAGCCCATTGCATGCCTATACAGGGTCACTGCTAGGAGCAACATATGAGGGTTTTCACCATACTCATTGTTACTAGATGAAAATTATCCTGGATATCTTAGGGAAAAAAACCTCTCATCAATGGCAGAAGGGCTAATCTTGGAGAGTAGGGGGAGAGTTAGAAGAGGTACTGGATAGTCCCATTGCTTTCATAGATTATTACTGAATTTTAAAGGCAGTTTTCCTAGCACTATATTCTTTTCAGAAGAGCATATGATTTGGATTCAGAGAGCCTTGGGATAAATCCTAACAGTTACTCACAAACTATCTGTTTTGGTCCAGTTATGTAGCTTTTCTGGATCTTGTAAATTAACTCATTAACAAAATGGAGTAATTACATCTACCATTTTTGTCCGACTGGGAACTTGACAAAGTCCTTGTTATGGCTGGTATAGTATGGATGTGGTCATAGTTGGGGCTGATTGATTCATGGTACAGTGCTACAAAAGGTGCTGGGGTTAAGGATGGTGATTAATAAGTCATTCCACTGATTGCTTTGGTACCATCTTAATTCCACTAGTTTGGATACAATGTAGGCACAGAATGAGGCTTGTCTTGCCCCTTGCTTGCTTGCTTTGCTACTTTCTGCCCACTATGCACTACTTCTCCTCTGCAATTCCTGTCTGCCACGCCACCCTGCCTTGGAGCGAGCCAATTATGGACTGAAGCCTTTACAGACTGTGAGCCAAACAAACCTGTCATCCTTTAAACTTGTGTGTATTGGGTCTTTTGTCTCAGCAAGAAAAAAGTACCTAAGCTAGACTTGATTAGAACATTAGAGCATTAGTGAAATAATGATTTTGTAATTACATGTGTAGATTGATTAATAATAATGTTGGTGTATTCTGTGAGCTCGTAGTTTCTTCTTCATTTTTATGTGCCCAGAATCTTGCCCGGCTTTTGGCCTGTAGTTAGCATCTTGTATGTGTTGCTGTATGAATACTTAATAAATTTAGTCAAGATAGTTGATTTATATACATAAATCATTTGGTCATCATGTTCCTATTTCAGTAATTTTTCAATCATCTTATATAGAAACGCAAGTATTTTGTTCTTTAAGAAAGTTTGTTTTCAGTCGTCTTCTTAAGAATGGTATTTAGAAGGGCTGGCAAGATAGCTCAGTGCACTAAGCGCCTGCTTTGGCAAGCACAGGGTCTGGGGTTTGATCCCTGGTCCCACTTGCAATGCCGTCCCTGCCCCCTGGGTACGCTGAGGGAGGCTGAAAACTGGAAGATCACTATGAGTCTGAGCTGCGTAGTGGGGCCCTGTACAAATTACATAAATGGAAAAAAAGAATGGCAATTTAAGTAATAGTTTTTATTATCACTTTAGCAACCTTGAAAATTACAGTGATTGATAATGATTTGGCATCTGATAATGTAGTATTTTAAATAGCATTTCAAATTCTAGAATAAGTTCTTTAAGTTATAGCATTCGAAGTTCATTTATGTACGGTTCTGAAAATATATTTCTTTTGAAGTTTTTTATTTTCTGATACTGCTTACATTTATTTATTTATTTATTTATTTATTTGGTACAGAGTCTCACTAAGCAGCTTGGACTTGTAGTGGTCCTCCACCTCCCCAGTTGTGGGATTACAGGTGTGTGCCACTGTGCCCACTTTTGTGGCTGGCACTGCATGTCCAGGGTTCCAGGGCCTGCACGGCATGCGGTACTGGGGATCAAACCCAGGTTTTTAAACTTACCAGGCAGACACTTAGACTGCTGAGCTGTCTCCTTAGCCCTGGTAGTGCTTTTAAAGATAAATAACTTAAGGGTTTAGAGATGTCTAGTACTTTGACTAAGACATACTGCTGTCATGTATGATATACACTGTATTTGAGTCTGGCTTTCTAATTTCAAAATCTACTGTCTCTGCTATCTTAATCACCCCAGTATCACCACAGTGGGAACTTGAGTAAAACCAAACTAGGTGAGTACTAAGCCGAACGCCCTTTTTTGGCTTTTCTGCTCTTTCTTCCATCCTCTTCTTCATAGTTAGTGTCTTCTGGATTATATGTCAGGCTAGCTGCTCATGTGTCTGTCTCTCTTCTTTACATTAAAAGCCACTCAGTCACTAATTCATTTTTTATTTATTTTTGCTCTTGTGTTACTGCCTCAAGTGCTGTTGAATTGTGTACATAATTCTAAACTTTTAAGTTAAGTGGTTCATCTAGCTAGATCAAAATAACATTTATTAAACAGATACAGGACAGAGAAGTGAACTGCCTAGAATTTTAGTAGGAGTTTTATAAAGAGGAAAATCACAGAGACTAAAGTAAGACTGCTGGGCACAATAAAACAGGAAATTAGACCCTTTATTGGTGTAAATTGGTATAATGTCATTAGTATTTTAAAACTTTAATGTATCAAGTTAAGTTGGTATACTAAGCAGTTTTAATAGCCTAAAAGCTATGTTGTACAAAGTTTAGCTATGATATGATTTATCTTTATGATCTTTTCCTTTATCTTTTCCTTTGCACACTACCAGATTCTCTCTTCCCGCCAAACACATTTTTAAGATTATTTTTTATTAGTACATGTTTCTAGTACGTAACTGTTACAGTCCTCATGGGAGTCAGTATGTATATCCAAAACATCTTAGTTTTTTTCATTCACTTCACCTCCCCTTTCATCTCTTGGTTCCCTTTTCGTTTATAAAAGATCCTATTATCTGTCTTTTATCTTACTGCTTATTTACATTTTGGGTTTCTCATAAGAGAAACCAGGTCATAAACTTGTGTGTCTCATTTATTTCATTTAGCAACATGATCTCATGGCATACACATTTTCCTACAAATGACTCAAAATTCTTTATAGCAGAGTAGTACTTTATTATGTATAATGCTGCATTTTCTTTACTCATTCATGTGCTCCAAAAATATTTTAAATTTCTTAGTTGATTATTTGAATCACTGTCTTGCCTTGCGTCCTCTCCTCCTCGCCACCTTTTTCCTCTGACAAACCTAACTTGTGTAAAATATACCCTGGCTTAAACCCTGTTCCTCGTGTTCCTCAGCTGCACCCATACAACCAAGTATACCTGAGGAGAAATGCACAGCCATGCCCTTCAGTATTATTTTTAATTTTTGTCCATTAAATTCAAGTGGGCCTTCAGTCAGGATATGTTTACCTTACCTGTATGTTCTTTTATTTTATTAGAGCTATATTTGATATCTTCTGTCAAAAGTTCCAGTGCATCCCCCTTTCAACTGTATTTTAAACTGATGGCTTCAAATCCTGTTTTATTGGAGAAAATAATAGAAACAATGAAAAACAAATTTCTTTTTTTTTTTTTTTTTTTTAGATTAAAATAATGTATCTGAATCAAGAGGCAACTTGGGGCTGGGGAGATAGCTCAGTAGAATAAGCATTTTCCTGGCAAGCGCAAGGGCCTGAGTTCAATCCCCAGTTTCGCAAAAACAAACAAACAAAAACGGAGAGGCAACTAGCGACCTATCACGTCTGGGGGTAATGAAGGAGAAAGCGTACGGGTACCAAGATAACGCTCTTGTAGGCATTCTTTGGCACACCCTCTGGTACCTACCTAAGACAGAAAGGTGACAGCAAGATTTTGGAATGGCTGGTGCAGGTAACAAGGGTCGTGCTGCCTGAGGTGGAGGTTAAAGCAGACAGCAGTACACTTCAGTTGGTAGTTAAGCGGCAAAGGAAATGATACTCTTGGAGATTGGGAGTTTCAATTTAAGCGTGCAAGAAGAGAGCTTGGAATCATTCCTCGGGAAACAACAAAGAGAGGAAAGCAGTAAGCAAAGAAAGTTACTTAACACAACGTTCGGCAGTGATGCTACGGAATGCGAAGTGGCCGCTGTGCAAAAGCTGGAGCTTTGTTTTCTTGGCGCACCGAGGGCCAGTTGGCTGCGCCCTCGCAGGGAGGACCTCAAGAGCAGCTGCACCTCCAGTCCCGAGGCGTGCACAAAGGTGTACCACCTAGCCCTGAAAAACAAATTTCTACGGTTTCCACTTGCATTGATAGCTGTAATTGTATCTGTGCCTAATTTTATCCTGTGTTCCCTGCTGCTCAGTCACTAAACTGTATAGCCTAGAGCCCTCATTTACCCAATAAACCTTGTCCCTTCTTGCTAAGCAAGGTATTTTCTCCTTTACTGTGTCCTCAGAATTACTTTGGATTTTTATTATCAGGATTCATCAGCTGAAAAATTGTGTGTCAGACACTAAGGATAGGCCAGTTGAGCTTACATTCTAGTTGAGGAAACAGATAATTTACAGAAACATTAAGATGTCTCGGGTGATAAGGTGCTATGGGAAATCAAAAGTAGAACCTGTGAGAGAAGTATAATCCGAAGAAATGGGAACTGCAGCATTAAAAAGGATGGCCAATGCCGGTTTCACTGTGAAGATTAGTTTTGGTCTAACATTTGAGGAAAGGAGGAAGTTATCTGTGTGATAAGTGAGGGGCAGAAAAGAAATGCCAGGCAGAGGACAAACTTCATAAAGGGCCCTAAGATGAAGAGGTGAAGTGCACTGTGGAAGAATGTAGAGAAGATAGAGTGGCTGGGAAGAGTGCTAGGACGGGACGCCGGACACTCTGGGCTCGGGTGATGCCTGTTTCAAGCCTTTGCTACCTATTTCCAGTGAGTTGAAGCACAACTGAAGATTTTTGAAAATGTTTATTTTAAGAGGATTTCTGGTGATTGTGTTGCAGTAGGGGTGTGAAAGCTCTTCTGAGATTTTGGGAGATAATGATTTATTCTGAGGTTGTGGTAGTGTGAGAAGTGATCAGAAATTGGAAGTGTTTTGAAAGTAGATCCAACAGGATATCTAGAAGGAATATCAAGTGTAAGTGAAGGCTCCAAAGTAATTCCCAGGTCTTTAGCTTGAGCAGTTGAAAAGATGAAGGTGTCGTCATATGAAATAGAGAAAGCTGTGGCAGTGCTTGGCAGAGCGAGCATGGGGGAGAAAGACTGGGAGCTCATTGTGGGGCTTCTCCAGATGTCACTCAGAATGCAATCCCTATCTTTAAGTAACTTAGGCAGCCTGTCAACATCTCTGGGTAGGAAAATTCTGCTGTGACAGCTGGGGGAACATAAGCATTGAGTGCTGAAAATTTGAAGTAGAATTACCTCACTGGGGAAACTAAACAAAGAGAGGTCTTACTATGGTGAAAAAGGAGGATCACTCTATGTTCTAGTCTCAGGGATTGAAAAATTAGAAAAGCCAGGAGGAGAAATGGATTTAAGGGGAAAGATTCTGAATTTGGTTTAAGGTATGGTTCTAGTAATTCAACAAAGTAGAAATAGCCACTGTATATTTAGACAAGTATCTTGTTATTTTCTTAAATGCTGGATGTGGTACCCAGGCCCTTTGTATATCTTAAGTATGCGTTCTGTCACTAAACTATCTCCTTAACCCCTGGCATATATGTCTGAAATTGAAACTCAAGATGGAAAGAAGCTTGCATTTTTATATGGATTAACTGAAAGGTGATAGTTAAAATCATCAATGAGAAATTGTCATAAAAAAGAAAGCTAAGCAGAGAACCTCAGGTAAATGATCTCGTTCAATAAGGAGTCCAATAAAAATGAATCCGATGTGAGTAAGGACTTGGACCTTAATGACATAGTAAAGGAAGGTTGATAGTTGTTAATACTGGAAAATGGACAAAGCCAGTAAGTGCTGATTAATTTGCTATCTAGGAGTAAATTAGATTATTTCCAAAGCACAATGTCGGTAGGCAGCCCAATTTTCTCTTGGTGTCTACCGCTACTTCTCTTTTAAAGTCTGATTCAGCTGTGCATCCAATGGTAATATTGATGTTTATGGAATGTTTATCACATGTCATCTATTTTGCTAAGTATTTCTGAGTTCATTATTAATTGTTATCCAATTCTGGTATGGAAACTGTTAGTTTCTCCTTGAACTGCTGAAGATCAGAGAGATTAATTTTGTCAGATTGTATAATTATTGGTAGGACCCCCCCCCACCAAAATCCAGGCACTCTGATATCAGAATCCATACTTTAAGTAATGAAAAATGAGGGAGGAAGTGGTCAATCTAGAACCAGGTATTATAAAAAGCTTCATACAAAGAGTAAGATTTAGTATGAACCTTAAAGGATGGGTCTTACTTTTATCGTTTTAAGATTGCATATGGGTAAGCTGAAATGAATACAAGATGTTAAAGGGAGTAAGAACAACTGTAACTAAGGTGTACATAGAAGACAAGGGGGAATAAATTACGCAGTTTACTTGGTTGAACAGAACAGAATGACTGAATTGGAAAAGAATATTAAGATCAGATTGTATATGACCTTGAGTGGAGAGCCATAGAAAACCGTGAGGTAGTTGCTGTGTTTTGTTTACAATAGAATTCTGTAGTTCTCAACTATTTACTTTATGATTTAAAAATATATATATTTAAAGAGATAATTTTATTTCTAGAATGCCAGTTAATGAAAACAGAACGACCAAAGCCAAACACATTTATTATCAGATGCCTCCAGTGGACCACTGTTATAGAAAGAACATTTCATGTAGATACTCCAGAGGAAAGGTAAGAGACATTTTTTTTTCCATCCAGTAAAAAAGCAACAATCAATCTAAAGATATATTTGTAACTGACGTCACTTTTAGTACATAGAAAGAAATGTATTTGCAGAATGCTGTATTTCTTAATAGTTCTGTTTCTAGTGAGCAAACAAAACATTTAAAGTTTTAAATACAAATTTTAAGAGACAATTTTATAAAAACTTTAAAAATTATAGAATTATTTGTATTTTTAATTCTGAGGCAAAAGTGATAGTGAAGGTTTCAAGTAGTGAATCCTTACAATTGTGTGTGGTTGCTTGAAATATTATGTTGAGAAGGATTCTGCAATTGGGAGTAAGCTCCTTGGGGAAAAGCATTAGAGTTGATTTGCATTGACTGTTGTCATTGCCAACAAGAGCAGCAGCAACACAGCGGCTAGTGAACAGCTTACCCGCCTTGTGTGGGCTTTGTTTCCATCCTCCTGGTGGCAGTCGGTTTTTGCAACCATTGCTCTGTCGCCCAGTTCAGTCTTAGCATTCTTGCATCTGGTGGCCTGACAGTGAGCTACAGCTGACAAGTACAATCACAAACCTTCCTGTTCATATGTTAGCATAGTTGTCCTGTATTATCAACCTTTTCCAAAATGATTAATTTTTTTTGTTATAATAGACCTTTCTAGGATTTTAATAAAGACCAAAGAATTTAAAATAATCCTAATAAATGGTAGTGCTTCTTTGTTTGGTTTTTGTTTTGCTTTGCAGTGCGAGTTAATCCTAACTTAAAATCCAGCCCTAAAATCTTAGTTCAGTTATTCTTCATCATCAGTGAACTGTTATATAGTTACTATAATCAGCATGTGGCAGTACTATTTTCTTCTCTGTACCTCCAGCCTTATCCTTGTTGATGCATATGTCTTTAGTACACAGCAGTTTTGTGTATCTTCCTTCACACTTCACCTGACTCTCTGTCCTCTCCAGTATTATCTCTCACAGGGCTTTTCATAGACTGTTTTCAGTCTGCTTATATCTTCACGCGGAACTGTAGCTATGTTAATTTTGATATATCTTTCACATATGAGGTTAAATAGCACTTTTTCTACAAAACCTGCTCTAAGGTAGAGTGGATAGATCCCCTAGCTGTATACTTACATATGTCCTTATGCTTTTTGTACCAAGTATGTCATGACTATTAAACTTTCTCACTTGACTGTAAACTTGGTAGCAAGGATCTTATCTTCCTTGCTATGTGTTCGTTTGTTTATTGTCTTCATTATGTAGTCTGTGACCCAATACCATATTTGTTGAGTGACTGAATGAATGGATCTACTTCAAGTTAATATATGTTCTTTGAAAATACCATTCTTGTAGCAGAGTTATAGCATGTCACTGAAGCATGACTCATTTTGCCATTTGTGTTTACAAAACTCGATTTCTGCCAACTCTTGAGATGCTAAAATCTTTTGCTGTTTCTATAATAATATCATGCTACTACTTTTCTGATCAGTTTTCATTTGTATTTATGACTAGAAGAAAATACAAGAAGGTAGAGCTTTAGTAGAAATGTAAGACAGCATATTTTATTTTTTGCCATTGGAGTATGTTCTTCTATATTCATCTAGAAACTTGTGTTTGGAGGCTTCATGTAACTTGAATGTCAGTGAAGACAGAACAAAGTCTAGTGAAAGTTAAAAAAACTGTTCATTTTTTTCTCCCAATCTAAAATCCTTACATGTTCTTAATTCAGTGTATAGCTTTATCTTGCGTTCATTTCAGTGCATAAGACTGCATATTGTTTTCTAGCTAGTAAGCCTGTTGTCTCAGCTCTTCCTCAGCAGTCCATTCATTTCTCACAAATGACAGTTAAGCTGAGTATGTAAATACTTGGGCTTTTAGATTTTAATTTTTTTCCTCTGTTGTCATTCTACCACTAATACCATATGGCTTTAATTAGAGAAATGTTATAAAACTTTTAACTCTTAGTAGAGCACCACTTCCTCTATTATTTTATATCAAAATGTTAGCTATTTTATTACATTTTCTTATTCATTTAATTTTAACTGATAAGATGGAAATATACATATAGTAGTGGGCGATGCATATCATATTTTCTTTTTAAAATTTTAAATTAATTTTATTGAGAAAAAATAGCAATGAGACAGTTTCAAAACCGATTAGTAGGACAGTTAACAATAATTAATACATTGTATATTGTTGTTTTGGTAGTAGTTATTCATAGTACAAGATGCAGACATGATACCCTGTCCAAACACTATTAGTACAGATTTTTCTTCTCATTGAATTCAGAGAAAGTAGCTGTATATCTATCCTATGTTGTATATACGGATACAAAATGGTCGGTCCTTCATTTGTATCCCCTTTAGTTTTGTCAGAGATGGGTATTCCATTGCCATTTAAATATTGTAGGTATATGAATTCGCCAAATAATCCAATATAATCCAGTAGTCCATAATAGTAGTGGATTAAATTTAGGTGTGGCAATGTCAGAAGTTGTTGACTTGAGCCTTTTACAGCTCAGCATGTTAATATGACTTTACTTTTTATACCTTGTTTTTATACTTTTCTGCTGGATGGTTAAGACCAAGATAAAGCAAGACTAGTATAACAAGAAATGTAACTTCTATATCTGACAAGGTCAGCCAGATCCCCTCAGGATTTACCCTGAAATCCTGTACTGCAATTGGTAGATCCTTTGTTAGTGTCATCCATGTGGATGAGTCATGGCCATTGCTTGACCCATTTGCTCTCTGTGAAAGCCTGAGAGAATGTTTCTCTCCATGTGACTCTCTTTGGACACACTGTACATCGTGGATCACTTTCCTCTGTGGCCCCATAATCTCCTTGATCAGAGAATTTGGGACACCACTGAGTGACAGGATGTTACAGTACAGGTTCTGTTATGTCCTAAGTACTCACTGACCTTGGATGGCTATGGCCAAATTGTTGGCTGTCCTTGCAGCCCTGCTTTTCACTAATTTTTAGTATGCAAACTTAAGTTGTTAACCCTCCAGAAGAGAAGCTTAATGATATTGTTGCCCTATAACATAGGCAGTTGACCTTAACCTCACTATCTGTCTGAATATCAAACGTCTCAGACATAACATGAAACAGGTATTTTCCATCAAATATTGATATGTTAAACTTTAAATCCCTACAGAATATGAAGAAAAAAATTAAAAATACGAATTAACAATTACATATTTTTACACAGAAATTTAGAAATCTAACCATATAAAGCATTGTAGCAGGATAGTACTATAGTTTTTTTCCTTGTCTCTTGTTTTCATTTATTACCCTTTTTTTAAAAACAAACATTTACTTGACAATATAGCTGTAATTGATATGAGATTAGAAGCAGTATGTATTTAGAAGACCAGAATGGCAGGTATTCCAAGCATGACCTTAGTATTACACATTGCTATCTTCAGTGCAGTTGCTTAGTTCACAGGTATCAGCATGTATAGTTAGGGTGAGAATCCTACCAATTAACTGCTAGTTTCAAAAATCTGCTGAAGATTCTCAGGATCATTGCCTTACCCATTTGTGCATATAAGTGTATAGTTTTGCCCCTGTCATTTTTCCTAGCTTTTCTCCTGTTCTTTCTTCGTTGTCTAATCAAGTTCTTGCTTTCCTTTTAATTGTGTTATACCTTTCTATTTTTGTTTCTTCTTTTTAGTTCTTCCACTAGGAAGACTATATGATATTTACACATGTGGGTCTGGTTTATTTCACTTACGAGTATATCTTCAAGTGGCATCCACTTCAATATAAAGGCTTTGAGTTTATCATTCTTTATAGCTGAGTAATACTCCATTGTAGAAAAATACCACATCTTTTTCATCCATTCCTCAGGTGATGGGCATTTTGGTTGTTTCCAAGATTTTGCTATCACAAATTGTGCAGCTGTGTTTATAGATACGCATATATCACTATGATATGATGTTTTCAGTTCCTCCGGGAAAATTCCCAGTAGGGGGATAGCTGATTTGAATGGGATTTCCAGTTCTAGATTTTTAAGGAGTCTCCACACAGATTTCCATAACAGTTGTACCAGTCTGCATTCCCACCAGCAGTGGAGAAGGGTTCCTTTTTCCCCACAGCCCCTCCAACATTTGTTTTTGGTTGGTTTCTTTATGATAGCCATTCTTTGTGGGGTGAGATGGTATCTCAGTGTTGTTTTAATTTGCATTTCACGGATGGTAGAAATGTGGAGCATTTTTTATATATTTATTTGCTTCTTTCATTTCATCCTCTGAGAAGTGTGTGTTTGTCTCTGATACCCATTTCTGGAATAGGTCTTTAAATTGTGGGGCCCTAATGTTTTTTAGTTCTTTATAAATTCTAGAGAGTAGACCTTTGTCTGAGTGCTTATTAGTCAAGGTTTTTTCCAAATTTGTGGGTTGTCTTTTCACTTTGTTGGTAATTTCTTTTGATGTGCAAAAATTTCTCAGTAAGAGTTGGTCCCAGTTGTTAATTCTTTCAAGTGTTACACATGTGATTTGATTTTTTGTTCATGAACTCTTTGCCTACCCCTATATCTTCAAGAGTTCCTCCTACTTTCTCTTCCAGGAGATTTAGTGTTTCTGTTTTAATGTTTAGATCTTTAATCCACTTTGACTTTAGCTTAGTGCATGGTGATAGACCTGGGTCAAGTTTGAGTTTTCGGCATGTAGCGAGCCAGTTTTTCCAGCACCATTTGTTAAAGAGGGTATCTTTCTTCCAGTAAGCGTGTTTGGCACCTTTGTTGAAGCTCAGGTGACTGAGTGTGTTCGTAGAGGCCTCTGCATCTTCTAATCTATTCCATTGATCCTCAGGTCTATTTTCTTTCCAGTACCATGCTGATTTTATCACAGTAGCTTTGTAGTATAATTTCAAGTCAGGAATTTAATGTCTCCTGCTTTGTCTTTGTTTCCCAAAATTGTGTTTGCTATGCTAGGTCTTTTCTGGTTCCAAATAAATTTTAGAAATGATTTCTCTATGTCTGTGAGGTATGTTGGTGGTAGTTTGATAGGGATTGCATTAAATCTGTATAGCTAAATCTTTTTATTTGTGATGTAAAATAAGGCTCACAGTTCACTTTTGGTGTGTCGATACCAAGTTTTTCCTGCACTATTTGTTGAAGAGACTATCTTTTTTGCATTACACAGTTGTGACATTCTTGTGGAAGATCATTTGACTGCATTTGCATAATTTTATTTCTCAGCTCCATATTCTGATCCATTGATCTTTATCATTGAACCAGGAGCATATCGTTTAAATTATTGTTGCTTTAGAATGTACTGTTAAGTTACGAAGTATGACTTTAACTTTGCTCTTCTCAAGATTGTTTTGGCAATTGAGAGACCTTTATGGTTCTGTATGAATTTTAGAATTGTTTCTTACTGTTTATGCAAAAATAGCATTTGGATTTTGATAGTAATCATATTGATTCTGTTGATCATATTAGGTAGCATTGATACCTTAATATTAAATCTTTCAGTCCATGAACATGGAATGTCTCTTTATGTTGCCTTTTATTCTTTAGTTTTTATTGTTCAGGTATTTTATATTTTTTGATAAGCTTATATCTAAGCTTTATTTTTCAGCTCATAAGTAAGATTTGTCTTAGTTCCTTGAAGCTGCTATAATAAAATATCATGAGCTAGGTAGCTTTCAAACAATTGAAATTTACTTTTGACAGTTCCAAGGTGCTGGTAAATTAGGTATGATGAGGGTCTTCTTTCTAGTTTTCAGAGGATGCCTTGTCTGTACATTTTCACATGGTGGAAAGTGGGAAGTACTCTAGGTTCCCTTTCCTAGGAACGCTAATTCCTTTCATTAGGACTCTACCATCCTGGCCCAAGACCCCACCTCCTAGTACCATCAACTTTGGGGTAATGTGCCCTCAAATATTCTTCTGCAGACCTGGCCTCTATAAATACTAACAGTTTTGTCTCTTCTTTGTTAATAGTTTTATCTGTGAATTCTGTCTTGATGCAGGGTTTAAAATTTTTCAGATTGACAAATACAGTTGCTTTTTCTCTGATTTTAGTTAATATACTTCAGATCATTCACTGTTAAGTAGTTTTTAATGTGTACTTTATTATGTTGTACGTGGCCACCCATACAGTACTGGCTTAGGCTGGTTTTCTTTCTTATGGCTAAACTCTGGTCACAGCCATTCATTCCACTACAGTAACAACTATATGCAGGGACACATCTGTGTGCACACAGATATCCCCTTTTCCTTCCTGTTCTGTGTATAGTGAATTACTTCTAGTCCCCAATACTGATTTTATACCATGCTGCCGCATCACCTGTAGTTTTTTTTTTCCTTTTCTCCCTACTGCCCAAAATAGCCTGTCTTCCTTGCCTGTCTTTTCTTCATGTTGATAATCACTAATTTGTCATGTGCATCTTCTTCAAGCAGTCATTTTGCTGTTACCACAAACGTGCTATTGTTTTTCTTAGAGGACTATTGTCCTCAGTGGAGGCTTGTCTAATTTTATGTTTAACGCTTTCTCATACTGATTTTGCAATAACAGGGCTTCCCCTACTAGACTGCAAATCCTTCCTATCTATTGCATATTTGAATTTTAGTAGCATGCCTGTTTAATTAAATATTCACTAGAAAGTTTGTTAAAATTGTTTTCATAAGCAGTATATAAAGAATAATTGGTTTCATAAAAGTCCCATTCTATGTCACAAATTGATTGCACTTCATTATTAGGAATTTGCAGATTTGTTGCTTTCTGGCCCAGTAAGCTTTTGTAGGTGTTTCTCACTACCTTAAAATGGTAAAAGTTAGTTTAATTATGGTGAATTGGCAATTTGTGTCATTAGTTCAAATAACTACTAGTAAGGACATCAAAATACTACATCCCCCCCCCAAAAAAAAAAAAAAAAAAGACATCAGACAGACAATAAAACTGAAGTTTCAGGGAACTAAAACTTCATAGTTCCAGTGTTCTTTTCCCCTGTTGTGCCAGGTGCTTCCGGACGAGAATCTAAGATTTGAGGTTTTGATTAGCTCCCAGAGACATGAACCATACTGCCAAAGAAAAGGCATGGTAAACCACTACATTTAGGGGTTTATAGTTTAAAGGATCTTTTTCTTATGCCATATAAGAAAAGATAAGATAGAAATAGTTGTATTTTAGGAGAATAAAAGTTCAGCCTTAAATTATTTCAATTCTGAAATTGGATTAGATTGATCTGGTTTTACTGGTCTCTTAGGAACCTTCTAAAAGCAACTGTAGGTATTCTCTAAGAAAAGATTAAACCTAAATAGGCCTCAGATTATCTGATTTTGTTTATTTTATTTTTTTATGAACAGTTTCTAAGGCTCATCTAAAATTTCATGCACAGATTTATGACAGTGTGACCAAAATCACAGAGGAGAGACTGGGCATGGTGGCACACGCCTGTAATCCCAACTCTTGGGAGGCTGTAAATAGGCAGATCACTATGAGTCCAATCTAGTAACGACACTCTGAACACCCTGTAGACCCTTCCCTAAAATATAAAACACAAAACACAAAACAAAACAAAACCACAGAGGAAAAAAAATGCAGTAGAATCAGATTCATGGGGCTTCACCAATAGTTATCCAGCAATGATTAAAAGAACTGTAGATTAGTATGTTTGAATATATTGGGGCCAGGAAATTCAGCAGGCAGATGGAAAACATGAGAAAAGAAATGTTAGGGAAGAGGAGATAGCTTCGGCAGTCTAAGCACCTGCTTGGCAAGCACTAGGTCCTGGGTTCGATCCCTGGCACTGCATGCCATGCTGGCCCAGTACCAGATCAGCCACCAAAACTAAGTGTGGTGGCACACACCTGTAATCCTAAGTGCTGGGGAGGCTGCGTCTCATTTGGGGAAATTAGTGAATTGAAAGACAGATCAGAGCAGAATATCCCAAATGAAACATGCATAGATAAAGGATAGAAAATAAAAATTAAGAGATAAGACAAAGATAACATAGTAAGGCACCATCCAGATACATAATTGGAGTCTCAGAAGGTCTTAAGAGAATGAGGAAGAAGTATTCGAAATGATAGTGATTGAAAATGTTCTGAACAGGCTAAAGATCAAACTACAGAGTTGGAAGTCTTATAAATCCTGACAGCTAAAATGCAGAGTCCTATTAGATTGTTAAAAATCAAAGCTATTGGGAAAGAATAGATGTTTTCTTTCTTTTTTGTTTTAATAGAAGCAGGGATTGAACTCAGGCCCTTGTGCTTGCCAGGCAAGCGCTTATTCTACTGAGTCATCTCCCCAGCCCAATACTTGTTTTCAAGGGAGCAACAGTTAGACTGAAAAGGTGCTAATACAGTCCAGAAAAGTTGGCATGGAATACAGTAATAATTGGGGTTAATGAAATGATATTTCATAAGTGCTGAGAGAAAGTTAACACTAAGTAAACAACTTTTCCAAGAACAAAATTTAAAATATTTTTAAATATTTTCAAACTGGACATGTTGATTCATTCCTGTATCTCAGTGCTTTGGGAATCTGAAGCAGGAACATGGGAATTTCTAGCCCAGCCTGGACAACTTACCAAGACACTTCTCAAAATATAAAAAAAATGTGTAAAGGGCTGAGAAAGTATCTCAGTTCATAGGCTTCGGGGTGAGCCTCCAGCACTGCATTGTCATTTTTCTCCGAGTAAGAAACTGTGAATGTTGTTGTTAGCACATCTGTATTAACTACCTGAACATTCTTTAGTGGAATAAAAATAGTCCTAGAGGGAAAGGAGAAATGTATAAAGGAATTAAAAATAATTAAAATGGTATGTAATAAACTTAAATGAGTATTACACTTCTAATAAGCCCAATTGAGTATCATTATTTTAAGTAATAATGATGTGCTTCATGTTTTATTTGCATTGATGGTAGGGAGGGTGAGCTATTGAGAAAACTACATTTGTGTTGATTTCTCAATTGGTAAAATTTTGAAAATCACTCCTCATCTTCTGTTAATGACACATTTTACTCTAATAGGGAAGAATGGACAGAAGCTATCCAGGCGGTAGCAGACAGACTGCAGAGGCAAGAAGAGGAGAGAATGAATTGCAGTCCAACTTCACAAATTGATAACATCGGAGAGGAGGAAATGGATGCTTCTACGACCCATCATAAAAGAAAGGTAGGAAGGGAAGACTCATTCTACTCAGCATAACACTTATTTGTCTGGAGGAAATATGCCAAAAATTCTTGTTTGCAGTCGTATCTGAGCCAGTTTTCTTGTGGTGTGAGTATGTATTGGTGTTTTCTATGCAAGTGACTCTGAAATACCTTCTTTAGAACCAAATAATTGGGTCAGGGAGATAGCTCGGTAGAATAAGCGCTTGCCTGGCAAGCACAAGGGCCTGAGTTCAAACTCTGGTTCCGCCAAAAACAAAAAGAACCAAATAATTGACCAGCACTTTTTAAACTGAATGTTGACAGGACTCTTGAGGGACTTGTGATTCATGTGCAGTCATAAATCTTCATAAATTATATATTTTCCTCTGTGTTTAAGAAACTTGGGATAAAATACTTTCTTAATGGTTAGATTCTTCTCCGTTTGGCATTTTTGTTTCTGTGAGCCAAAGCAGAAGTGGCTGTGGTGGTCCTGTGTGGTCCCCCCAGCCTCACTAAAGTCAGCTGGAACTGTGAACAGTTGTTGAAATAATAGCTTTTCTTTTAATGACTGTTTTGAGCCAGTGAAGAACACGGGCTTTTCCTTTCTTTACTGCTACATAACACTAGTGCAAACTTAACATTTTTATGGGAAATATAAATAATGTGTTTCATTGCTATACAAAATTGAAAAAACAGCTGCCCTAACTTAGTTAAAAAAATGATCATTTCTAGATTTACCAAGATTGAGGTGTTGGAAAGAGATAAGATGAAACTGGTACTATGCAGTTACGATCCTAGCTACTCAGGAGGCCGAGTCAGGAGGATCACAAGGTCAAGCCCAGCCTGGGCCACTTAGTGAGACCCTGTGTCAAAAAATGGGGAGAGAGGCGAATCTTCATGTAGGAAAACATAAGTATTCATAGTAGTGGCATAAAATTTGATTTCTGGAATTTTTTGTCTTGTTTTGGCATTGTTGGGATCAAATCCAGGACCATGCAGTGCTAGACAAACGCTGCCACTGAGCTGTATGCTGAGAAGCCCCAAATGTGGGTTAGCACAGTGGTTAAAAACTTTCTGGAGTTGGATTCCTGAGTTCAAAACTTCCCTCTTCTACATGCTAAATGTGTGAACTAAGTGAATTTCTACCTCACAGCTTACACAAGTGTTCTCTTAAGTTTTTAATTTTAGTAAGATAATTTATGCTTGATGTTGGTCAAGTGTTTGCATACCTTTGCTATCTTCTTTGAAAGTTTATCTTCTTTTTTTTTGTTAAAACAAGTATTACTAAAGGTGCCTTAACTCACCTTGTTATTCAGTCAGAAAGAAAAGCTCACTTAACTTCCCAGTCATAGATAGGAAAGCTCTTCTCATAGGTGTGTCCATGTAGGCACACAGGGACTCAGCATGCGACTGCACTGGGAAGCTTAAAATAGGTCACAATTAATGTCTGCATTTGAATGAGAGCTTGTCCAGTTCAGATCTAAGCTGTACCAGCTCTACCATATTAAATTCACTATAATTTCTAAAAAATCTCCTTAAAAGGTTAGTAAGATACTGTTGAGAAAGAAGTTAAAAATGAGGAAGTGCTATGTCTAATAGAAGAAATTTGAAATGAATATGGAAATTTGTCAGAAAAATTTGAATAAAGAGACAAAATTTTAAGATATATGAAAATGGAAAAGCATAAAAGGGTTTTTTTTTTATTCTTTTTTTTTGGGGGGGGGGCGGTTACCAGGGATTGAAGTCAGGACCCTGCGCTTGCCAGAGATTTTTTCTATTAAGGTTGTTTATAAGTAATTATAGTGGCATACTGATTTTCCTATTTTCACAGTCATCAGTGTGAATCTTCTTATAATTCGTCCCCATCACTAATTATCGTTTTTAAGCATTTATTTTGCAGTACATCCTGAGCAGTACTTTTGTATGTATTACCTCACTTAGTCCACATAAAAATTATCTGTGGTAGGTGCTATTCTTACTCTATTTTATAAGTGAGTCACCTAGCTGGGCATGGTGGCCCATTCCTGTAATCCCATCAGTGTGGGAAGCTGAGACAGAAAAGTTGCAAGTTTAAGTACAGTTTGAGCAGCTTTGTGGCTTAAGGAGACCCTGTCTCGAAATACAGTTATCATTGGATTCTCAGAGGAGTTGAATGTTTAAGCAAGCATGGATGATCTTGTAATTATACACTTTATACCTGCAATGTACAGCTTATTTCTTTTTCTTGGTTCATACATACAAATCTATAATTTCTATGATTATAACTATGTTATGTTAGAAATAAAATTATACAGATTGTGTTCATGATTACAGTGTTTCTGAAAGTACTATAGAGATCTATTGAACTTAATGCAGTGCTTGTATATTAGTTAATTATGTCTTATAATAGACACTCTTCAAAAAATCCACAGAATGTTAATATTATGAAATAGTAGTAGAAAGTGGGGACCTCAGAGTTGTGCCTGGATTAGAGTCCTAGTTTTGTATGTGTGATGATGGGAAGGGTGACTTCATCACTCAGGTCCCTCACCTATGAAAAAGGGAGAGGAGTGGCCCTTCGTTCATGGCTGTGAGGGCTTAAGCGAGGCACTGTGTTGAGTGTGTCAGTGCTCATGCAATTCTTATGCACCACAGATTACCCGTTAGTGTCAGCTACTGTCCTGCTGTGCCACATGAAGATTTTATCTTTCAAAAACAGATTGTCTTAGAATTCTTTATGAAAACTGAATCTCCAGGGGCCATGGAGATAGCTCAGTGATATAAGCGCCTGCCTAGGCAAGCTTAAGGACCTGGGGTTCATCCCTGGTACCACATGCCTTGCTGGCCTGGCCTGGGGCACGCCCAAGCCGGCCACCAAGACCGGGTGTGCTAGCACACGCCTATAATCCCAGTGCTGGGGAGGCTGAAACAGGAGGATCATAGAGAGACTCTGTACCAAATACATAAAATTAAACAACCAAACAAATAAACAAAAAAACTGAGTCTCCAAAATGAAAAAAGAATTGAAAGAAATATTTTTAATTTATCTGGGGCTCATTATCTTCCCATATTTGATTTCCATTGTTCTTTATTTCATTTCATTTTAAATCAAGGAATTTAAAGCAGCTTTAAAAGAAAGAGTATAGAAAAGTAACATTTGTACCACGTCCTATTATTTCATAGATATAATGACTTAGTTAAACATGGCAAAATATTACTGTGACTTCTGTGAAGCGAATTGACTTCTCTGCTAGTTATCAGGCAAAGAATTGAACAGGTTCATACTTTTTTAATCTTGTGACAGATTAAAACACAACCACATCGTCATAATTTACAGGGCACATTTTCTTCGCATTTCAAAAATAGGCAATAGGATTAAGAAAATAGCTTGTGTTTATTGATTATGGTTGCTGTGCTGAAAGTGGTCTTGATCTCTGTCTCTTGGAACTGGCAAGTGATTATTTACTGTAACTTTGCAATACTGCTGTAGAATCAGCACTGCTGGCTAAAACTTTTGGGGAAGAAACGATAAATTGGTAGAGAAATGAGATGAGGACTTGGCAGGCAGATTTAAGTTAAGATTTATAAAAGATGGTATTTCAGAGCAATTTGATTCAAGTACCTATTCTTGGCCTGCCAAGCTGTCAGTCTTAGCGACCACCCTGGCGGAATTTGAGGCAGCACAGTATAGGAGGATAAAAAGCTATTGAAAAATCAAAGCCTAATTTTTAACTTCTGGTCAGACCTTTCTGGGCCCAGCTGATTAGTGATTTAAACTATAAACAATCTTTTTGTATTCGTAGAAGGTCTGACTCTGATACTTGGAATTTGATTTGATCACCTCCGGCCTGGCCTTTCCATATTGGCAACAGCAGTGGCTGGAGTATAGAGAAAGAGAGAGGGAGGTGGAAGGACTGCTAACATCATAGGGTCGCACACTGGCACCCACCTCCTGGAGAGGAAGGAGTGGCAGAACCCATGTTGGAGGAGTGGGCTAGGGGTGTAGTTGACGGAGTGGAGTGGCTGCGTGGTCTGAGTGAGGTGACGTCCAGGACTCTGTCCTCAGCCGTCCTCCCTGGCAGCCGAGATGGCCCGGTGCCGTTGAAGGATTAGCCTCATCTTTTCCTCGTGAGCAGCACTGCAGGATGTGGGCAGAAGGTAAACCTCACAATAGTCTTTCTCTGCCTTATACTTGTTTTTGTTTTTTTCATTTGTGTATTTGGTACATAGTCTCACAACTCAGATCAGACTTGTAGTGATCCTCTAGTTTTCAGCCTCCACCATGGCCGGACTCATTGGCCCTTTATACTTGTAGACTCACAGTCTTTATTCCTTACCTTCTAGGTATGTGTGATTTGACTATATTAAAAACTTGTTACCTATGATCTCTTAACCTAAAGCAGCCACATTAATAGGCAAAAGAAACAGTATAACAGTGTAGATTATTTCCCTGCTATATTATTAGGATGGGGTTTTGGAGAATTAATTTTTCTAAAGAATATCCATACATCCACTTTTTACTGTAGTCTTCTATCTTTTCCCTTTAACATTAACCAGAAGAGAAAAACATTTTATAATAGATTATATTTCATTTGTAAGGACTAGATAATTATTGTGTATACTCTTAGGAACATTAATATTAAAGATAGCATTTTAATTTTCTGAACTTTTGTCAAAATAGATGTGAAATCTCTTTGACTATCATGTAGAATGCTTTTTAACTAAGATTAATTTCCCTTTTTAAAATTATGACAATTGACAGAAACTTTGAAATTAAAGAGTTAAAGCTGTCATATATTTCTAACTTCATTGTCCCTAAGAATTGGAATCTTTGGGAACATAATATCTTACAATTATGTTGCTTTTCATCTGAAAATGTCATGAAGTTTAAAAATTACCTTGTAATTTTTACCCACAAGGATTCAGTTTTATTTTCTATGATATTTAGTAATAAGACATAGTATTATTTTCTAGTACTTTTAAAAGAAAAAAGAAAAGTATTGCCTATATGAAACTGCAAGCAATATAATGGTATTATGACTTAGTTATGGGAATATTGTCTCTAATCTGTTTATTGCTATTGAGCGGAGTCCCTGAAGTCTGTTGTCTCAGCAGCAGCAGTGTGTTATTTCTCGTGATTTTGTTATTTGTGGGCAGTTCTGCCACAGAGGTCTCAAAGGCTGCCTTCAGCTGATGCATGGGCCACCCTGAGAAATCCTGCCTTCCGCACATATTTGGGGAGTGATGCCAATTTTGGCTGTGGTAGTCATAAATCTCTAACCTGAGTTTACACTTCAGAAAGTAACAGGTTTGGAATTTTGGAAATTTGTAGAAGGCTGTGAATGGGTAAGCAGAACAGAAGTCTGCATTGAGGGCAGTGGAGAGAATAAGTGGTAGTCTACCTGGAAAAATCTCAGAAATCACCCAACTTAAAACAGGACGATTCGTTAGACATTCTTAGAGGTACCTGCCTTCTAGTTCTAAATAGTATTGGTTGTTTTTTTAGAAGTTACAACTACTTTCTTTCTTAGATTTTTTTTTAACCTGAGCCCTAAGATTGTGCTCAACATACTCTTATAAGCATATCTTTTTCTTTCTTGAATTCCACCCTTGTTCTGCTAGAATACATCTTTAAATAGCTCCTCCACTGAAGATGCTAAGGCAGGAAGATTGCAAATTTGAGGCCAGCCTGGGCAACTTTGCAAAACCCTATGTCGAGATAAATAAATAAATACATAAAGTTTTGCATAATATGTATAAGGTCTCAAGTTCACTCCCCAATACTGGAGGAAGTAAAGCTTGTTTTTTTGTTTTTTTTTTAAAAAAGGATAGCTCCCTTAGGCATATTTGAAAATGTTGCATGGAACATTTTTGCTTAGTAGACAGTGTTCTGCGGTTAGCAGCACTAAGTCCTTAGAAATCGGTAAAAATGATTTTTTTTTACTGTGATCCTTCATTTGATTGATAAATCGACTGGCTGTGGAATAAATTCTAGATTCAAAATAATTTTCTCCTCTATATAGAAACTATTTAAATTATTCTCAGTATCCTTGATTAATGATGAGACATTATCAATCTGATTCTTTATTCATGCTTAGAAATTACAAAATTTGGGCCAGCAAGATAGCTCAGTGGACTAAGCACCTGCTTAGGCAAGCACAGGGTCTGGGTTCGATCCCCGGCACCTGATCGCTACCACCACATGCCATGCTAGGAAGGCTAAAAGCAGGAGGATCATTATGAGTCCGGGCTGCGTAATGAGACCCTGTACCAAATACATAAAAAAGATCATAAAATTTATTTTTGAGTGGACATTGAATTAGCTACATACATGCTACCAGTAAATAATATCAAATATGTCATTTATATTAGATCTTCTAATTTATGTTTTTCAGACAATGAATGATTTTGACTATTTGAAACTGCTAGGTAAAGGCACTTTTGGGAAAGTTATTTTGGTTCGAGAGAAAGCAAGTGGGAAATATTATGCTATGAAGATTTTGAAGAAAGAAGTCATTATTGCAAAGGTAAGTGAGCACAAGAGTTTACTACACTTTTGTTTGCAGTGAGCATGTTTTTATTATGATCAGTCATGCAGTGATAAAGTATAGAAATTCCAGTAAACATTCAAAATGTTGATGATAGGTTACTGCTGTAGTAATATATACATATCAATATTGGTGATGTTAACATTTTCAAAGGTTTATAGTAAACATAAATTATACTGAAGTTGTTTTATTCTCTTAAGGAAATAGGAAGTTTTATATGTTATGTGCTTGAGATTGTACTATATATGAATGATGTCTTATTAATTTTAGTAGTATTGCTTTTTAATCCCCAATGTTCTGAATTTCTTTATTTTTAATTTTTTTAAAATTCATTTTGATGAGAACAAAAGATAAAATAGCAGTGAAGCAATTTCAAAACAGGTTAGTAGGATGGTTACAATAATTAATACATTGCATATTGTCTTCATAGTAGTTATTCAGAGGACAACATACAGACATGATATCTTATCTAAACAACAGTAGTACAAACTTTTATTCTCAGTGAACTAAGAGAAAGTAACTATGTATCTATCCTAACTCTCTTGTGTATACATATATATCTATATATTTTTTCTGGTTTTTTTCCACAACAAAACAGTCCTTACACTTTTTTTTTTTTTCAAAGTTTTATTGACAAACAAATAGCAATGAGACAGTTTCAAATCAAATCGGAAGGACAGTTTCAACAAATAATACACTGCATATATTCTTCTTAGTGGTTAATTGCTG
>NW_004524593.1:12039088-12040576 GCF_000260255.1 Octodon degus
GTGGGCGACGTTCGTATCTTCTTCTTTTTGTGGCTGTGGATGCCTTTCAGCACGGCCTTTTTGGCCTTCAAAGCTTTTGCTTTGGCTTCAGCTTTGGGAGGGGCAGGGACTTCCTTCTTTGCTTTCGGCGCCATCTTGGTAAAAAGCTGGGTTGTGTAATATTGTGTTTCATCCTTTGACTTTCAGACTATGAATGTCTTTATGAGTTCAATGTGTTTCTTGTGCACAGTATATTGTTGGATTTTGTTTCGTAATCCACTGTGCCAGTCTATTTCTCTTAATTGGTGAATTGAGTCCATTTACATTGATGGTTAGAATTGAAATGTATTGACTTAACAATTGACATGTTATTTACCTTTTGTCATTTACTCCTTTTTCTCCTGTGTTTAATTGCGTGCCCTATTTAGTTGGTTGCTTCTGATCTCATTCCTGGAGTTCTGATCATCTTGGTCCTTCTCTAGAACATCTTTCAGTAGTCTGTGTAGGGTTGGCTTTGTCATCATGAAATTCTTTAGTTGTTCTTTGTCATGAAAGTATTTCACTTCTCCATCAAACTTGAAAGAGAGTTTTGCAGGTATAGTAGTCTGGACTGGAATTTGTTTTCATAGAGGACTTGAAGTACTCTCTCTGTGCTCTTCTTGCCTTCATGTTTTGTGAAGAGAAGTCGGCCGTAATTCTTATGGGTCTTCCTTTGAATGTGATCTGCTTCTTTTCTCTAGCGGCTTTCAGTAGATTATTCTTGTGCTGAATTTCTGAGATCTTGACTATTATGTGTCTCGGTGTGTTTTTCATGGTGTTGAGGTTACTTGGCGTTCTTTATGCTTCATTTACCTGAATGTCACATTGTTTCCTCATATTTGGGAAATTTTTTGCTGTTACTTCTGTCCAGATTTTTCTATTGTTATTTGTTTTGACTCCTTTCTCATATATGCCTATTAGTCTCACATTGTTCATCTTTGCATCATCTTGCAGGTGATGGATTATTTTTTTCCTGCATCCTAGTTGTTTCTAAGAGATCCTTTCTCACCTTTTCACTTGCTGCACCAGCGTCTTCAAGATCTGAAACTGTGTCTTCACTTTCATTTAAACGGTTTTGCACGTTTGTAATTGATATTTTAAATTCCTCTGTATCTCTTTGACTCTGCTTCATGCGATCTATTTCTTTCCTGTATTGCTCATTGAAGGAATTGGTCATTTTTCTAATCTCTATTTTTTATCAATGTCTTCTTTAGAAGCAGTTTTTAATTCTTTCACTGCAGTTTTTTAATTTTTGTTTTGTTTTGTTTTTTTTTTCAGATTGGATTTCTTCCCTATGTTCCTGTAGTTGATTCTTTACTTCAGATGCTATGAGTTCCGGGAATTCTTTTCTTATTTTAGAAAATTCTGCTCTGAGTTCCTCTATAACTTTCTGCTCTTGCAAGTTGGAGTAGGGAAGAGAGGTAGCTCTCCCTCACACTCACTGAGCCTGGGCTAGGACTGGATCTGTGA
>NW_004524593.1:12040836-12042216 GCF_000260255.1 Octodon degus
TATAAACGTTTGTAAAGAATCAACTTTTTATTTTTTTTTTAAATTTTTTAAAATTTTATTTATTTATTTGTGTGTGCGTGTGTGTGTGGCCAGCTCAGCCCACCAGGGGGCGGGGCTGGCTGGCATGTGGTGCTGGGGAATTGAACTGAGGTCCCTGTGCTTTGCTAAGCTTGTTCTAAGTAGGTGCTTTAGACCACTGAGCCATCTCACCAGCCCTTCATTTATTTTTAAAAATTGCTTTCGTATTTATTTTTAACCTATGCTAGTTTTGGTGTCACTTAGTTTTATTGTTAACAGGTTTCTGATGTTATCAAGTTAGATTGTTGATTTGAGACCTTTTTGGTTTTTGGTGGTGCTGAGGATTGAACACAAGTCTTTTATACTGAGCTTCCTCTATAGCCCTGCTCAATCCTTCCTATGAGGCCAGGTCTCAGTAAGTCACTACATTGCTCAGCGTGGTGTTGAACTTGAGATCCTCTCCCCTGTGCTTCCCAGAGTGTTGGAATTGAAAGCATTTAGTGCTCTGCCTGGTGATCTTTGCGCTTTTTCATGTAATCATTTATATACAAGGGAGGTTCACAAGATATGGTAAATACCCAAAGTTAAAAAATAAATACAGTAAAAGAAACATTGCCATTAATCCCCTGCAGAATATTCTAAAGTAGTTATGTTAGTCGTCTTTCATGAGGGTGATCAGAATGTCATGAATACTACTCCCATATGCCACCCGAAAGAAAGGTAGGCTGGAGCACACTACTGTGTGTCCTTTCCTCCTTCACTTACCAGATCTGGCGCTGCAGCTTGTAGCTTTTCCCCAAAATTGAAATGACCAAGAGGGTGAACATTTAGAATCCGTTTAAGACATTTGGCTAGCACAGCCAAAGACATTTAAAAAAAAGAACCTGCTTCTCCACAGCTCTGTTCTTGCCACCTTTTCACTTATTGGCATGTTAAAACTATATCTTTGGGCTGGCAAGGTAGCTCAGCGGACTGAGTGCCTGCTCAGGCAAGCAGAGGGACCAGGCTTCGATCCCCAGTACCACATGCTGCACCAGCTCTGCCCTTGGGTGCTTGGAGCTGGTGACTGAGTCCAGGTGTGGTGGCACACACCTGTAATCCCAGTGCTGAGGGGGCTGAAAACAGGAGGATCACTACAAGTCCGAGCTGTGTAGTGAGACTCTGTACCAAATACATAAAATAATAATAATGAAAATAAAATAGATTTTAAAAAAGGAAGGACAAAATAAAAGCAAGGCTTAACATTACATCTGTAGGGCCGGGGAGATGGCTTAGTGAAATAAGTGCTTCCCTGGCAAGCGCAAGGGCCTGAGTTCAATTCCTGGTTCCGAAAAAAAAAAAAAAATAAAAAAATAAATAAAT
>NW_004524593.1:12042316-12045698 GCF_000260255.1 Octodon degus
ATGTATCTAAAAACTAAAACTACTGTATCTTAAGCACATTAATCTGTTAAATCATGTAGAGAAAAGGTAACAGTAAAAGCTAAGGTTACAATAATAACTTCCATGCTTGCCATACTTTTACATTTTCTAGAGATCTTAATACAAATTCACGTTACAGTGTCATGTCTTTTCATTTCAATCTGGAGGGCCTCTTTAGTATTTCTTACAGTACAGCGTTGTAGTAAGTGAGTCATTAGGCTTCTTTTTCCCTAAGTGTGTGTGTGTGTGTGTGTGTGTGTGTGTGTGTGTGTCTGTGGTGCTAATCGTGCAGCCTAGAGCCTTGTGTACACTAGGCAGTTGCCCACCACTGAGCATCCCCTAGGCTCCCTCCTCATTCTGAATGATACTTCACCAGATACATGATTCTTGATTGACATTTGTTTTTCCTTAGCATTTGGAGTATATCAGCCTACTCTTTGACCTCCTTTGTTGTTGAGGCTCCTTTAAATGAGCTACTTCTCTCTTGCTACTTCCAAGAGTCTCTCTCTGTGGGATGTCTATCCTGCTTAGTGTTCATTGAATTTCTTGGATATTTAATTCATGTCTTTTATCACAGTCAGAAGATTTCAGCCATTTTCTTTGCTTGCCCTTCTGTCCACTTGAGGCTGCACCCAGGCAACATCACTTAGAGTCTGTTCCTCATTTGCTTTACCTTTCAGCTTGCTGTTCCCTTTCATCTCCCTGCTCAGTTCTGCTTCTGAATCATTCCAGTGATTTTTCATTTCTAGAAATCTGTTAGCATGGGCCATAGGACCCAAAGGCACTGACATGCTCCCGCAATTCAGATAGAGCCCGCTGTTCATTCAGACACATCCATCTTACAAGTGGTTTTCATAGCTCAAATATACCACTAATCCCAGTGTGAAATTTGTATTGTCCAAAACCAAAAAATCCTGAGCAGGTATGTTTCTTCTTTTGTACTTTAATGGGGAAGAAATAGAAGCAGGTTTTTTTTTTTCCTAATTTTTAAAAAATCATTTCCTTATTTATTTATTTGGTACAGGGTCTTACTACACAGCTCAGACTTACAGTGATTCTCCTGTCTCAGCCTCCCCAGCAGTGGGATTATAGGTGTGTGTCACCACACCTGGTTTTGGTGGACAGCACATTGTGCCTGGGGTTCTGGGACCAATACAGCACATGGTATTGGGGATCAAACCCTGGTCCTTGCCCTTGCCAGGCAGATGCTTAGACTGCCAAGCTATCTCTCCAGCCCAAGCAGTTAGTTTTTAATTCCCTATGAATATCATGAATAGCTCCTGGGGGCCTTATTCATCAGAATTCTATGGTTTGGATGGATCCTTGGGTATTTGCTGTATGTATCCTCTGGCCTCCAGAATTCATGTGTCACTACGATATTTAGGTCATTTCAGCTTGTTTGTAAGTTTCTGATATTGTCATAATATTAGTATAGTACACTTTCATATTCAGGAACCTGTATCAAGTTAGAATCTCTTCTAAAGAACAGATGATCATTTAAATGGTTTACTTTCTCTTCACTTGACAAAGTCTATTGCTGTAGGTGTTTAATAATACAGTTCATTCTTAGTTCATGAAGGCACAGTAGCCCTTTCTCTCAGTGGGTTCTGCATCCATGGATTTAGTTAACTGTGCCTGAATAGTATTTTTTGAAAAGCATCTGTAATGAACAAATGGACTTTTTTCTTGCTATTATTCCCTAAACAATAGAATATAACAGCTACTTAACTAACATTCTGATTTTATTGGGATTTTAAATAATAGAGGGATGATTTACTGTATCCAGGAGGATATGCATAGGTTCTATGTAAATACTGCACCATTTTATGTAAGAGACATGAGCATCCTCTGGTTCTGTATATGCAGGGTTCCTGCAACTTATCTCCTGGGATACTGAGGGAAAGTTTTATTTTATTGCTAAGTATTCATATGTTGATGTTGACTGCCTATGCTGCTTTAACTGTGCATGTGAACAAAATAAAATAATATTCATAAATTAAAATAAAAAGAACAGATGATCAAAAGATAATCCATATAATAATACAGTATATTAGATGAAAATTGGGATCATTCCCACTCAAAAACATACTAGATTTGTTTCCTCTGAAATTCAGACCAATAAAATAGCATTATCAAGATCAAACATGAGTATTGGTCTCTTTTAGCCTATTGTAGTGTGGGCACTGTTGAGGCTACCAGGTACTGCTGAGTCCATAGGTAATAGCACTGACAAAGCAACCAGCATACTTCTATAATATAATAGCTGCAGTGTTCCCTAGTCATTTATAACATCCTCCCCTAAGAACACTCCCCAGTTCAGTGTTTCAAGACTCACGAGACTCAGAAATGCTTATGCTGCTGAGCTATCTCCCAGGCCCAGATAAATATCTTTTTAATATGCATAGTACTCAGCTCTAGGTATTTGTTTTTATTAGAGCCAACAGAAAACAACCTGAAGCACAAACTATTTATTTTATTTTTTATAGCACAAACTATTTTTAGAGCTCAGAGCTGACCAAAAACCAGTCCTGAAGGTTGGCCTTCTTGGAGAATAAGCACAGCTTGAGCAACTCAATCCTGCTAATTTAACTCTTTCCTACACATACATCTGTTAAAATATAGTGTCAACCCAGTGTTTTGGATTAATCATGGCCATCTCTTTCTCCTTGGAATTAATTACTGGTGACCTCTCACCAGAGCCTGTTGCCTGAGAGGTTCTTTGATCCTCAGCTGTTTATGTTTTTATTTTTTTACTGGAGACAAGGTCTCAGTTACTAAGTTGCCCGTGCTGGCGTGAAACGTGTGGTCCTCCTACCCCAGCTTCCCAGGATCCATACTTGGGATTACAGGCATGTGCCAGCATGACCGTCACTGTCATTTTTGCAAATAAAGGGATGATGGAGTGCTCACCAGAAGGGAAAATTTCGGTAAGCATTTAGAGGAGATAAGGAAGCATCCTTTGAGACATCATGGAGAAAGAATGTCCTAGAGACAGTCATAATGGAGAGGGCTCTGAGGAAGGAGCATGCTTTGCTTGCTTTTGAAATAGTGAATAGTGTGTCTGCCATAGCTGGTATAGAGAAAATCGCATAGGATTAATTTAAGTACTTGCAGAGACTGTATTGTAAAGACAGTGGTTATTTTTTAAATGGTTATTATTTTATTTTATTTTATTTTTCTGTATATAAAGACCTTATTTTTTTAATAAATAAACAACATAGGTACAAACCTTTTTTTTTAAAGTCAACAGAAAATGGAAATATACTTTTTAAAGTTTCTAATACTGGGGGAAGATATACAATGTCTTTTAAATAAATTGTAAGTCAAAGATACAGTATAAATCTTAGAACAAAAATTAAGATTA
>NW_004524593.1:12046954-12065322 GCF_000260255.1 Octodon degus
TTTTTAGTTCTGAAATTATTTCTGATCTGATTTCTTCTATACCTTTCTGCAGTTGATTCTTTACTGTCAACGTTATTATTTCAGAGCTATCTGGTGTGTGATTTCCAGTTTCCTCAGTGCTAGCATCTTCTGCACTTGTACCGTGTGGACTCGAGGCCTGAGACTGCATTTTTTTCCTTCTCTTTGTCATTTTGTATACCACTGTCTTCTGACCTTTGGTGTAGAGCTTAGATAGAATTATTACCTTAGCACCAGGTCCGGATCTACGAAGTTCAGATTCCTCCAGGTGGGTGTTCCTTGCATCTGGCTGCTGTGCTCCACTTCTTTCTGCTGCAGGCGTTAGAGCTGAACCCTTTGTGTCTCTCTGGCAAGATGTTCTGCTCCTGAATCAGCTGGGTGGGTCCTACCTCTAGCCTCTTTGCAGGGAGTTCTGCTGAAGAGTTCCATGCTGGGCCTGTGCTCTGGGTCTATTCAGGATCCTGCTAGGCCCTGGGTCGTCTCACTCACTCCCCGGGTCTGCGCTCTGGGTCTCTTCAGGATCCCGCGGCCTGGGTCATCTCACTCACTCCCCGGGCCTGCGCTCTGGGTCTATTCAGGATCCGGCGGCCTGGGTCATCTCACTCACTCGCCGGGCCTGTGCTCTGGGTCTGTTCAAGATCCCGCAGCCTGGGTCGTCTCATAAAGACTTTTCATGCAGTGTAAAGGACCCAGGCTGAGAAACCTCAGATCATAGTATATTGACAAGCCAACATAGCTGCTTAAAGCTCTTAATTCCTCTGGTTTCTTCTTAAACAAAAACTCAGCTCTTGCCACTCTTCTGTGGTCAGATGTTTTATGGAAAAGCAACATCTCCTGATGAATGAGTATTCCTCACACTGGCCGACAGTTACCCGCTGCCTTGCTCAGGCTTCTACTCTTCTCAGGCTTCTACTCCAGGGGAGGTGTGGTGGAGCCAGGCTAAAGATAGGAGAAGAGCTGTCCATGGATGACTCTCTTCATGGAATCCCAAACTGTACAACCAACTCCTCTTTTGCATTCACATGGACCTGAGAAAGTGCACTGTAGGCATAAGCAGCTGTTCTGGAGACCTGCTGCAAGTCAGAGACGGGAATAGGCCCGCTGGCCAGCACTTGGTGGGGCTGGCTGCTGAGAGATGGTAGCAGTGGCAACTTCTTTCAGTGGGTCAGGCTGCTGCTCAGCACAGCCAAGCGGGTACTGTACTGCCCGGCCCGGTCCATGTAGTCATGCTGCTCCATGCCTGGGAGTCTGCAGCAGACACATCGATGATGTTGCCGGCTGTCTTGGCAAGGATGGAGGAGAGCAGGGCCTGCTCATCTGTGCGAGCGGAAGGCAGGCTGTGGTAGTTGGACTCAGCTCCATTGAGGGCTTTGGTTGGGGGACTAGTAGGGTCTAGCAGCAGCTTGCGCTCCTCTCGATCCTGGTCCAGTTCTTCATTTTCGCTGCTGTACAGCACCCCATTGCTGGGATAGGGCCCGGTTGCTTTTAGTTTGTAGAGGTTTCAGTTCTAGTCTTCTGGCTCCAAGGTAGGGTGATAGGGAAGAGGAGCATCACAGAGAAGAAACAGTTCATGATGTGGGAGGCAGAAGGCAGACCAGCAAGCAGCAGCAGCCTGGTTATTATTTTAAATGAAACAGGAAATGGTTGAAAAATTTGAAGCAGTATAATAAAATGATCTAATTTTCATTTTATTAGTGTTACTTCAGCTGTAGTGTTGCAATTAGATGTAGAAGATGAGTAATGAATTGGAGAAGATTGGGAAAATACATAGGAGAAAGAGGAGTATGGTACTCAGATTTTTTTTTTTTTTTTTTTGGTGGAACCGGGCATTGAACCCAGGTCCTTGTGCTTGCCAGGGAAGCGCTTATTCCTCTGAGCCATCTCCCCGGCCCCTGGTACTCTTATACTTAAGTGACACAGTCTCATTCCATAAATCTATGAAGAAGTTAAGTGAAAGTTCATTATCTAATATTTCACTATGGATAAATATATGGAAATTTATATTTCAACAACTTTTATTATGTATCTAAGCATTTGAAGGACTCTTGATTTATAATTAAGATCAGCTAATGGATTTTTTTATAAAAGCATCACATTGTTTTAGTCACTAAGTTTTATCACTGTTATTTTTATCTTCTTGTTTTGACATGTTGCTTTTAACTGTAATTAAAAATTATTGGCATCTGTGTTTACTTCTTAGCTTGTGCATACCTTATCTTCATAGCAGAAACTAATTAGTATGTGAAATACAGCCCATTAAATTTGCATTAATAGGAAAAACCTCTAATCGGATGTAAATTATGGTAGAAAATGCATATATATATATATATATATATATATATATGATGAATATACTGCATTCCTTCCAGTTTCATTCCTACAGCAAAAAACTATTGTTCTAGCTTTGTCTCCTTGCATCTTTACTGTGCTCCTTCCATGTGGTTACACAGACTATAGACTTGGAAAAAAGTGTTCTCTCATGAAACTGACTAATTTGATTTTGAAATGTAACTATCATATGTGATGGGTCAGTTCTTACAAATATAATAAAATACTCCATAGGAATATTTTCTTAAGCACTGAGCTATGTAGTTCTAAAGGGGCTTCATTATGCACTGTGGTTAGGCTTTCCCTGATCTGCTAACCCTAATTGCTTAGTATCCCACACCTGTGTTTTCTCTTTTGTGCCCCTCCTCCTCATGGCTCATAGAGATGTGTCATGATTCACTCATACTGGAAGCATGTGATTTTTAAAAAATTTATTTCTATTGATTTTTAAATCTTAAAAATAAATAGAAATACTTTTTATAGCTTAAAATTATTTCTGCTTTTCATTCTTTCTCTCAACATAGTGTACAAGTCATCTCATTTCTTTCTTGGAATACTGTAAGAGCCTCCCAGTTGCTGCCTTCTGTTTTTATTCTCCATGTCAGCAGAATTGGACTTCGTAGGACATAAACCATGCTATGCCAGCCCTCAGTCCCTCTTCTCTGCCGTCACACTGCCCAGCCTGTGCTCTTCTAGTAGCATCGGTTTTTCATCATTTCACTTACAGTACTGTATAACTCCCATTTTTCATTATTGTACTTATAAGAAGTATTTTATGGCTTGTGAGGTTGGTTATTTATGACACCCATGTCTTTACTATTAGTCTGTGAACTCTATGAGCAAGTAAGTGAAGTCATGGATTTTGTTTCATTAATGAACGAATTTGGCCCTGTATATCACAAAATAGCCACTTTCATTAAGCATAATTATTTCATCTCACTACATGATGCTAAATTAGCATAATACTTGCTTGTCTGCTTTCTTTTTCCTTGACTAATAGTCACCTTCTATTAAAATGAAAGGTCCAGGAGAGCAGGAACCTTTGGTTTAATGCTTTTTCTTTATTGTAAAGAACAATACTTAAAACATATATTTTTCATATTTGTAGAAATAGTATATAGATGAATGATGTGACACTTTTGAATTTATTCCTGTGCAAAGCATGCTCACTGCTGAGTATTAACCATTTTACCAAGTAGTGTAGGCACAGAACTCTGTAAATTCTTACATCATTTCTACTTTTGATTTATTTTATAATAAAATATTATAATCTCTGAATCACGTTATGTCAGTGATTCTTAAATTGTCTGAACCCTTAATTAAGCTCACTCTTATAAGACTATAGTCCTTATATGGCTATTCTTGACTCCTCTGGTTTAAATACTGCATTGTTAATGATTTTTTTAGGCAAGAGTCTACAGGATGTTCAGGGTCTTACTACTAGATCAGATTAGTAATAATCCACCTCTTTATAGCTTCGCAAGAGCTGGGATTACAGTCCCACGCCACCACACCCGGTCTCAATTGTCTTCTCAGGCTGCCCTGGGGGCAGGACCAGCACCACAGGCTGGGGGATCGAATCTCCCTGCTGAGCCATTCAGACGGCCCTTATTATCATATTTTACTTTCTGTTCAGACATAGTTTTCTCACCCTGTTAGAATAACTTTAGGATCTTAGCTTTGCTCAGTTTCTCATTTGTCTTCTAAGTCTAAAGATAATGCTTTTGTAAAGATACTAAATTCAGTGTCCTGATGTTTTGCTTTCGCCATCTTTCCTCATAAAGGTACTTTTGATTTACTTAGTGTTAAGTTGATCCAGTAAGGTCTTTGTTTAGGATCTTGTCAGAAACAAAGAACAGGGTGGAGATACTGTTAGTTTCCCAGCTGTCATCTTCCTTTTCTTTCTACTTTAAGATAGTGTTATTCTTGACATACTAAAGATCTTTTCTGTTCTCCATATGTTGAAGAAAATTTCTATGTTACTTTTGATGTCAAAGTGAGGTTTATGAACAAAATTAAGGAAATACATTCTCTAGTATATTTTCATTTTGAAATATGCTTATTTAGAGACTGAGCGTGGTGGCACGCACCTGTAATGCTAGCACTGGGGAGGCTGAAAACAGGAGGATCACTGTGCATCTGAGCTGCATAGTGAGACCCTGTACCAAATACATTAAAAAAACAAATATATATATATATATATATATATATTCATTTAAATTTTTTTAAATCTAGAGTAGAGATACTTCATTACTTTGTATTTCTAATATGTAAAAACTTACTGATTTTCTCTTTAAGAGATTTGAAGGTTTTATGATTTTATTAAAATGTTATGTCTTAATAAAATTTACTATAAACATGAAAACATAAATTACCCTATGCTAAAATATTATCTTGATAAGGGCTTTTCTTTGAGGGGGAAAGCTTTACTAATCAGTTTTTTTATCTTTAATATTGGTTGCTGGTGTTTATGTCACTATTGATTTCCTGAAATGAAGCACAAGTGTATGAGCGTTTACCTTTCAGCCATCATTACTTTGATATAGGAGGGAAAGGGAGCAGCAAAGGGAACCTACTAGCTTTCACGTTTTTTTTCTTCTCTCTGACTGTAAATTCTTCTGATTTTGGAGGAATAGTTCAGTTTTTATTTTATCAGTGCTTAGAGTATATTTTAATAGTTCTTTTTTCTTCACAGGATGAAGTGGCACACACTCTAACTGAGAGCAGAGTATTGAAGAACACTAGACATCCATTTTTAACAGTAAGTGACAGATGTTTTAATAACATTTTAAATTTAAGGAATTTTGTTATAGAAGCAAGATTATGAAAATAATATTTACGTTTGCCATTTTCTTTGTGGAAAGACCATGAGTAAAAAAAAAAAAAAATTAAAATTGTTGGAATGTGTGGGCTACCTTTAGAGTACATATGCACTTGGAACTCTTCCTGGTGTCACTTATCTGGTGGCGCCTCTCCTTCTATAGAGCAGATAGTCATCTCTGGCATCATGGAGAAAATAGTAGACTTTTTAATATTGTTTATTGTATTTAGATGCATAATTAAATGAACAGTCAGCTCTTGTCTTTAAATACGAAAGATTTTACTTGACTGTTTGGTAGAAAGACTTCTTTTGGAGATAGCCTATTTTTGAAAATACAGGAATATTCATTTCACTAAACAGGATAAGTCTTACTACATTTCCTTCACCAAACAAAGTACAAACTATGACCTTCATGCATGAAGTGTGATTATTTTGAAACAAACTGACATTTTTGGTTTGTTCTTAGGTTCTTGTAACAGAAGATTCTGTTACGAAGATTCTTTGTGTTCCTGATTGCAGTCAAGTATATTAAGATGAAACATAATAGCTAGACTTTCAAAAGTAGAACCTTTTATTAAAGTTTTACAGTTATCTAAAGTAGGAATTTTCAAAAGTGTCACTAGATACCCAGACTTAATTACATTATCATCCATTTGTTGTCCAGTCTAGTAAGATTGTGATACCATTTTATACTACATAAAATTACATGAGCCAACTTTGTTCATTGGATCACGTTATATATCCAGAACTCACAGAGTTACTTGAAATTTATGTTCAAAACTAGAAGGTAGGGGGCCTGCCCCTTAGCTCAGTTCTTTAAGTGGCTGCTTCAACAAAGCAGTCAGGCTCAGGTTGCTGTGGTTGATCCCCACAACTCAAGCCAGCCAAACCTGCCCTGAAGGCATTCCGAGCAAAATAAACAAAAAAAAAAACCAAAAACAAAAACTAGAAGGTAACAAATATAACTATATTCCTGCAATACATAAGGTTGCACAGTGAGAATTTTGAAGTGCAGTACAGTTTCAAATGGACGATGCAATAGATTGAGAAGTGTTCATTGCATTTATTGTTTATATTTATGTATAATTTTAATTATCTTTTAATAATACCTATTGCCATGTTGAACAAAATTTGTTTTATGTTTCTTATATTCTTTTACTTACACATTCTTAAGAAGCAAATAGACTTGTAAGAAACAATAACAATTTGTTTCATCAATCATGCTTACTATTTTTTTTTCTTTTTTTTTTTCTTTTTCAACAAATAATACACTGCATATATTCTTCTTAGTGGTTAATTGCTGTACAAGATGCAGACTTAAGATCCTATTTACAAACACCATTAGAACAAATAATTCTATTCATTAACAGAATGCAACTATATATCTATCCCAACCACTTTGAATACACAGATACAAAATGGACATTCATCTGTATACCCCATTTTTTCTAAGTTCCGTTACTGAATATTATAGGTGTGTAAACTCAGCAAAATATTCTAAAAGAGTCCAGTAGCCCATAATCATGCTTACTATTTTTAAGGGTTCTACTTTTGATGCCATTTCAATCAGAATGTAGGATTATAATACATTATTTTTTCTTTTTCATTTCAAGTCCTTGAAGTATTCCTTCCAGACAAAAGACCGTTTGTGTTTTGTGATGGAATATGTTAATGGGGGAGAGGTGAGTCAAGAAGTAAATTGAATATTTGCATGGTGGTATTTTCATTAAAAACATTTCTTAATGTATAAATTATAATAATTCTCTATAGAATAGGGACTTAAAGGGCTGAAGAGATGGCTCAGTATAATAAATGCTTGCCTGGCAAGCACAGGGGTCTGAGTTCATTCCCCGGTTCTGACAAAAAAAAAAAAGAAAAGAATAGGGATTTATGTAGTTCTTCTATTGAATAGATGAGTGCTGAATAAATTTTTATGATTTTTTATGTAGCTACTTTTATATATTGGAAAGGTAATCATTGTTCTTTTTGCTATATTTTTAATTATAAAACTTTTACAGGTATGAGTTTTGAAGTCATGTTATAAAATTATGGAAACAACAACAAAAAAAACCCAAGACACACAACAAGGCTTTATTATATTTTATAAAGCTTTTCCTCGAGTAGATTTTCTGTGAAATTTGTAAGAAGTTCTGCCTATTTCAAATTCAACTTATAGGCACATTATGGTTGTGTTTTCTCCTATATAGTAGGTACAGAGGTAGACTAGAGTGGTAATAGTTAAGAGATTTACGAGAATTTTTAGCGTTGAAGTGAAATTTAGTAGCTTTTAGTAGTATGGTTCACTTACTCTTTCACTCTTCTACTCATTATTCTATTTACTCTTCCCTGTTGTTGTTGTTTTCCAGTACCAGGGATTGAACTCAGAACCTAGTACTTGCCAGGCAGGCATTTGTGACACTGAACTATCTCCCTGGCCTTCTTCACTGTTTTTAGATAAAATAAATGTGAATAAAATTGTAATTTTACAGAAATAATTACATTGTATAATGTACATTTAGCACGTTCTGAAATTAACTATTAACTAGAGGCTTACTTAAAACCATTCCTGTCTTCTGAAATAAATATCTTATATAGGATATTTTCTTCTATAGACCCATGTGATACGTTAGAAGTAGTTCCCTACAAAGTTCCATTCATTTATGTAGCTGAGCATGGTTGCACATGCCTGTCATCTCGCCTCCTGAGAAGGCTGTGGTAGGAGGACCACAAGCTTGAAGGTATCCTGGACAATGTAGCAATACCCTGTCTAAAAAAATAAGATGGGGTGAAGTACTGCTTGGGTCAGTCCCCAACACCTCAGATATTCACTCAAAGTAAGCAGACATCTTCATTTGGTGAATGCATTTTAAATGCCTAAGTGGTGTGGATTTATCTAAATGTGTTAAGACAGAATCCTTGCTATGAAGTTTATAATTTTCCTTTTTAAGTGCACAGTACATTAGAAGCTCTTAACACCTGATACAAATTCATATAAGAAAATGCTCTGTGAAAAATCTAGCATTTAAAGTAGGCTTAGTGAGATTTCACCAAGCAATCTGATTTAAGAATGCATTGCATGCAGAGGAGCAGAGAGGCACTGGTAGGTGAGCACAGACAAAAAGAACAACCCGGGTGTGCAGAAGGGGGCACTTGCAGCCAGGTGTCTGAGGCAAATTCCTTAAAAAGTGTGATACTCTAGTCTGGGCTGATTCTGCAGAGAACAGAACAGGATACGAACTGTGAGCTCCCATTGTGCTAGAAGAAAATGAAGAGGCGCATGGATGTATGGCTTATACAGGTATCTCCCTAATTATGGACAAGATGGTAAAGCTGCCCTTTGGAAACCTAAACGGGATGGCTGGGGATAAAGTAGGAGGCAGACTGCTTTTCAGTCCTGTATTCTGTGGCTTTGTGTTTTATATGACATACTATGCTTCATATTTAAAAAATAGAGAGATGACCAGGGCAAAAAATAATGTAGAGAAGTTAATAAATTGGAAACAAAAACTTGGGAAAAACCTCTTACATGTTGCATTTTGTACACAGTCTCTTGTAGTCACACCTGTCGAAATGCTTGTCACGTCGCTCCACGTGTCTGTGGCTGCAGCTCTTGGCTGCCTATGGAGCATGGTCACTGGAATAACCTCAGCACGCCGCGCACTGCCGGGCACGTCCTAGGTTCTAGACAAGGATTTATTGGGTTAATTTGAATGAATAAATAGAACAAATTACCACAGGGAAAAGAGAGAAGTGAACAAAAGGGGTAAAGTAAAAAATACTGAAAAATAGAAAGAAAAAGAAAGTATTATACTTACATAATTTGTTTTGGAAAGACTAAAAATGTAAGATCAGTACTGAGCATCAGAGGATATTTATAAAGTACATATTTTTTGAGAATCTGTGCTGGATGCTCTGCTAGATACTGATATCAGATCAATGAAATAAACATAGATCCTGCCTTCACAGGGTTCATAGTCTACTGGAGAGTAAGGTGCAAAAGCTCTCCTGCGTGCAGACTGCGTCGTCTGCGTCAGATACGCAGCTGTTGAGCCTTAGGACCGTCCAGGAATCAAGACGAGAAAGCTTCCAGGGGAGCTGTCTGGCACTTGTACTGTGATTCTAAACATAGCACACTTACAGGAGTAATTGATTGATGATTATTGAAAAATCTTACACACAAAAGCAGATTTTCAGACTAGCCAGATGGTTCTCCTTAGCATTAAAACTCTTACTTACTCCTTTTGTTTGGCATGCCATCTTTGTTCTTTCCAGAGTTTGATAGGGTTTGGGTATAGATAAGGTCTAAGTTATTTAATACTTTGAAGCAAATGAAATGATTCTGTAAATGACAACAGTTTTAAAGGTCATAGGTAATAATAACGCATTGCCAAATAAGAGATAAAAGATTTAAATTATATTTAGCAGTTTTAGTGAAAGTGGAATTGTTATATATGAAATCTCAACTTTTTTTTTCTTTTAGACTATCAAATGTGCTTTATGGCTGAGGATATAGATCAGTGGTAGCCCTAAGTTCAAGCGACAGTAAGCAGCCCCTCCCAGAAATAAACAGAAAAGCAAATATGATTGATCCCGTATAGTTTAGTTCTTCTGAGAATGTAACAGTGTTATTTTAACTCTTTTATCATTGCTGGGAAGGAAATCTTTTGTTATATCCTTGTAGTAACATTAATTTGGGCTTTTTAAAAGTACATTTTGCCATTTCTTCTGCTCAGAGATGTTTCCTAAAATGCAGAAAGCATAACTGTAGAAACAATAATAAATACAATAGTTGCATTCTTTGAAATGTAGAAGATTTAAAGTAATGGAAGCTGTAGGCAGTGCGCGCACACAGCTGCACTTATGAATGTATCGTGACATACCGCAGGGGGTTATCCATGTGGTGTCTAGGAGTAGTGGGCTGAATCTTAGCATACTGGAACATAAGGCCTCGAAATTGGTAGTACTCACCCACGTGGCAGCATACTCAAGTCTCTGTATCCAGTTTTTGCCCAGCAATAAGCTTCTTCAATTAGCTCATAAAAGTAACTATCCCAATATTAATTCATACTTGTCTGTTTATTTTTAATTAACAGTAGCATTGCGCTGCACTGTTTATATTGTGATATAAATACAACAGTGGAGACATTCCTTTGCCCTATTTATTTTTTTACGATTTTTGTGACTATCTGAACTTCCTTTAGCTCAACAGACCATACTGGAGTATAGTTTATTCATGGTCATTCTTATTGTTATCCTGTTTGCCCATATTATTTAAAGCACTAGAGAATATTCAGGGAAATTAATTGAGAAAAATACTGTTGGCCAAAAAATTAGCTTCTTATAATCATATTGGTATAAAAGAACTGCATCATACTTGCATATACTTTATAATATAAGAAACGGGATCAGCAAGGCTTAATTTTGTTATACTTTAGTAATATAGCAGTTACCATTCTTTTCAGTACATGTATTTATAATAGTCACCTCCAGATGAGAGACCAAAATTTGTTATTCTTTTATTTTGTGTGAATTCCTACTTCCAGACTTAGTATTTCATTGGATATAAACTTCGGTGTTCAAAACTGAGGTTGGGTAAAACATAAGTGCATTTTAACTATTCTTTCTTGTTCTAATGATAGAAAACTGCTAGGTTTAAGCATATTGAAAATGATTGTATGTTGGTCTCAAGTATAATAACTTCCTAAAGAATTTTCAGAGGTTATTTTGTTAATTTATATATTAACGTAGAATGTACTATACTATTGTCCTTGCAGCTACCGATTTTTTTTTTCTGGTCCTGGGCCTTGCATATATGCTAAGCTGTATGAAGAAGGTATATCCCTAGTGTACCTATTAAATCTTTAATGAGCAGTTTATGGGCTTGATTTCTGAGGATTAAGAAATAAGGAAAACATAGTATACTATTTATTTAAGAAAATGGGTGTCTGGGCAGATAGGCAAACAAATACCTACAGACGTCATAGTTTTTGCCATGATAGTAATGATTGCTATGGGCTTAAGGAGAATGGGCACTTGAGTCAGTCTACAAGGAAGAGAGGAAAAGAGGGCAGAGGGTGGCAGTGTAAGAAACGTTTAAAGATGGTTTCCAGTAAGCTGATTATAAGAATGAGGAAGTTACTGACAAGGAATCACGTTCTAATACCACTTAGTAGTAGAATTGCCAGCATATAAGGATTAAATAGAAAGAGACTAGGAAATAAGAGAGAAAAGTATCATACAATTTCCTTTTTTCTGCTTGGATACTGGGCTATTCATAAAGATAGGAAACATGGGAAGAGAAATGAATTCTGGGAGGGATCATCCTAGATTGGAGGTGTCTAGCAGTGACATCAAGGAGGTGGAAGAGTTATGATATAGGAACAAATAGGTACCATTGTTGCTAAAGCTGATGCTGGGTATGGCGGTACACACCTGCAGTCCCATCACTCTGGGAGGCTGAGGCAAGAGACTAGACTGGGCAGTTTAGAGACTCTGAAAGCCTCTATCCAAAAAAAAAAAAAAAAAAAAAAAAATTAAAGCTCTGATAATATAAAGGCCATCCCTAGTACCATGAAAGAAAAAGAAAGAAGAGAGGAGGTGGGATAAGCTGAAGAGGGGCAGAAGGAGAAAGAGGAAGGGGGAGAGTCAGAGTGAGAGCAGAGCGAGAGTGAGCACGCGACAGAGAGAGAGAAATAGATTGATTAGTATCAGTGGTCAGAAGTGATGCCTTGAGATACCACAGTGATGCTAATGATGAGAGAAATTTGAGATGTTCTAGCAGGAGAAGCCTTACTGAGTATGTGAAATATAACAGTTAAAAAATGTCCCTGGATTATATTTCTAGTAGCTCCTAAACTGACCACCTTGGACTCCTACCTATTGGAGGTTGGTAATAGGAATGTCCCTTAATTAAAGCATACACTGTGCAAGGAACGGTTTGGAGTCCAGGAGAGCAAAGTCAGGAAAGTGGTTCAGTGTGTAACTTCGTAGATAGCCGACAACTGTAGAATTAATTGAAAAATCTCTCGAGTAATATGAATAGTCACATTGCTACTAATATGTTTAAGACTTTTTTAAAAAAAATAGCTTAGGTAATTGTAGATATATGTAGGAGGTAGAAAAATGTCCTGGGGAGAAAAAGTAAACTGAAAACCCAGGTGTTCTGAGTTTGGTTTAGGCATTCTGTACTTAGGACTCTTCCCGAAAAGCTTATTCACAGCTTGATTTATATAAGTCTACAACTTCATATCTACAGTTGCACTTTGTGATTTCTCACAAGGCTGAAATTTTCAGGAGAAATTCATTGGAGAGTAAAGGAAAATAGTCATGCAGACATAGAATTCAACTGAGAAGTTCTTCATATTCTTTATGTAGGTACTAACGAACCTAGTACTTTCAGTTACTGTTCTTGTCTGTGTTTAGTTGATTGCATACTCTGCACAAGTTTATTTAATAAAGTTCATTTTATTTTTTGGATATAACTTTGAGTTTCATGTCATTCTTGAAATCCTCTCATACTTATTCAGAGCTCTCATTATTTGGCTGGCATTTTGTCTTACGAACCAAAATCATCTCATTTAAATTCACATAAGACAGAAGTGCCGGCAGTCAGCATTTGAGTTCCACTTCCTAATTTATGGAGGTGTGATTTGGGTGATTTTTAAATTAAAAGTATAATTTCATATTCATAGTAATGATTTTTAAAATTTTTACCAAGCTTATAGATATATAAGTACTTTATTGTCAGATATCTGAGTTGTTACATTTTGTATAAGTTATATAAGAATTCTGTTGCTTTCACCCAAATCTTCAAAAATTCTTAAGCCAAGAAAGATACATTATAATATTCACATTAGCATCTAAAGTTCAAAGCAAAATCAAGTTGAAACTTTACATTATAATCCATTTCTAGCACACAATTTTATAATAGCTTAAGACCCATTTTCTAAAATGAATCATCAAGCCAAGTACTGACTTCATCTAGAGCACACCCCTAAAGCCATGATCAGCCTCGGTGTCTGGGGCTCACTGTCCGCCCTGCAGCCTCACGCGAGCTGACTGGAAATGGAGGAGCTGCACAGGCGTCTGCCCTCATGGTGGTTCTCCACCGGCTGTGGCATTGAATGGCGTTTTCATAGAAGGAAGGCTTCTTATACAGAGACGGGCTTACAATAAGGCAAGCTTTTCCAGCGAGATACGTAGGGAAAGCAGCACGGCGAGGTGGCGTTCTAACACTCTGGCAGGCCGAGGAGGATCACAGGTTCAAACCCAGGCTAAGAAACTTGGCAACTTGCAAGACTCTGTCTCAAAAAAAAAAAAAAAAAAAAAAAAAGGGAGGGTCTGAGGTGTTTCTCAGCGTGAAAGCCCCAAGCTTAGTCTCTAGTCTGTCCCCTGAAAAACAATAGGTAATTGTAGACTTGGAGAAATAAAAACAATGTAGTAACACAAAATAATATTTAAATAGCAAAATCTGTTCTCCAGAAAATGTGTAGTCTTTTGTTTTTCCGTCTTTCACTAAACATACTTTTAAAATTCATTGATATGTTTGTGCATCTCAGTAGCTTATTTCTTTTTATGACCTTATTTACCATGATGTGTTTATACAGTCACCACTAGATAGACATTAGAGTTTTTGGTAGCCTGTGGCTGTCACCTAAAGAGCTCTTTAAGTTTCAGTCCAAATCATTATGTGAATATATATTTTCAGTTACCTTGGCTAAATGCCTACAAATGAAATTTCTGTGTCATTTACTATGTTCAGCTCAAGAAACGGCCATACCATTTTCCAAACTGGCTGTGTTATTTTGTTTTCCCACCTTTTTTTTTTTGTATTTTTTAGGAAAGGTTCTACAGGGTATTCATAGTCTCACTACTACTAGGTCAGACTTGTGGTGATCCGCCTGTTTACACCCTCCCAAGAGCTGCGATTACCGGCGCATGCCGCCATGCCCAGTCTCATTGCAGTCTCAGTGTGCTCCGAGGGTGGGGCCAGCACAGCAGGCCTGGGGATCCGAACCCCTGGCCCCCTGTGCCTGCTTGCAGGCTCTTTAATCTGCTGAGCTACTTGGCCGGCCCTGTTTTCCCACCTTAACAGCATCACTGCATTTAGTATGTTCTCTCTCTCTCTCTCTCTCTCTCTCTCTCTCTCTCTCTCTCTCTGTCTCTCGTCTTTTTGAGGCAGGGTCTCACTATAGTTCTGGCTGGCCTTCAGCTCACTTTGTAGCCCAGACTTTTCTACAACTTGCAATAATCCTCATGCCTCAGCCTCCCAAGTGCTGGGATTGCAGGCATGCGCCGCCATGCCCAGCTAATAGTGTTTCTTTAAATGTCAAAGATCTTCTAATTAGTCTGACAAAATGCACCAACTTACATTAATCTGTCCTCCAGTCTGAGAAGGTGGTAGCATGGCCAGGATGGGCAAACCGAAGTGAGGCAGCCAGCCAGGGCACAGGCACAGCTGGTTAACAGGGATCTGACACCGCCAGAATGGACAGAGTGGAATGCTGACTGATGGCACGTGTGTTATGTGATGAAAATCAGATGATGGAGGCCAGATACAAACCTTTTCCTGTCAGGCTTCTCATCTATAAGCCACTTCCTAGGGTTGTTTGAAGGCAGTACACACAGCCTGGGAGAGCTCTCATGAGCACAGGTGAGCAGCGCCCCCAGTGCCATCCTCTCCCCTGACCAGTGCCCTCAGATCCAAGCTCTGACCAGGCCAGCCACGAAGCTGTCATCTTTTCATAATTGTAACTATACTAATTCTAGTGAATGTCTGGTGGTATGTTGGAGCCTTACTTTGAATTTCCCAGATACCTAATGATATTGAACATCTTTGTCTATACTGATGTATAATTTTATATCTTCTTTTTTCTTAATTGGGCTTTTTCCTTGATACTGAATTACCAAATTTAATTTTTTTTCTTTTTTCTTCTTCTTCTTTTTTTTTTTTTTAGTCCCGGGGATTGAATTTAGGCCTGTGCACTTGCCAAGCAGGCACTTACTCTACTGAGCAATCTCCCAGCCGGGTATAAATGTTTTATCATAACCTGTTTTATAAATAGTTTCTCCCACTCAGTGGTTTGTCTTTCCATTTTGTAATGGAGTTTTTACTTGTGTATATTTTTTTAAAAATCTATTTTAATAATGGCACATAATTTATGTTGAGCATTCCTCTATTTTGAATATATAATTCAGTAAATTTAAGCCAGTGTATGAAGACCATTTTTTTACCCCAACCTTCACAATAAGATTAGATAACATGTGAAATAATGTCTTTGCCCCATATTTGACTTTACAGTGGAAGAATCCATACTTCACCATTAAGTATGCTGGTGGCTATAGAGGCTTTGTTTGGTAGAGGTGGTAGGGGTTGTTTGCAGGAGGGGGATTGAACCCAAGGCTTGCGTGCTACGTAAGTACTCTATTCTAGACCTTTTAAATTTAACTTTGAGCTGTCTTCTCATACCTTTTTATTTAATTTGAGACAAGCATACTGAGGGAGAGAGGCCTTGAGGCTAGCCTTCACCTTACGAATTTCCTGCCTCAGTCTCCAGAGTATGTGGGATTACAAGTATGTGCCACCATGGTCTGCTTGGTTGTGGGTTTCTCCTAGATGCCTTTCATCAAGTTGGAGATGTTTTCTTCTTTTCCTGGCTTGATGGACTTTCTGTTTAAAAAATTTGTGAAAGAATATTATATTTTATCAAATAATTTTTTTAAACTATTGTGATGGTCATTAGGTTATCTTCATTCTGCTAGTATCTTGAATCTGTTTAAATTTGAGTGTTAAATAAAACTTTCATTTCTAATGTAAACCCTTGTTGATGGTAACATATTACCCTTTTGGATACATTGTTGGATTTGGTTTGTCTTTTTGCATTACTGGGGATTACCCAGGGCCTTGCGCATGCTAGGCAAGTAGTCTAAAATTAAACTACTTTCTCAGCCCTTTGCATTTTGAGACAAGATTTTGCTATGATGCCTAGGCTGGTCTTGAACTTGTGATCCTTCTGTCTCAGTCTTCCAAATAGGATTATAAGTGTGTGCCACCACATCCCACTTACTTCGTTCATTTATAAAATTTTTAAATCTTAGCCAGGCACAGTAGTGCATATCTGTAATCACAGAACTGAGACTTGCAAGTTCTTCAGCTGAGGGCTACTTACTGAAAATAAGTCTAAGAGTAAATAACTAAATAGGTCTAAAAATAAAAAGGGCTGGAAATATAGTTCCATGGTAGAGCATCCTTACCTTCAATTCCTAGTGCTACCCATTTAAAAAAACAAAGTTTGTGGTCATCAGGATTATTGTCATGTAGGTTTCTTTTGTACCCCTGTGTAGAATAATGTCTTTAGATTTGGGTTCCTGGTAATGCTCACTTCTTGAAATGCATTCTTATATTTTTTGTTAAATTTTATCATTCTGTTCTTTTGGATGGTCCTGTGATAGAATACAGGACCTCACACATGCCAGACAAGTGCTCTGTCCCTGAGTTAGAGCCCCTGTCTTAACAGTCTAATTGGTACCAAGAGTTATCTTTGTGGGAAGATTTTTAATGATAGATTCAGATTTTGAAAAGAAAATATTAGATCAGGCATTCATTTGTTTCTTGTTGAGGAGTTTGTATACATTCAGGATTTTTATACATCCAGAAATGTATCCATTTTCTCTAGATTATTGATAGTTTTCTTCTTAGTGTAAGTTTGTGATACATAGTTGTCGCCCTCCTAGAGAACTGGTTCCTGCACTTACTTCATCTTGGTCCAGTCACTTCATTTCCCCGCCCTCCTCCTCTCCCCCTCCCTTTTAGTCTCCTTCCCATCTCAGCAATCTGCTGATAGCTTCAAGAGATCAAGTGTAAGTTGCACTGTCTTCTCTTATCAGTTGTTTAGTTAATTCATTTTTGCTCTTAGTATTTCCTTCTCTCTAGTTACTTTGGATTTAATGTTTTTCTTTTTCATGTTTTAAATAAAATACAGAAAAGTAATAAAAAATTAGAAATAATACAGGATTTCACTAAAGAAAACAATATGAATTTGACGGTATTTGTTGTGTTGCATAGTGTGGTCCATCTTAGCTGTGCAGATTACCAGACATGCACATGCAAAATTGGAAGAATACAGAAAGAAGTTATGGGAAGTTAAGAAGAAAGTTCTTTTTGTAGTTTCTTAATGTGGAAACTTAAAGCATTTAGTTAAAGTTTTATTTTTCTTTTCTGATATATTTATTTTTATTATAATTTTATTTTCTTTTGGAGTAAAAACAAGAGCAAGAAAAACAGAAACAGGGTCACAGTACATACGTTGCAAATTTTCAAAACAAGAATAGCTCATTAACAGTGATGGATATGTTTTCTATTTTTATCATCAAATCTGTTGCTTAGATTTTCAGATATAGTTATGCAATATGGGATATATGATTGACTATTACCACATGCTTTCAAGAAAACTTACATTTTTGTTCTTGTCTTTCATTTTCTTTTATCACCTTTTAAAAAATACTTTAAAGAGAGTATAGTAATAATTAATATGACATTAGAAACTACACATTTAGAAGACCAAAATGACAGATATTTCAAGCATGGTTTTAGTATTGCACATTGCTGTCCTCAGTGTAGTTGCTTAGTTCACAGATATCAGCATAGTTAGTCAAGGTGAGAATTCTACCCATTAACTGCTATTAAAAAAACAAAAACTGTTGGAAATTCTTAGCACAATCACCTTAACTATCTTGTGTGTGTATGGTTTTACCCCTCCCTTGTTTCCTATCATTTTGCTTTCTCTCTCTTAGTTGTTTAATCCTTAAATTCTGTTACTTTCCATTTTTATTTCTTCTTTCGAGTTCTAACACTAGTGAGACAATATGATATTTATACTTATGGGTCTGGTTTATTTCACTTATGATTATAGCCTCAAGTTGCATCCACTTAACTACAAAGGCTTCAAGTTTGTTTTTCTTTATAGCTGAGTAATACTCCATTGTACAAAAATACCACATCTTTTTCATTCGTTCCTCAGGTGTTGGGCATTTTGGTGGTTCCCAGGATTTGACTATCACAAATTGTGCTGCTATAAACATGGGCACACATATATATGATATATTTAATATTGTTAACTTTCCTCTTGACTCTGACTTTTATGATTTTTATATTAATAGTTGAAATGTTTATGATTTCACATTATTTTCATTTGTTTCGTCT
>NW_004524593.1:12065422-12069969 GCF_000260255.1 Octodon degus
CAAATGGCTTATGTGTGTTGTTTAATTTCCAAATGGTTGGGGATTTCTACTTTCTACTTCAGAATTCTATCTTCATTTTTTTTTTTTTTTTTTTTCAGAACCGGGGATTGAACTCAGGCCCTTGTGCTTGCCAGAGAAGTGCTTATTCCACAAAGCCTTCTCCCTGGCCCCTCTATCTTGTTATTTTTATTTGTGGACCAGTTTGCCTTTTTTCACAGAACATATGGTGTGGCTTGGTTGTTTTGACCTGGAACATTTTATGTGTGTTGAATGTATTGTGTGTATTTAGAAGAATGTATATTCTGTGTTGGATGGAGTGCTCTGCGGATGCCAGCTGGAGCAAGAGGATGCTGTAATGTTGTCGCCTTTATCAGATATTAGGAGAGCAAAGTTGAAATTATGGCTTTTATGTTCCGTCTGGTAATCTCTGTCTTTTGATTTAGAGCACTTAAAGCACGTTCTATAAATGCAGCTTAGAGTGGAAGTTTTGAGCATCTGATTATCTTCTTAATGCTCAAGGAGAAGGATTCAGTCATTACGTGTGACGTTAGCTATAGAATTTTCATGCATACCCTTTATCAGAGATTGAAGAAGTTCTATTTCTAAAGAAATTGTACCATTGAAGGACATGGACTTAACAGCATTTTCTGCCTCAGTTGTTAATAATGGTCATATAATCTTTACTTCTTAGATAGTCCCTTCAATATAATAGCACTGATTTTCCAGACATTAAATCAGTCTTTGATCCTGAGATTAGCCTTCCCTTTGCTGTGATATTTTACCATCTTTGTACATTGTTGGGATTAATAAAGTTTTATTAAAGACTTCTATGTCTCTCATTATTAGGAATAATGATCTGTGTTCATACTTTTCTGGGATAACCTTGTTTGGTTTTAGCAAGGTAGTGTATAGCCTGATGCTTCTGTTGGCAGGTATTATTCCGTCCATGGTTTTTGTTTGTTTTGGGATAACATTGTTATGCTTCATCTTTTTTATTTTTTATTTTTTAGCTTTAAAAAAGAAAAGCCCCCAAATTCTAAAACAATATTATTGGAGGGTAGCAGTGGTTAATACATTGCATATTGTTATCTATGAATTACTCAGAGTACAAGATATTGACATTTAATTGTTCAAACAATATTAGTATAAATGTATCTTTTTTTGGCTCCAAATGCCTTCAGGGCAGGTTTGGCTGGCTTGAGTTGTGGGGATTGAACCACAGCAACCTGAGGCTGACTGCTTTGTTGAAGCAGCCACTTAAAGAGCTGAGCTAAGGGGCAGGCCCCCGTATCTTTTTAATGAAATTATTAGTATAAATGTCTTAACTTACAGTGTTTCCCCTTTGCTTTTCCTTTTCCTTCTTTTTTCTGTTCCCCCAAACCAGCTTATTTTCTTTTGAAGTTTCTTCCCATTTTACAGTGTTTGGGTTCCTATTTATTCTCCAGCTTCACACGCTTGGGAGACAGTATGATGTTTACACATTTGCATTGGCTTATTTCACTTAAATATGTGGTCTGTGGTTGCATACATGTACCTATAACAGTCTCCATTTTATCCTTCCTTAGGGCTGAATAGTAGTCTGTTACGTGAGAAGACCCCCTTTTTTTATCCATTCCTCAGTTGATGAGAATTTGGGTTGCCTCCAAGATCTAGCTATTACAAGTTGCTATAAACATAGGTGCACATATATATCTGGGCACCGTGTTTGTAATTCTTCTGGGATGATATCTGAAAGGGGAATAACTGGGTCCTTTTAGGAATCTCCATACTGATTTCCACAGTGGTTGTACCGGTCAACACTCTCACCAACAGAGGAAAAGGGTTGCTTTTTCCCCACAGCCCCTCCAGTGTTTGCTGTTAGTTAGTTAATTTCTTTCTTTTTTTTTTCTTTTCAAAGTTTTATTGATAAACATATAGCAATGAGACAGTTTCAAATCAAATCGAAAGTACAGTTTCAACAAATAATACACTGCATATATTCTTCTTAGTGGTTAATTGCTGTACAAGATGCGGACTTGTGATCCTACTTACAAACACCATTAGAAAAAATCATTCTATTCATTAAGAGAATGCAACTATATATCTATCCCAACCACTTTGAATACACAGATACAAAATGGACATTCATAGTTATACCCCAATTTTTTTTTAAGTTCCGTTGTTGAATATTATAGGTGTGTAAACTCAGCAAAATATTCTAAAAGAGTACAGAAGCCCATAATAGCATTGGGTCTTCTGTTTAATTGACAGTGTCAGAAATTATTGACGTGAGTCCCCCACAGCTCAACATAACAGCATGGCTTTACTTCCTATATTTCATCTTCATACTTTTCTACTGGATGGTTAAGACCAAGGTAAAGCAGAACCTATGCAACAAGAGTTGTAGCTTTTTGGTTTGAGAAGGTCAGTGAAATGCCCTATCACCATGTACTAAACTAAAGTCAAAATGGATTAAAGATCTAAACATTAAAGCGGAGACACTAAATCTGGAAGAGAAAGTAGGTGGAACTCTTGAAGACATAGGGGTAGGCAAAGAGTTCATGGACAGAAATCAAATCACACGGGTAACAGTTGAAAGACTTAACAACTGGGATCTGTTCTTACTGAGAAGTTTTTTCACGTCAAAAGAAATTACCAATAAAGTGAAAAGGCAACCTACAAATTTGGAAAAAATCATGACAAATAAGTTAATTTCTTGATAGTAGCCAGTCTCTGTGGAATGAGGTGGGATTTCAGTGTTGTTTTAATGTGTGCCTCTTGAATGACTAGTGATGTAGAGCATTTTTTCGTATATTTATTTGCTATTTATGTTTCATTTGAGAAGTGTATATTCATCTCAGATGTTTATTTTTGAATTGGATCCTTAAATTTGGGAAGTTTAATTTTTATTTATTTTTTTAGTTTTTTATGTGTTCTTGATAGTATTCTTTGTCTAAGGAACAGCTGGCAAACATTTTTACCACTTTGTGGGTTGTCCACTGTTTGTGGTTTCACTTGCTGTGTGAAAGGTTTTTAATGGGTGAGATCCCAGTTGTTGATTCTTCGTGATAATTCCTGTGCTACTGGACTTTTAGTAATAAAGCCTTTGTCTACACCAGAGTCTTCAAGAGTTTTAGTCAATCTGTCTTCCAGAAGATTTAATGTTTCTGTCTTAATATTTAGATATTTGTTCTGTTTTAAATTTAGGTTAGTGCATGGTGAAAGATATGCTTCCAGTTTGTTTTTGTGTTTGTTTGTTTTTTAAAGCATAATATATTTATTGGAGGAAAAGAATGCTTCTGTCTGAGAGAGGGACAGAAGGGGACCCAAGTGGGTTGCCAAGGACCCTATCTTTTTAAGAAATTTTTGTAGAGCAAAAGCATGAAGTGAGGCGCAGGTCTAAGGTGGAAAACTTGGAAACTCCCTACGTGGGCATGAGGAGGGACAAAACTATGGTGAACCGGTAAGATTGTAAGCAAAGTTGCTCAGATAAAATCGATTAAATCTGGATCAAACGGGGAAGCAAGTCACATAGCAAGTGGGCCTGAATACAGAACAGTGCTTTTCCTGCAGGCAATTGGGTTAGTGACTCTTCCTGGCTTTTTCAGGGTGATTGGTACCTATTTAGAATATCAATCCCTGATGTCCATCCCTAAGGAGGTATGGGGCTGCATGTTTTTGTTTATCCTGAGGTTTGGCCCACAGCAGGAGTGCCTATCTTTCTTTGGGTCTAATTCTAATCCTTGCTTTTTTTCTGAGTTCCTGTTCCATGAAGTGTTGTTTTCCATCCTTTGATTATTAGTCTGTAAGTGTTTCTTTAAACTAATTTTTTTTTGTATGCAGCATATTTTTTATCTTGTTTTTTGATCCATTTTGCAAGTCTGTGTCTTTTGAGTGGTGAATTGAGACCTTTAGCATTGATGATTAGAACAGATATGTATTGACTTACCCTTGTCATGTTATTTTCATGTTGGTTCTCCCTTGTCCCCTCCCTCCACCCCCATTTAATTGTTTTCCTTGCTTGGTGGATTCCTTCTGTTGGGGTTCATGGAGTTGTAGTCCTTGTTAGTTCTTTCTAGAATGTCCTTCAAAATGAGTGCTGGTTTGGTGGTCATAAATTTCCTCAGATGTTGTTTGTTATAGAAGTATCTTATTTCTACACCAATGTGTGCTGAGAAGTCTTCTGTGATTCAGATGGGCTTTCTTTAATAGGTGATTTGTTTCTTTTCTCTAACAGATTTTTTTTTTTAATCTTTTTCTGAGACAGTTTTTCTATGCAGTGCAGGCTGGCCTTGAGCTCACTTTTTAGCCCAGGCTGATCTTGAAATTGCAGTGATCCTCCTGTCTCAGCCTTCTGAGTGCTAGGATTGCAGTCGTGTGACACCATGCCTGGCTTTTCCTAACAGTCTTTACGGTTCTATTCTTGTGTTGAATTTAATATGCCTCACTGTGGATTTTTTTTTTTTAATCATGGTTAATTGGAGTCCTATATGCCTCATGTTTCTGTATGTCAAATGGTTTTTCTCTGCCAGGGAAGTTTTCTGCCTTGAAACCTGTGGGGGAGGGGG
>NW_004524593.1:12070465-12080851 GCF_000260255.1 Octodon degus
CTAGAGCCTCAATTCAGTTGCTTTGTTGTTGCACTTGGGAGAGGCCAGGTGCATGTTTTTTGCACTGTGCCACCTCACTGCCTCATACGTTTACCTTTGGTGAGCTGGGTTTCTGGGATTGCATGTTTTTAAGTGTCTTCGCATTTTGGTCTTCTTTTTTTTTTTTGTAAGTTTAATTCCTGGAATGATGTTTGTAAATTGCCTGTGGTGGGTTGCTTTACTGCTAGTATTTAGAACCTTTAGGCAGTCACTACTTCTAGTTAGCTTCTAAGTGTAGCTGGTTTTTGATCCTCCCGTCGGCTCCAATCTCTTCATTTTGTTGGGAATGAAAAGTTTTTGCCTGTTTGGCTCAGCGGTGGTTCTTTGACACTTTACTACAGTATTTCCTGTGACCCATAGTCAATCTGAGTCTTGTAGTATGAGATAAAACAGCTGTTTAGAATAATGATGTCATCTTTGGCTGTAGTGGTACCAATTAGAATAGCATACAACACAGACAAACTGATGAAAATGACAGAAACAGAGTAGACAATGACAAACTGAAGTAGCCATTTTTCACCTTTAACTATATGATCTAGACATGCGGTTATATAACCAAATCTGAAGCAAGCCAGAAAATTATATGCAGTGTACAAGTCCTTAAGATGTCAATTTTGCTGTTAGGGTTAAAATTTAAAATGAGTTAGGTTGAAAATAGAAAAGTGGAAGGAGAGGAAGATGTTAGAAATAAGGCTGGAGAGCGAAGTTAGAATCACTGTTACGTGGAGGGAAAGAGAAGTAAGAGCTAAAAAGAACAGAACAGGACCACGACCACAAAAAGGCTAGACACCACGTTCTCACTGATAGAAAAGCACCATCAAACAATGAAGGAGAAGGAAAAAAACCTTCAGTAACAAGAAAAAGCCCACGAGAGACAGGTGTGTCTCTGCTCTCACTAGTAGACAGTGTATGGACACAGAGCCAGTCCATGTTGATTTAGACTACCAAGCCACCAGTAGCTTTTATGTGGGTATCTGCTCTGTGGGTTATAGCTACATATTTAGATCTCCCAGTTTCTAAGCTCTGTATTCTTAAGGCAGAGATCTGAAGGAACTCTTCATTGATTTGCCTGCTTGTGCTGCCCGCTGTGTTCATTCAGCCAGCAAGTTGAACAATCACAGCTATGCCACTTTCTTTTTCCTGTTTCTCTGAGTCCTAGTACTTTATGTTGAAAATGTCATATGTGGTTTTCTACTTTTTGGAGGAAGGAGTGTAAATCTGGTTTCTTGTTATTCAATCTTGACCAAAGCAGATGTCTTCTACCTTCATATTTTGTGGATGTCTCCAATGGGTATAGAATTTTATGATGCTCTTTTTGTTCTTTGTACATAGAGTTCCATTGTTCCTTTTCTGATATCGTCCCTCAGGAAAAGTCTGGGGAATTATCCAGTTTGTTAATTTGTGTGTGTGTTTTTTTTTTTCAGAACATTTAAAATTTTCTTTTAAAATTTTTTTATTAATTTCAGTGTGCTCTGACTTAATAGTTTGAGTGTTCATTCATGTGTGAGTTTTCATCTTAATGAAGTTTGTTGAGACACTAACTCTGTGCACTTATCATTTTTATTGAGTTTTGGAAAATTTCAGGTATTTTGAAAGTACCTTTTACTTCCTTCCAGTAACTATTCTTTGCATTTATGTTAGACTCTTTGATAATGTATAATAGGTCACTGAACCATTTTTCTTTTCTTTCCAGTTTTAATTTCTAAGTTTTTTCTAAAATTGTGTATACCTCGATGTTTTCTTTCAGTGTCCAACCTGATAATTCATTGCAATAATTTTTTTTTTAGATTTTATCTCTAAATTCTTTTTTTTTCTAAATTCTCATTTTTTCTATTTTTGTCTTAGTTTTGTATATTCATGTCAGTGCCCATTAATTCTATCATCTCTGTCATTTGCAGATAGGTTTCTGATTTTTTTCTTGGTATGTCTAGTAGTTATTCTACATAATTTTCAAAAATTTGTTTTCTCTACTATATTGAGGTATAATGAGCAAATAAAGTTATAAACTTAAGCTAAACAAGGTGATGATTCGATACATGTATGTATTGGGAAATGTTGTAGTCAGGATTTGCAAGGAAAAAGATGTGTGACATAATTTATAGCATGGTTTTATAACATGCACCCAAAGAGTCAAATGCAAAAGAGTACAGGAGATTTGTGTGCACACTAGACGCAGAGAATCCAAATGAGAGTCTGGATCCCAAAGCAGTGCCTTGGTGAGTTCAGCTGAAGTTCTCGGGCCCGTGACAGTTTTTCCATGAGTCCAGCTGGAGGCCTAGAGCCCACAACAGTGTCTCATGAAAGCCTGCATGAAGGATCTGTGCTGGGAAGGCTGAAGGATCAGTGGTGGAAGCTAGAAAATCTGTGCCACGGGGATGAACGATGTGCACTGGAGCCAGAAAGCAATGCTCAAGGTGATGCCGAGAGCTCCCCTGCAGAGAACCGCAGCCATCCTCAGCGACAGAGAGATTCTGAGCTCCTCCAGTGACGAGAACTGCACAGTTCTTCTCAGGAAAGCCGGCACAACAAACTTCTCCAGGAGAGTCAATAGCCTGTACCCTCTCTCCCTTGTAGTTTTTTTTTTTTTTTTTTTTTTTGGTAGTTCTTTTTTTATGCTTTTGGCAGTAGTTCTCAGGTGGGCCATCTACACCCAGCACCATGCTAACTCAGTTCAGCTGGGTGATATGAATTGCCCACCAGTTGTCAATCAAAACGGTTCCCACAACCAAGGTAATGAATATATCCACATCTCACAGATGTGTGTGTGTGTATAGAATTTTTAAGATCTCCTTTCAGCAAATTTCAAATATGCAAAATATGTAGGGTAGTGTTGTTAAGAATACTCATGAATGTGTAACTGGAAGCTTGTACCTTTTGATGAGCGTCCCCCCCATTCAGCACCATTCCCAGATGCTGGCAGCCACTGTATTAGTATCTGCTTCTGCAAGTGACTCTTTCAGATTCTACATAAACATCATTTGTCTTTTTCTAACTCATCCCACTTAGCACAGTGTCATCACCATTTATGCATGTTGACACAAATGGTATGAGTTTTTTTTCTTTTTTATAGCTGAGTAATACTGTACTGTGCATGTTGTGCGTACACTATATTTTCTTTACCCATTCATCTGCCACTGTATGTTTAAGTCATTCTCCCTCTTAGAATAGATGCATCTGCACTCCCACCTTTGTTTCAGTGAATCATGCTACAGTGAGTATAGGAGTACAAATACCTTCCTGAGATACTGATTTTATTTCCTCTAGATACATGTTCAGAAGTGGGCTTGTTGGATCATATGATAGTTCTATCTTTAACTTTTTAGTGAATCTCTGCACTATTTATCACTTTATATTTCCACTGATAGTGCACAAAGGTCCCCTTTCTTTGCACCTTACCAGTATTTATTATTGTGTGCTTTCTTGATTATAGCTATCAGAAGTGTAGAATAGATCATTGTGGTTTTGATTTTTATTTACTTCGTGATTGAGGATCTTGAGCACTTTTCATAATGTTGGCCATATTTATATCTTTTTTTTGGAAAATACATATTCAGAACCTCTTCCCATTTTGTAACCTAAAGTTTGTTTGGGTTTTTACTGTTGAACCGTAAGAATTAACATATATATTTTGGTATTAATTGCTTACCAAATAATAAGATTCCGAATTTTTTTTTCTTTTCATAGTTTGCCTTTCATTGTTTGTGCATGTGTTTATTTGGGGACTCATCATTCTGTCCCATTGGCCAGGTAATTTGAATTTTACGTTAGGTTTTATGTTTTGTTTTCTTGCTTCAGAGAAAGTTGGGCTTTGTTCTACTTTCCTACTTACAAATGTGTTGATGTTTTCTAGTCTTGTTAGCTTCGCCAGAGGAGAGTTTATTTTTACTTCTTTTGAGAGCTCTACTAAATGCCTGAGTGTTGAAGAATGGTTTGTTCTCAGTACTTAGACGTTAAATGTCTCTCAGCTCTGTAAGAGCTCAGGGAATTAGTAGACACAGAGCTCCCCAGTCCTTTCCTTCTTTCTCCATCAGGTCAACACTGTCATGCGTTACTTAGTGCTCAGTAGCAGTCTGGTCTGTCCTGCAAATGCTGTCTACTTCACTGTCCTCAAAAGCTCCTCAGTGAAACCTCTTGAGCTTTTCTTAGGATTTCCATTCCTAAATATATCAAAAATTTCTCCTGTGCAGAAAAAGGGGTACTTTTCTTCTACGTAGAAAATGGGTACCTACTTGTGTATCTTGGAATCCATAGTTCCAGAACTATTCAACAGGTCAAAATAGAACTCGGTGTTTTTCTACGCGCTTCCTGTTCTTTTCCACTATATTCTTGGCAGTGGCATCTGCTCAACTGGCAGTAGGGAAAGCTCTCCATGATAGATCTTAGACTTGGCCCAGTTGGTATAGGACAGTTCCCTGTGGAATCTCGAATCTTCTGGAATGTACACTGCTGTCGCCCTCAGTGATAGCCCTCCAAAATTATCTTCCAGCTCATATGTAACTTTTGGTATTCCTAAGCGTGTTTATTCTTTAACTGTATTACCTATTCCATGGTCAGTGTTATAGTTTTAGTTGAATATGTGTCTCTTTTCACGAGGTTGCGATGTCCTTGTGAAAATGATTCCATTTTATCTCATGTCTGTAGCTTTTCACGACTAGTACTAAGTATGTGGAAATAACTTTCTGTGTCGGACATTGTCTCACTGTGGTCCCAGAACCTTTTTTTCTTCCATTGCTGTCACAGTTATCTTTTTAATATTAGTTGGGTTTTTTTTTTTTTTTTTTGTGATACCAGGGATTGAACTCAGGGCACTTAACTCCACTGAGCTATCTCTCCGGCCCCTCTTTTTCTTTTTTTCTGGTTTTTTTTTTTTGTTTGTTTGTTTGTTTTTCTTTTTTGTCCCAAGCCTCTTAAAACTGCGTATTCACACAATAAAATTCAAGGTCATATCATGATGGTCAAAGTCCTAAATAAACTGGCTCAAGCCATCTGTTTCATTTACATTCTGTCACTGCCCTGTATTTCTCTACCATTTTTTTCTCTTTAGAATTATTGCAAAAGTTGTATTATTTATTATGCCTACATTTATGTTGGGTTATGCTAGAGATAAAAGGTAGATAAATATTAAGTAGTAATGTTTTATAGTTTTATTTATACATGTTTTCCGTTTGTGAAAAAGCCTATCCTCCTAAACTTAAATGAAGTATGTTTTTTCTGTGATGCCCTGCCAAATCATTCCAGTATATTCTTAACTTACCTATCTTGTCATTTCTGTCATTGGTTTAGAAGCCCTAATGGCTCGGAATATGTTTTTTTCAACCTATTTAATAAGTGACTGTTCTTGCTCAGAGTGTGTATCTTGCATTTAGAGACAAGTGTTCCCAGGGAGAGCATTGCCACAATCAGGGCTGTAAAACTAAGAGACTTTGTCTCAGTTGTCATTGTGCCCCTCTCTTTCCCTTCCCAGTGTCCAAGTGAGTGACTTTAGAATAATTGATGCTCACTACAAGAATACGAATTGGAGAGCTGGTTTAAAGCAAGGTGGAAATTAAGAAGGATGATCCAGACAGGAGGAAATCGTGAGAGCTGCTGCATGAGCCGAAGCCAAAGGGGAGGAGGGTAGTTGGTATCTGCAGCACCAGGACAGCAAGAAGTGGGCCAGACTGTGACTAGGTTGTTGGCATTGCCAATTAAGAGGTGGCTCGATAGCTTAGCAAGAACAAATCCCGCGGAGTAGCAAGGGTAGACATCAGATGGCAATGGGTTGAGAAATAAATAGAAATCTTCCCCTTAAATATAAATTTTTAGCAGATATTTTTATAAAAATTGGCTGGCAGACAAGTTGAAGATATATGATCTAAATAAAGATCTAGAATCCTGAATATATTACATTAATTTAGGAAGGATCTATATTTTTTGTAAAGTGGATGAGCAGTAGTAGACTTGACATACTTTTCAGAAAATTTAGAAATCTAATCACTGTCTCTGTCCATTTGGAAATTTAACGTAATTCTACGTAGACATCACAGCACTGTATTCATCTAAGTTACTAATATTTTATATAAAGCATAATGGAAGTTATTTAGACTTAGAAATTTTTAGAAATTGTTTTATTGGTGATCCAAGGTTGTTTCTGCTCCTTATGTTTGTGTAGATAGTGATGGATGAATAGTACACACATGCCTATGTAAAATGAATAAATTTTTAAAAGTATTCCTGAGTAATTACACAAATGACTTTTAACATACTATATTTGAGCATATGTTAGATATAGTTAATATTTCTATAGTGAGATTATTTTTATCATATGTAGTGTGCCATAATTTTAATAACTTGTTTGCTTCTTGATATTACATAGCATGGTCATCACTCAATCAGTACCTTCCTAGATTTGGTGAAATATGACAGTAGAGGAGGGAGCATTAAAGTATAGAGACTGGACCAAATATTTTAGTTTTCGTATATTGTAATTTCTGTCTCTTGTTCTCTCCCTCATTCTAGCTGTCAGAGCAAAATGAATCTGTAGCGAATCTGTTTTATGTTATAGAACCTGAAATTATGATTTGTTATATACAGAACACATCTCAGCAGTGTTGTAGAAGTGTTATGAGTCCTTGATTGGTATAAGGATACTGTAGTCGAGGGTGCGGTCACTAGTTTGTTTTCCTTTAATTACATGTATGTATTGAGTACCTTCCATGTTACCTGGCAGCGTACTTAGCTCTGTAAATAATCTTTCATTATTCTTGGCAGATTTCTTTATAGTGAAACGATTCGACAAAGACTGTTCCTCAGTTCATAGTGCTTGACACTCCCCCTTCTTCAGGCATGGTATTGAATGGAGAAGAGAGCTGATTCTTTGCAGCTTTTAAAGCAGAGAGCTAGAGCTGGGTGTTTGGTCAGAGCATTTAGGAAGTATTTGTGCCCTATTGGATAGAACAGTGGTTGACTAAAAAATGAACTGACTTAACAGTTTTAAGTAACCATATGATAAAAGGTTGACATATTTAAATATTACTGAAAAGAAAATGATATAGAGTGAGAACTGTAACAGGAATAATAGTAGCTTCTCAGCCTATTGTGGATGTTATTAAAGTAGATTAAAAGCTTTGAGTCTGGGCTGCGGAAGATAGCTCAGTGGTCTAAGCGCCTGCCTGGCAAATGCAAGGACCTAGGTTTGATCCCCGATACTGCATGCTGTTCCAGCCCACCACGTGCCTGTAATCCCAACACTGGGGAGCCTGAGACAGCAGGACCACAAGTCTGAGCTGTGTAGTGAGTGAGACCCTGTATCAAATAAATAAAGATTAAAAGAATAAATAAATAAAACTTTGAGCCTTAAAGTTTCTCACTTTTGGAATGTTGACTAAAACTTTTAACTTATTTCTAGACATAGAATGAATCAACAGTTGTAGACTAACAAGTTCATGTAAGTCAGTTTTAGCAAATCAGCCATCTTTTCTCGGAAATCAGATGAGGATTAAATAAAAATACTATATACATGCTTGTGTTCCTTTGTTTTTAATACTGTCTCCATACCTATGCCTTACAAGATGGAAGCAACAGCACAGTGAGGGGAAGATGCAGTCTAATGAAGCATACTTTTTCCTCTGGTAACTGAAGGTTAAATGGGTAGCAAGCAGAATGCCTTAAACAAGATTGGTATATTGATTAAAACGCTGATTTAACAGCTCGCAGTTTCCCCTTGGAAACCTGGAAAAGATAAACCAGCTGCTGCCTAAGAGCGCTGGCTGTCCACCGAGAGTACACTATCTATCATCACAATATGGTGATGAGAGGTGTTTTATGTTTGTGTTAATTTCCCCCACTAAATCAGTAATTATTACAATCCTGGCCCTGCTGTTTACCCTGCAGCTGTTTTTCCATTTGTCGAGAGAGCGGGTGTTCTCTGAGGACCGCACACGTTTCTACGGTGCAGAAATTGTCTCAGCCTTGGACTATCTACATTCCGGAAAGATTGTGTACCGTGATCTCAAGGTAAAAAAAAAAAAAAAGTAATCAAAATTTGTTTTTGCAGAGACTGTAGGGACAAACAAAGTAATTACAAAGTTACACAGTTTTGAGAAAAGCAGATTTAGTTTGAAAAAAAGGCAGTGTGTGTAGAATGTAGCTCACCACATTTGACAGGAGATGTTTTTCACTAAGGTGGATGGGATTCCTTTATGTCTGAGTTTTTCACGTACAAAATAATTTCTGCCTGATTATTGTGATCACCTATTATCTGGAATAGTACAGAAGTTTTATTTTCCCATGACTATTACAGTTGGAGAAATGTTAAATATTGGAGTAAAAATCAGATATTTTTGCAAGTAACACTTTATAAAAAGTTCATTATTTTCTCACATGCTTAATTTTGTGAAGAATCACTGAACATGTTTATGAAGGAACTTTTGTAATAAGACCATTAAAAGGAAAGCTCTTTTGCTAGGTTTAAATGCCTTAAGCATTTTAATACATAAAGCTTTTTATTAATTTGCTTATGTTTTCATATATAGTAGCACAATATTTTATTGCTAATAAGAGTTTCAACTACTCTAAATTCTTTTATGTTGAGACCTTTAGAATAGCTTAGGATAAGCAAACCTTCTGGGAAGGCCAGATGTTAAATATTGAGATTTTTCTGCTCATGAAGTCTCTTTTGAAACAATTTAGCCCTGCTATTGAATAGGAAACCTGCTTCAGTCCTTAGACAGATGCATGTATTTGACAGTGCTCCTGTTTACAAAAACAGACAGTGATCTAGCTTTGGTCGATGTACCACAGGTATACTGATCCCTAGAGTTGGTTATTATATAAGGTAGTAACATTTATGCCATTGTTACAAATATGGCGGCTTATGCAGGAAATTTTTACCTCAACATTTTAAACAAATTCCTAAATGTTACAATGTCATTTTCTTAGAAGGTAAATCATATAAATTATAAATCATATAATCTTTATCTGCATAATTGATTTGTTCATCAAGTACTTGTTTATTTAGGATATGATTTGATTTATAGAAATAAGTTAACCTGAAAATTTTCTGTAATTTTGTTTTGTGTAAAATGAGTTATGTATCTAGAGAATTACCCCACTCCAATCTCACTTTAAAAAAACTATTATTTTTATCTGATTATTTAAGCAGTTCTCTGTGTTCTTGCAAGATATTCCCTATCATGCTTCTTCATGTTATAAGGGACTTTACTGAGTAGCTAGCTTCTAAGTATTATTTTATACATTGGCACTGTTATTTATGCAGTGAAATACAGTATGTATAATTTGTTACTTACTGAATTTTTTTTAAAGTTTGAAAGTATATAGGAACAGATGAACTAAAAGTCAACTAATTTTGAGATGACTAAGTGAATACAAGTTGTCCATGTATTTGTATTCAGCTTGAATCTTTTGTAACTAGAAATACAGCTGCATTTGGAATCTTTATATCTGATGTTTGCATATTCCAGTAATTCTGTAATGTTTAATGAATATAGATAAATGTGTTTAAAGAAGTTATGTGACATGATAAACTATATTATTGGTTTTCCAAATTTGCACAGAAATATTGTTTTGTTCCTGGATCTGCTCCCACATTGCTTTCTGAAGCCTACTCTTGGGAGGAAGAATGGAAGAGGCCTTGGTTTTAGGAAATAAAAATAGTTTGAAGTAATGGCTAACATAGCTAAAATACTTAAAACCAGATGACAGAATTATTAGTTAAAAAAACCTAAAGGAAAGAATGTTGATTTGATTACTAGCATTGATTATAGAATAATAATTAGGATGATCTTAATTGGTATTCTCCATTAACCATTTATAATCAACTGAATCAGTGTACTGATATAATGAAGTTCATTAGATAAGAATTTTGTTGCCTCATCTTTTCTGATGATGGAGTTAGACAAAATTAAGGGGTTGCACAGAGTGCCTACTTGATACATGAATAACCAATGTTTAATTTACAGTATGTGGAGACCTCTAACTTTACTGGACAGTTAAGTGGTCTTTCTTCCCAGGCTTGTTTTCTAACATAGCCTTAACGTAAGGCCTGAGGCAGTGTGCCGCACCCATTCATGTGAGTGTATGCCAGAGGAGGCATGTAGTCTGTACGGGTGTGTACTAGGGAAGCTGTATGGTGTAAGAAACCTGACGTTTAAGACCAAAAAGCTACAACTCTTGTTGCACAGGTCCTGCTTTACCTTGGTCTTAACCATCCAGTAGAAAAGTATGAAAACGAAATATAGGAAGTAAAGCCATGTTGTTAAGTTGAGCTGTGGGGGACTCAGGTCAATAATTTCTGACATTGCCAGTTAAACAGAAGACCCAATGCTATTATGGGCTACTGGACTCTCT
>NW_004524593.1:12081136-12092027 GCF_000260255.1 Octodon degus
AAAAAAAAAAAAAAAGAAACCTGACGTTTAAATGGACACACACAGGTACTCAAGTCCATAGTACACAGAACTGTGTTCAACAGAATGCTATCAAATGATATCATATAGGTAGGATCAAATATTTAGAGCTCGTCTATGTCTTACAAGTGATGTTCTTCAAGCCTGAAAGTGCATCTTTGAAAGTAATGGACTACATTACTATGGTGACATAGTCAAGATTATTGGAGCACATGTGTTAGCTTTCTATTTTAGTATCTAAATAACTGAGATGATGAACTTAGGAAGAGAAGAGCTTGTTTGGCTCACTGGACAGTTCAGTGAGCGGTCGGGTGGATCCATCGCTTTGGGCCCAAGGAGGGCGCTGCCTGGTAACGGCGGCAGCATGTGTGTGGTAGAATAGACTCACCTTATCACCCAAGAAGCAACGGGCATAGGAGGTAGGATCTGGGGTTTAACTTTCTCCTCACAGAGCTCCATCTCCTTAAGTTTCCACTACCTCCTGGTAGTGCTACCCTGAGAGACAAAAACTTAATACACAGGTCCTTGTGGTCCTGGAAATGGGGGAGTACATCCAAGGTCCAATCATAGCTCCTGGTATAATATTCTTTTTCACTATAGTATTCTGTCTTTTCTAGAGTTGAAATGAAATTAGATGGGTAAACACATTGGATTAACTGTAGATCTTTGTAAAGCTAAAATTCAAATTAAGGTAGTAAACATAAGCAAATATTTCAAATATATTTATATTTTTTATGCTAAAAACAGGGTGATCAAAAATTGATTTATGCACCCAGTTTCATTGGTCTTAGATTTGTCAGTCCTGTTACTAAATGAGATAATGTTTATTTCAATACAGATTTATTTGACATTCTTATGCTAAGTGTGCTTACCCAGTAAACTTGTACTCATTTGCAACTTGGGAACAAAGCTTTATTCCATGTGCACGTTAACATAATGTATTTATTAATGCCTGTTTCCTCGTAATGTTCATGAAGTTATATTCATAATAACATTTTATCTTTTTTTAGAAATTGAGTTACCTATGATTACTTATTAAAAACATGTTCATGATAGCTTAAAAATTGGAAGAAATCTCTTTAGCAGTATAATTATTATTTGTTTGCTTATTTGTTGGGTTTTTTGTGTGTGTGTATTTTAGGAAAGGATCTACAGGGTGTTCAGGGTCTCACTACTAGAGTGGCGGCCTCCTAGTGATTCTCCTGTTCACAGCCTCCCAAGAGCTGGGATTACAGGCATGCGCCATGCCCAGTCTCAGTTGCCTTCTTAGTGAGCCCCAGGGGCGGGGCTGGCACAGCAGGCCAGGAGATTGAACCCCTGGCCCCTGTGCCTGCTGAGCTATTGGGCTGGCCTCTATTTGGTTTTTTTGAGACAGAGTCTTGCCATGTAGTCCAGGCTTGGCTTGAACGCCCTGTGTGTGGTCTCAAGACTCATTTCTCAGCAGCTTTTTTTTTTTGTATTTAGTACAGGGTCTCACTATACAGATCGGACTTGGAGTGATTCTCTTGTTTTTCAGCCTCCCAGTCACTGAGATTACAGGTATAGGGTGTCTGCCACCATGCCCAGCCTCATTCACTGTCTCAGTGTGCCCCAGGGGCGGGGCTGGCAGGCAGGGCAGGGATTGAATCCCTAGCCCTGGAGTCTGCCTAAGCAGTGCTTTAATCCACTGAGCTGTCAGGCGGGCCCTTACTGCACTTCTAACTAGACTTAGTCTGTATTCTTTCTAGAAATACTAAGCCACTGCTCCTCCTAAAATTAAATTGTACTGTTCAGCTATACTTTGTGTTTGTATAAATTCTTAAATAGCTTAGCAATGGGATGGGTTAAAATTAATTGGAAACTTTAAAATTATTTTGTTTCATTATAAATAATAAACATATTTAACAGTCAAAAAACAAAACAAAACAGAAAAATGGGGTGGGGATCTCCATTATTGCTTTTTGAGGTTTTTTGACAGGAGAGTCAAAGGGAAGAATTATTCTTCTTTTCATTATTTTTTCTGTACATTGAATTTCATGATCATTCAGTTCCTAAGGTCAGCTCTTGATGTTTTGGCATTTGGTTGCTCATAAGTCTAAATTGCCAATGTGTGGAGCTGGAATTACTTACTGCCTTGTTGGACTTGAGGTAGCTCTGGTGCCTGAAACAGAGCTTGATGTATCTATGCTAAAATGGGATGTCTGAGTTAGTGATGAAGGGATTATGTTCATTTTATACATTGATCACAGTGTCATATAAGTGGAAGGATGTGTGTGTGCACGCGTGCATGCATCCATGTGTGCATAGTCCGTGAAATGGCACTCTGTGTGTACATTGTTTTTAACTTTCTAGTAGCCTGGTCTGTACAGGAACAGAGCTTCCCATCTGGCTTGTGGTGTGCCCAAGCTATGGCGTCCCTCTGTCTGCTGAGTGGTCGCAGGACCCTCCAGGTCATCAGCTCTGACTGCAGGTGACTGTCCTGACCTTGGAATGTGCTACAAATTTCATGTCTGTTGTAGCATGCAGTGTGCACTGGTTAAGAAACACAGATTAAAACAGCTTAGATTTTTAGGGCTTAATTTCATTCTAGTTACCAACAAAAGAAGAAAGAAATATATAACTTTGTTACAACTTTTCATCCACAATGGGAAAAAAATCATAGTCTACCATTTCTTCATGTATACTCCAAATCAAGACCTCTACCAAATAATGGCTGTCCACTTGAAGTTGGCAAAAAATAGTACCAGTTTTTGGTGGAAATTCTGTGAAATACTAAGTCAGATATATTTTTCTCTCCTCAAAAGCATGAACTTTTATGAATTTGTTTGGTAAGGGGAATCCCCAGAGCCTTGTGCTTGCTTTCCTTATGCCCTTCCCTAGAAGTGTGAGCTTTTCAAATGACAACCCTCTAACTGACACAGATAGTACTACTCAGATTTGTAACACATGATCTTTTTCCTCATGCCCCCCATTTGCATTCATCCTGTTCTTTCAGTGGATGCGTTTGTCTGCCGTAAGCAGGCTACCCTGCTTTCTCTCTGCGTTGGGATTGTGGATGTAAAACAGATGCTTTTATCAGTTTAGAAATACTGCTTGAATAGTCAGTGGGCTTGCACAGTTGCATTTTACAACTAATGAGGGAAAGAAAAAAGCCATGAGATTTTGAATAGAGAACTGAAGACAGATCATTTGTAAACGTTTTTCTTCTACACAGTTGAAGGGATCCTAAAAATGTATAATAAAACCTCAGAGTTACATTATTGATAAATGGACTGCTGAAGACTGGGCATGGTGTTGCATGCCTGTAATCCCAGCTCTTGGGAGCTGAACACAGGCAGATCACTACGAGTCTGATCTGCGTAGTGAGACCCTATAGACCTGTAGAACTCAGGACTTTGCGCTCACCAGACAGGTGCTTATGCCGCCTAGCTGTATCTCCAGCCCCCCGTTGTCTTTGTCATGTCTAAGCCTCTGATAACACTTTGAAGAAACCTTTAAGGGATTCTGTGCATTCCACAGGATAGTGTATCACTCTGCTAATAATTCTTATGCCTTAAAAAAAAAAAAGAAGAAAGAAACCTTCATAATGCATCAGGTGTAAGACAGTATTTTGTAACAACGTTGGACATTTTGCTACCTTTTTGATATATCTTTATTAAAGGTTAGGTTGGTGACTTTTTTAAAAAAAAAATTTGGGGCGCTTTTTTAAGGTGATGTATCTCTCTGTTCATACTTTTGATGCTCTTTGTCATTCACCAGAATGACATTTGAAGATGGTAAGAAAGAAATAATTCATGAGATAAGGTAAATATGTGCAAAATAATTGACTTAAAATTATGAAATATTTATGCTTTATTGTATTCAAAGTAAATTACTGTATATTAAAAATACTTTTTTATGTATTTAGTACAGGGTCTATAGGGTCTCACTACGTAGATTGGATAGTGATCCTCCTGTTTTTAGCCCAGTCTTACTTGCTGTCTCAGTGCACCCCCAGGGCGGGGCCAGCACGGCATGCCAGGGATTGAACCCCAGTCCCTGAGCCTGCCTAAGCAGGTGCTTTAGTCCGCTGAGCTATCTGGCCAGCCCTTGAAAAAATACTTTTAATGAAGTCACTGAACTGAGAAAAATAGTTTTAAGGAGTTCTTTCCTAAACTTCGCTCTTTTCAAACACAGTGTTGTCTGGAGGAACCTACAACATTTTGATAATATTGGTCATTAAATTCTCTGTGTTTAAAAAGTGATTGTTCAATATTTAACAAGATTTCTCTTTTTATTATTTATTTTTAATTTTATGTATTTTGTACAGGGTCTCATTGCACAGCTTGGACTTGTAGCGATCCTCCTGTTTTCAGCCTCTTCAGGGTTGGATTACAGGCGTGCACTACCATGCCGGGTCTCGGTGGCCAGTCCAGCATGCCCAGAGGCAGGGCTGGCAGCTCATGTGGTTCTGGAGATCGAACCCTGGTCCCTGTGCTTGCCTAACTAGGTGCCTAGTCCACTGAGCTATCTCGCTGGTCCTGTAATTTCTCCTTTTAATATCTCATCGAATTGTTAAAACTACCATTTCGGATCATTTCTGCTATTTATCTTGTTTTGTGGGTAAAATTGAGGCATGTAGAATTTAACAATATATCCAAGGTGACAGAGTGTGAGGGGTGGGGAAGTTCAAATTTACTGTAAGCCCTGAGACGGAAACCCACAGTCTCATGATGCATGTCCTCTCTGCTGCCTCCTGTGGAGTCTGCTGCTTTGCTCTAAAGCTAGAACCCTCACCTGTCTCTCACAGTCACCCTCGGGATGTTTGTGCCTGTGTGTGTGCGAGAGAGAGACAGACAGACAGACAGACAGACAGACAGACAGACAGACAGACAGAGGATTGAACCTAGGACCTTTGATTTCTTATAAATTGATTTATAAAACAAGTACAGTGACAGTTGGAGCACTTCCAAGGCTAGAACCCTAGGAAACTCCTAGGCAGCCTGGAAAGAATTAGGGATGTTCATTGTAAGCTTTCTCAGCCCTACCTCTGCATCCATGTTATTCCTTATCCTTTAACCTTTGTCATGAGGCTCAGAGCTTAGATATAAGGGCAGGAAATCAGATGCAAGTCAGGATTTTAAAATATATACATTGTTTAATATTTAAAGATGTGTTTATACTTTAATTCATAAGCTGGGGATTTAACTCAGTTCTGTCAGGCACCTACTCTACCACTGAACTACATCTAGTCCTTTAAATTTTATTTTAGACAGGGTCTTGCTAAACTACTCAGAGAGCTTGAGTTAGTGATTTTTTTTTTTATTTTTTATTTATTTATTATATTTTTAAGGAAGGGTCTACAGGGTGTTCAGGGTCTTACTACTAGATCAGACTTGTAGTGATCCGCCTGTTTATAGCCTACCAAGAGCTGTAATTACAGGTGTGCACCACCACGCCCAGTCTCAGTTGCCCTCTCAGGGTGCCCCCAGGGGTGAGTCTGGCACAGCAGGCCCCAGGATCAAACCCCTGGCCCCTGTGCCTGCTTACAGGTGCTTTAATCTGCTGAGCTGTTTGGCTGGCTCTGAGTTAGTAAGTTACTGCCTCAGTCTCTGAGGTAGTTGGGAAACAGGCATGTAGCCTCACCCTACCAGTGCTGATACGTTTTGACTCTTCTGCATAGAGCCTAATTAGCTCATCAGAATGTGAAGAAATAGTGCATTCTGTGCTGTTCTCCTGAAGTACTGCATATGAAGCATGTGAAGAGGTTTTGCATAATATGCACTAAACTAAATTTGAATGGAATGAGATAGAAAATACATTTACATTTTGTCCAACATAGTATTATTATGTATTAAAATTATGAGGATTTATGCAATACATTGATTTAAAAGATTAATATTTTAAATTGCAATATTTTAAAATACCTCTTTTATATAGCAAAACAATAAGCATACTTTAAAAATTAAGAATGGAGCATGTACATTTTTATTCAACAAACCAAGAGAAACTTCACTGTATGGTTCTGTTTCTTACTGTGGTAAGTTAGGGGAGGGAGGATAAAGAGGTAGTATTTGAAAGAGCAAAAAAGGAAAATCAGAGCCATGAAAAAATAAAAAGAGACCAAGGGAGACAGAAAAAGATAGTAGGCAAGAAGATTAGCCTTGGTTTCTAGATTCTAGTTGTTAGGGACAATTCAAATTTAGATATATGAATTTGGGTCACACACTATAAACACCTTTATTTTTATTTTTTAGAAGCTTTAATAGTATATTTAGGGTATATTCAACTCTGTGAATTAGTTGATGATTGACCTACCTTTCTGAAGTATGCTACACCAGAAACATGGATCATTTTCATCAGGCAGTTCATTGCAGTGCTACTACAGAGAAGGACTTGTCTGTTCTGATCTTCACTCAGGGAATACAGCTCACTTACGTTGAACGGCCACTTTATAAAATATGTGATAATATGGCAGAGCATGATGCCATCACATACCATATGTTAGTGTGTTCATGGTCTTACGTGGAATGCTATTTTAAATTTGATAGTTTATAAAGTTCAGGTGAGCACTTTGAAATGTCATCATATTAAGTAGAATACATAATGAAAAACATTAAGGAATAGAGTAATTATCCACACCTCAATCACAAGTTAATTATTCATTCTATATTGTTCACAGTGTTGCAGTTTTTCTGTATAGTTTTATGATCTCAACTCAGTCCTACGATCTTTCTATGAGGATGATCATTGTATGAGTGCACATTGGTCAGTGACACTGTGCTGTTCACAGCCAGTTGTGCTGGCTTTGCTTGAAGTCTCGCCCAATCTGTATTTAACGGTGTTCAGTTGAGGTAGATGGTCTTGCCCCTTGGTTAGATCTTTAAGGTTCTATATGGTATTTTTAAGTTGGTAAGTTCAAAGAGATTCCAACTTTCTAGCATTTGTACTGTATATTTTTTAAACTTTTGAATGTTTGACTTTGATACTCTTTTTATGTTTAAAAGGCTTTGTATTTCTTTATTACAAAACATTGTAAAAGAGGCTATCACCTTACCATACAAAATGAAATTTAGGTTTGATTTACAGCCACTACCAAATTCTGTGAAGTTTTGTTATAGCAATAGATTTACCAGAGAAATTGTTAAAACCATCTGTATATATTTACTCATCTCCTTGGGATTTTTTAAAATCACATTTTATTTGATTGCCTTGTTTGTTTTTGGTCTTTTTTGATGTTACTGTATTTTTTTGGTTGAATTTTTTAGGGGAGGTTTATTTTTTGTTTTTGGAGCCGAGGGATGAACCCAGGGCTTCCAGCTTCACATTTTATTTGGAAAAAAAGGATTAATGTTTGCTTTGAAAACCTGATTTGGTTTTGGCTCTCAGGACTTCTGCACTCATGGCTCTTAAAGCTATTCCATCCTTTCCACTGGTTTAAAAATCAATAATTTTATCATCATGAAGAGTTTGATGAAGCAAATTTGTTTTACACATGAAGCTACAAGACTTGTAAATGCTGCAAGTTCTGTTAACTGCAACTATGGTATTTTCCCACAATAACCCTACTTGGCATTCAGAAGTTTACAAGCCCCATTTTCCTATTTTTTGAAGACTACTTAACAAATTTTATCATTTTTTAAAAATTGCAGTTGGAGAATTTGATGCTGGATAAAGATGGCCACATAAAAATTACAGATTTTGGACTTTGCAAAGAAGGGATCACGGATGCCGCCACCATGAAGACGTTCTGTGGCACACCAGAGTACCTGGCCCCCGAGGTGAGCTTCTGTGCCGTTCGCATGAGAAACAGTGTCTGTGTTACATTTAGCAGACGTCACCATTTAAGCACTCTGTTAAATTGCGATACTTTTTGCTAGTTGTACGTGGATTTCAACCTAAATGAAATTTAATTAGCTTTTACCTGTTTTAATGGGTTATGTGAGGGCCAAGATTATATATAGATTTTTATGAGCTTTATAAGTAGATCACATCAGTTTTATATATTGACTATATGTTTAATTTTTGGTTATGGCCATTTGGCTCTTTTTTAAAAAATGTAATAATGAATGATATCAGCAAAAATGTTACAAGCTTTATAAATTGTCTTGGGCTTAAAAACCATGCTGTTATGATGAGCTGTAGGGGACTCAGGTCAACAATTTCTGACATTGCCAGTGAAGCGGAAGACCCAATACTATTATGGACTACTGAACTCTTCTAGAATATTTTGCTGAGTTAACACACCTATAATATTTAAATGATGGAACTTAAAAAAAGGGGGGATACGGAATAATGTCCATTTTGTATCTGTGTATTCAAAGTGGTTAGGATAGATATATAGTTATATTATCTTAATGAATAGAGGGATTTGTTCTAATGGTGTTTGTAAATAGGATATCATGTCCGCATCTTGTAAGCAATTAACCACTAGGAAGAATGTATGCAATGTGTTAATTATTGAAACTGTCCTACCAATTTGGTTTGAAACTGTCTCATTGCTAGTTGTTTCTCAATAAAATTATGGAAAAAAAATTGTCTTAGGCTTAGAAACAAAGATTACGGTGGCTTCGCCTTTGTAGCACTGTGGGGTTTCATACAGAAGTAATGAAAATTATTTTATTGGGAGATTGCGGATCCACGTATTTTAGAGTTCACAGCAGTGGACATTACACAGCAGAAATTCTTTGTGCTAAGGGTTTCACAATAGTTCCTTAGGTTATTCCACAAGTATTTATTGTGTTTCTGTTGCATAATGGGCATTTTTGGGATGATGTGATTACAGGAACAAAGGAAAAGGACTATATTCTCAGAGAATTTACTTGTAATAGAGGAGACAAAAGAACAAGAAATAACACGATAGTTTAAGTTTTTTTCGCATGAAGGAAAGAAGGGTGAATAATTGGAAGGGTGCAGCATAGTAGCTATTTGGTGTGCTCCAGCTGCTAGTGCTGTGTAACAAGCATCCCCATACTGAGTGGTAACATGCCATTTAATATTATTATGGATTTTCTGCAATAGGAATGCAAGTGGAAAAAGCAGAAAAAGTTTATTTCTGTTGCACTTGTGTATGTAGCGTCAGACAGAAAGACTTTAGATTGAGGGGTGACTCCATGACTAGAGGCAGGAATTGTCTGGAAATATCCAGAAGAATTTTCACTTATATATCTCATAGTTGCTGCTGAACAACCTCCAGCACCTAGGCTATTGACAGCAGTACTTAAATGTTGCCTCCCCGTGTGACCTCAACTTTCTTGATCAAGGCCGAGCCTTAAAGAGGATATTAATGGGATATTTAATGACAGCTGCAGAGTGGTCAGATTTCTTTGGCTCTGACCTCTAACCTCTAACATTGAATATTGTAGGTACAAGTTAGAACTTACCCTCCTCTTTCTTTTTCACCAAGTAAACTGTCAGAATTTTTTATTATTATTATGTATTTAGTATACAGTCTACGGGTATCACTATACAGATCAGACTTATAGTGATCCTCTTGTTTTTAGCCTCCCAAAAACTGTGAATACAGGCCTGTGCCACCACGCCCAGTCTCAGTCACCATCTCAGCACACCCAGGGGTGGGGCCGGCAGGGCATGCCAGGGATCGAAACTTGGTCCCTGTGTCTGCCTAAGTAGATACTTTAATCTGCTGAGCTATCTGGCCAGCCTCCTGTCAGAAATTTTAACATTTCTAAAGTGTATTTTAAGTTTCTTATAATTAGAGTATGTCATATGCCATAGAATTCATTCTTCTAGGCTTTACAATTCAGCGAATTCTTTTCCCTAGTGCTTGTTTTGCCTTTGCAGCCTTGTTTTTAAATTTTTAAAATTTTATTTTGTTAGTACATGTCCGTAATACGTGAAGTTTACATTCATTTGAGGAAGCAGGTTCATATACCTAATATTTCTTGATTCTTTTTTGTCTCCCCTCTTCTATCCTGATCCCTCCCTCTGTCTCTAAACTCTTTTATTATTATTATTTTAGTACATGGTTGTAATATATAATGTTTGCATCTACTTTAGGTGTTTTGTACATTTATGTGACATTTTATTTCTTTTATTATTTTTTACTTCAAATAATTTTATTGAGAAGCAAATAGCAATGAGACAGTTTCAAAACCAATTACTAGCATAGTTTCACTAATTAATACATTGCATATTGTTATCTTAGTGGTTATTCATTGTACAAGATGCAGACATGATATCCTGTCCACAAACACTATTAGAACAAATCTCTCTATTCAATGTTCCAATAGTATGCAACTGTGTATCTATCCTAACTATTTTGAAAATACAGATACAAAAAAGTCATTCATTTGTATCCCTTTTTATTTAGTTTTACTCAGAGAAGCGTATTCCATTATCATTTAAGTATTGTAGGCACATGAATTCAGCAAATATTCCAATATAGCCCAGTAGTCCATAATAGTAGTGGGTTTTCTGTAGGACTGGCAATGTCAGAAGTTGTTGACTTGAGCATTTCACAGCTCAGCTATTTAATATGGCTTTACTTTTTGTACTTTATTTTTATATTTTTCTGCTGGATTGTTAAGACCAAGATAGAGCAAGACTACTATAACAAGCAATGTAACTTTTATATCTGATAAAGTCAGTCAAATCCACTCAGGATTTAGCCTGAAACCTTTTATCACAGTTTGTTAGATCCTTTGTCAGTGTCAGCCATATGGACGAGTCATGGCCATTGCTTGACAAATTTGCTCTCTGTGAAAGCCTGAGAGAATGTTTTCTCTCCATGTGACTCTCCTTAGGCACACTCTACATCATCGATCACTTTCCTCTGTGGCCCCATAGTCTCCTTAATCAAAGAATTTGGGACACAACAGAGTTACTTGATGTTGTAGTACAGGTTCTCCTATGTCCTGAGTTTTCACTGACCTTGAAAGGCTAGGGCCAAAAT
>NW_004524593.1:12093248-12118123 GCF_000260255.1 Octodon degus
TGTGTTTATCTCAGATGCCCGTTTCTGGATTGGGTCTTTAAATTTTGGGGCCGCAATGTTTTTTAGTTCTTTATAAATTCTAGCGAGCAGACCTTTATCTGAGTGCTTATTAGTCAAGATTTTTTCTAAATTTGTAGGTTGTCTTTTCACTTTGTTGGTAATTTCTTTTGACATGCAAAAACCTCTCAATAAGAGGAGGTCCCAGTTGTTAAATCTTTCAGGTATTGTCCATGCAATTTGATTTTTGTTCATGAACTCTTTGCCTACCCCTCTTTGTCTTCAAGAGTTCCTCTTACTTTCTCTTCCAGGAGATTTAGTGTTTCTGTTTTAATGTTTAGAACCTTAATCCACTTTGAGTCTAGTTTAGTGCATGGTGATAGACCTGGGTCAAGTTTTAGTTTTTGGCATGTAGAGAGCCAGTTTTTCCAGCACCGTTTGTTAAAGAGGCTATCTTTCTTCCAGTAAGTGTGTTTGGCCCCTTTGTTGAAGATCAGGTGGCTGAGTGTGTTCGTAGAGGCCTCTGCATCTTGTAATCTATTCCATTGATCCTCAGATCTATTTTGTTGCCAGTACCATGCTGATTTTATCACAGTAGCTTTGTAGTATAATTTCAAGTCAGGAATTGTAATGCCTTCTGCCTTGTCTTTGTTGGCCAGGATTGCCTTTGCTATTCTAGGTCTTTTCTGGTTCCAAATAAATTTTAGGAATGATTTCTCTAGGTCTGAGAGGTATGTTGGTGGTAGTTGGATAGAGATTGCATTAAATCTGTATGGCAGTTTTGGGAGGATGACCATCTTCACAATGTTGGTTCTTCCTATCCAGGAGCAGGGAATATCTTTGTATTTTCTGAAATCCTCTATGATCTCTTTTTTCAGAGTACTGTAATTTTCCTTGAAGAGATCATTGACTCCTTTAGTTAGATGAATTCCAAGGTATTTCATTTTCTGTGGTGGTTATTGTAAAAGGTATTGTTTCTCTAATTTCCCTCTCAGTGTGTTTGTTATCTGTGTAGAGGAATGCTGTTGACTTTTGGGTATTGTCTTTGTATCCTGCTATGCTACTGAATTCATGGTATCAGTTCTAGTAGCTTCTTGGTGGAGTTTGTGGGGGGATTTTATTTTTACTGTAATCACAGAATTATGCAACCATCACCACTGCCTATTTACAGAATATTTTCCTTACCCCAACAAGAAGCCCCTGTACATTAGCTTTCCATCCCTTTCTCCCAGGCAACCATTAATCTACCCTCCATCTCTATTGATTTACCTAGTGTGGACATTTCATTTAAGTGAAATTTGTATCGTGGAGACTTTGGGCTTGTTTCTGTTAGAAAATTATTTCTGAGTTCATCCATGTTGTAGCGTAGTATTAGTGTTCCACTCCTTATAACCACAAAATATTCCATTGTGTAGCTAAGTACCTCATTGTATTTATTTTTTCAACAGTCGTTGAATTTTATTTCCATTTCTTTAGCAATGTGAAAAACACTATGAACATTCATGTATGCATTTCCTTTTATACATTTCTTTCTGAAATGGTACAGCATCATTTCTGTCAAATCCTTATTCCTTGAGCAGTCGAACACCTGTTTAGATTTAAGGGATAGAAACATAGAACTTACCTCACATTGTAGAAGAGCCTGAAAGAAGGGAAGAATTGTTGTAATCATCTTTGTGGAGCAAATCTTCCACAGGGAACAGGATATTTAAAACACAGGGAAGAGCTTTGCAAGAACAGCTAACATGAGAGCCCTAAGGCAAGGAGAGCTCAGTTTTCCTGTAGATTCTAAGGTCATTACGACTAGAGCCAGACAGGGAGGTGTTTACCTTACTGAGCTAGGATTTCGGTTATGAAGCAGCCTCTATGTGCTGGATACTGTATGCACACATTACAGCTACTGTTGTTTTTTTTTTTTTTTTATCTCGAGGTTTTAATATATTTATTTGAAAACCAAGGTCTGTGAAAGAGCACACCAAATGGTCATGTGTTTTCTCTTCAGTCAGAGACTTGGCGACGAGTTCTTGAGGTGAGCACACAGCGAGGCCACATGCATGGAGGAACAGCTGTTTCATGTGATACTTGAAATAACTTTCTGTGACACCTAGCATTTGAAAGTTGAGAGAACAGAAGATACAAGTTTTTAGCTAGGAACTGGTGGTTACAGTTGGGTCTCCGGTTAGTTTGTCTGACCATGAAGCCTGCTTGTACTTTTGTTTTGGGTTTTGGTGGTGAAATTGTTTTTGCTGTTGTTTAAGACATGGTTTAATTGTGCAGTCCATCTTGGCCTTAACCGAAGCTGTCACCTCGAATTCATGATTCTGCCTCAGTTTTTTAAATGCTAGGATTGTATAGGCATGCACCTCTACAGCTGGCCTACTTTTACTTCGTTAGGTATGTGCATAATAGCCAAAAAATTCAGTCTCAAAGCCATTTACAAATGTGAATAAATATAACTTTAAAAAATATATGCCTTTTAAATACGCAACAGGAAAGGAAAAGATAATCAACAGAAATTAGGAAGTAGAATAAATTCATAGAGATAGTGGCATGCCACATGTATCTAGTTATTCATGCTGGCTTATTATAACTATTTTTTTAATCATTGAAACCTAGTAATTAAATTTGCATTTCAAAAATGTTGAGTTATTGTAAATAAGTGCTAATATTTTAAGATGCAGTAGGTTTCTAATTATTTTCTTGACATAAATAGCATTTTCTTGTATGTGGTTCATATTTTCTAGAAAAAAGATTGTTTTTGTGAATGTCGTGAAAAACAAATTCTTTGTTTCTTTGGAGTTCACTTACCCTTGCTATACATTTTCTATGAATGATGACATACCATATTTACAATACCAAAATTAGTTTTGTCACAAATAAGGGGAATTATTTTTTTGTATGTATTTAGTACAGGGTCTACAGGATGTCACTACACAGATCGGACTCATAGTGATCCTCCTGTTTCCAGCCTCCCAAGTGCTGGGATTACAGGCATGGGCTGGCAAGGCACGCTGGGGATCGAACCTTGTTCCCTGGGTCTGCCAAAGCAGGTACTTTAATTTGCTGAGCTATCTGGCCTACCCTAAAGGAAATTATTTCTGAAGAACATAAATAAGTCTTATTTCAGAAACAAGTCTGTGTAACTTTTTTTAGTATTACAAAGATTTTGTCTTTAAGAAAACACACCCGTTCTTAATTCAGATCTTGGCACCATAGAATAGAGTAAGCATTGGAGATACTGTCTGTGGAGAAACTTGGAAGCAACTAACTTCTTACATAAATTTTAATAAAGATGTGTATCATATACTGCATCTTTGTTAACTCAGTGTGACTCAAAAGGTATTTACCTTTACTTAATAAACTAAGATTTTAATTCTTTTATTGTCCATTGTGGGTCATTTCACTGAAGCACACATTCATTTATTAAAGAAATATTTATTGTATATTTATTAAGCATCAGACTGTATGTCCTGGTAGGAATACCAAGACAGTAAGAAAGCTTGTTTCTGTCATCAGGTAGCTGGCTATTTCATAAGATATGGCAAACAGTTACTGTGCAAGAAAATAACCATTTTACTGGAATCACATACAGTGCAGTGGGAAGAAAAGGAAAAAATATTCATGTTTTCTAGGAAGGCCTGACAGTCCCAGTCATAAGTGGGAAGCACAAAAAGAGGTGGATGCAGAGGTCAGAGGATTGGAATCCAGAGGGTTTGAACTGCATGGACACTGTGGGCCCTGGCTTTTTTTTTTATTCTTTACTATTTATTTATTTATTTATTTATTTTTCTGTATTTTAAGGAAGGGTCTACAAGGTGTTCAGGGTCACACTGCTAGATCAGACTAGTAGTGATCTGCCTGTTTACAGCCTCCCAAGAGCTAGGATTCCAGGTGCACGCCACCTCGCCCAGTCTCAACTGCCCTCTCAGGGTGCCCCTGGGGGCGGGGCTGGCAAGGCAGTTCCGGGGATTGAACCCCCAGCCCCTGTGCCTGCTTGCAGGTGCTTTAATCCACTGAGCTATTTGGCCGGCCCGTGGAACCTGAGTTACATGCAAGCAGATAATGGGATAGTACCAAGGCGTGTGTCAGGGAGGAGTTGACATGAGCTGGCACTGGCCTTTCCTCTCAAGAGCTGTGCCTCTCGCTTGAAACTTTGCACTTGTGGCGCATGTTGTTTTTTAATGCTAGTCTTTTCGTGAAATCAAGGTAAGTAGAAGTTAGGTATCTCATCTGCAAGACTTTTCTTGACAACTATTTCTCTGGCAGATGACTGTCAATATTTTCTGCTCTTACAGAAAAGTTCTTTATATAATATGTGGAGATCTTGCTACAACCTCTACTTCATCTAGCAGTGAAGTTCTTGTACCTTTTGGCTTTTTTTGTTTTTAATTTGGAAATAACTTTCTGTTTAAAGACAGAGGCGATTTCAAAGGAGCTATATTTTAAAGGTACTATGTACAGAATCTTCGGAACTTGGTTCAAAGCCAGCAGGTGTTTATAAGTTTGTAAATAAATTTGAGGGTTTTGTTTTTTAATTTGAGTTTTAAATGAATTCAGTTTGCCTCTTGTGTTACAAATCATGAGGGAAAAATGTTGTATTAATATGTCACTTGTTGAAAAGGGTTTTTAAAATATTCTCTCTGACCTCTCCTGAGGGAGAGCAGGGCTGACAGTGCAGCTCTCTGGCTTTCATGGACTTGTAGCTCTTTATTGTTGAAGAAAAAAGGTCTAGGGTTTTCCTGTTGGTTTTTGTTTTAAGACTTTACAGAGATCCTATCCTAGCAGGCATATCAACTACACTTTTGCTATAAAACTTTGTTTAAATGGTAGTTTGAAATGAGAATGTTTTTATTATTTTGTACATCAGAAGAAAGTAAAACTGGCCCTGTAATGAATTAGGGAACACAAATTATCCTGAGAGGATTTTTTTTTTATCCTGAAAGGATTTTATTTTTATAATCTATACTCTGTTTTCACACCTAGACATTGTAAGAGAAATTAGAAATCACATATAAACTCTTCCTGTTAAGTTTTGTCATGTGGTGTGGCTCCTGTGCGTCCAGACCATTTTATGCAGCGCTAATTATTTAGAGTCTCAGCTTCGCTCTGGAGTTAGCAGTACCTGATCAACCCTCCAACTGTAAAACAGTTTGAAAATCAAATGTAGCCTACATGCAAGACCCAACAAAATTAAAAGTGTTAAGTACGTTTTGGCAGTTCACTTTTATTATGCCCAGTCCTCAAATGTACCAGCAGATAATCATCTGAATGTTAGTTATTTTTCACATGCTTATGTGATCACACAAAAAGTACATGCTAAAAAGAAGCAGATGGTGACAGATGGGGAAGGTTGAATAAGGTGGTTTTGGAAACCTAGAGAAATGCACTTCTGTAATAGTGTAAAAATAAAAATTATTTGATAATCAAGTTAGAACTAACAAAAATTGGGAAAAATGACTTGCTTGTTGAGAAATACATAATATCTAGCGGTAGCAACTATTGAGGGAAAAAGGATGCAATTTTATCCAAATGCAAAGTGATATTTTCCCCCTACCAGCTGAAAATGTAGTTCCTGATGCATTCTTCTTAGTTGCTAGAACCCTAGCATAGAACCCTGGGAATGATTTTTATTCATTTTTCTTTAAAGTCTATGTTTAATTTCATTTAAAATATCTGAAATACATCAGAATATTTTGATAGCTATTTTGATGCAAGTATTTATTTTATGATAATAAATCTTGATACAAATGGAAATTAAGTTCTATGTAAATTTAAAACCAAAAATATATAGTAACTTTGTAAGCAGATAGTAAAGTAGTAGTGAAGACTAGCATGGAATAATAGGTGGAGAGAATAGACCCTAACTTGACAAATTCATTAAGCAGAATTGTACTTACGTACTTTAAATACAACAAGGAATAAATGGAGAAGATGTCACTTTGTGGGCTCTCACTATTATCTTTCGGAGGTGTTAAAAGAAATGAATGAGCCCAAAGTTAGGAACATTTGGATGTTTAATCTATAGGTACAATTAGTAGCACATATAGTTACATTTTTATTAGCCCTTGGACAGGGTGCTTCTGTATTCCTGCACGTGATGATATTAGTCTTAGAACTTCTGAGATACTTTATGAGAAGAAGCAGGTTGTTTCAGCCTTTCTAAAACTGTGTACAGCCGTACCGTCAGTTATTGGTAATCACATTACACCTGAGGTATTTGTTGCAAACCTTTATCGTCCTGGCATTTCTGAAAAGGTCTTAGCACCTAAATCAAAGTGAAAATTAAGTTTACTTAATTTCCTTCAGGAGCACAGTGATTAGTACAAATAGTTGTTTTCTGCCTTATGGTTAGAATTCATATTTAAGAGCTGCCATTTGAGCTGGCTTGCTATTAGATTGAACATGTTCGATTTAATTGTTTGCTGCGCACTACTTACTATTTCAGGTGATACTGGTGGTCATGTCATTGTGTCCCATAGTTAGGTTTTGTTGAAAATGTGCACTAAAATGGAACTCATGCCTCTCAGTATTTATATATAGTGGGTTTTACTCAGAGTTGTATTAGTTTTTATAGTACCTATTTTGCACATAAGCTTCAATTGTATGATATTGGGCTGTAACACATTAGATATGATCCTAGGTAAAACACAAAGTTTTCAGCATAAGAAGCATAAGAACATATATTTAAAAACTGCACAAACTTGGAACACTAATGATAAAATACATACAGTATGATAGCTATTTTTATTAAGATTACAATGACACAATTTCTTGGATTTCCATAATATCTGTTGCTTCAGTATTAAAAAGAAGTACCGAAATCTATGAGGACATGTATGAGTGTGATTTATTCACTACTATGCCCATTCGACTTGCCATTGCTTCGAGGACTTTTGCTTCCCTAGCCTCAGTTTGTTTTTGAAAACTCATTGTAAGCTGTATGCATTCTGGGTGGTGGCCAGAAAACTGACGACATTTCAATTCATAGTAAATGGCAAAAGTATTACCTCTTAAGAATTATTGGGGCAGTTGAGAAATAGTTAAAAAGTACATATTTATGGAGAAATGAAATTCATAATTCTTATGAATTGAAGTATCTATTTCTTTTTTTTAAAAAAACTAGTCTGTTTTAAAGTCTGAATTAGAAGATTTATCAGTCATTACTTTTTAGCAGAGACCTGTGATGTTGAAAATGGTTTAAGGCTTCCAGAAATGATGTTCCACATGTATCTCATGTATTAGTTACCTGAAATGCAGTGTTACTAGAAAAAAATTTTTGAATTTGTAGTAAATTGGTTCATCCAAGTTCGCAGTTTACTTTCACAACATAGGTGTGCAGACAGTTTGTTTAGATGTTTAATTTTCCCCCATCTGTTCTGTCAGGATTATTGATTGAACGGTAAGCCACTCCAGGGTACGCACAGCCTCCTTGTAATTGCTTGCCTTGGGAGCGTTGTGTGACCTGGCCACCAAATGGGAAGAGGTGTCCCTTCTGCCTCCCAGTCAACTCTTAATTGGTAAAAGAATACTGGGATGAACATATTTTTGAAAATGATTTGTTGACCAGATAAATATTTATATTCAGAACATTGATTGATATTTTAAAGTATGTAGTTTCTTATTTAATATTATTCTTTGAAATTAATCACTGTTTTAGAGCCTATTTATAGTGAGTTTTTTGTTTCTCTCACATTGTTGGTTTATAAATGGAAATGTCTTCATCAAAGGTTACTGAAATATTTACTATTAAGTAAGACTTACTGTGGCCTGTTTGAAACTTACATTTTGTTTTATCTGAAAGTAAATTGATTTCTGACTCCTGATAGGAGAATTGAAACTAAGCCCTTTTTTCCCTAGAGTTTGTGTGCTCTTTGAGTGTTTGTTTAGTTCTTTTGTCCTTTACCTGTTGGGCATTTGTGTTAAATGCAGGTATAAAGTATAGGTACATCCAAGATGGTAACATAGGAAAAGAAGGAGATGCCAGGTATCTGCATGCATAGCCACACTTTGGATGTCACTAGAAAGTCAGTAATGTTGATGTTTACGGGAGACGCGGACTAACTTATTGAGAGAAGTCTTTTATTGGATGATGTCTCCAGGAATATAATTGACCTGTAGAAATATACAAATTATATGTTGCAGTTTAATGGCCTTGGATTGTACTTTATCATTGTTGTCCTTCTTGTTTGTTTCTTTTTCTTTTTTTTTTTTTTACGGTACCAGGCATTGAACTCAGGCCCCTGAGCTTGCCAGACAAGCACTTATTCTACTGAGCTATCTCCTCGGCCCCACATGTCCTTCTTCTTTATATCACCACTTATTAGGGGCTTGCTGCTTAGCTCAGTTGTTTAACGCACCGAACTCAGGCACAGTGAACTGAGGTTCGATCCCCAGCTCCTCATGCCGTGCCAGACCCGCCCTTAAGGCAGCCTGAGCTAGCAAAAAAAAAAAAAAAAATGCTACATCACCACTTATTACACCCATGTCTCAGTCTTTACAGTAACCATGAGATAAATTAGCCTTTTTTGAGGGGATAAATGGTAAGAATCAAATTCATGTTAATAACTATATTTTATATGTTGCTGTAATTTTAGAAAAACAAGTGCTTTGAGTGAGGGAGAATTGACTTCCAAAAGTAGCATTATAAAAAAACACTGCTGAATTTAGAATAATTTGACTTTGGACTTCTAAAGTATTTCACAGTATTGTGTTTTGAAATCATTTAAACATAAGGAGAGAGAAAAAGGATATAGTGTGAATAGTGGACACACTTTGTATATTACACATCCACATGCAGAATATTGCATTGTATTTTTAGTTCTTGTGTGTGACTACAGGTGTTTGGAGGTAGGAGTTGAACAAAATTTTTTTTTTTCTTTTTAATTGATAGCAAAATCCTCCAAGTAGAGAGGGCAACTGAGTTGTTAGAATACGTTTACATGTCAGTAAGATAATACAGTACATCAGTATTGTTCACTACAAAGTGATACTGCGAACAGTTCTAATTATAGCATTGCACATCAGTATGTCAATTAAGGCACGTATGCTGAGAAGCAAAACCATTTTGAGAAGCAGTGTTCATTTTATAAAGTGAATACAATATATTTTATCAAGCAGATTTTTAAACAATAGTTTTATTTTTCAGTTGTGTTTTTCTCATCAAAAATGAAAAAGAAAGCCTCTTTTTATGTACTCACTTTCCCTTCTGGCTGCAAACCAGGTATTTAAACAAAAATAAAGGATTGCCAGTTTTGCCAGCTGGGGATGAGAACCCGGCTGGTGAAATGTGGGTTCGGGAGGCAGTTAATCCAGCTTTTATGCTTTTTATGGTTTTATGAAAAAAGAGGTTAAAAACCGCATTTGGCTCCTTTTCATGTGTGCCACTGTTTTGTTGGTGTTACAGGCATTCAGATAAAGATTAGTCAGACCTTTTCTTTTTTGCTATTAGGTAAAAAACTATCGATTAGATAATGGCCCACAAATAGTGCATTCTACTAATTGGCCTTGGCCAAATCCCTCAATCACTGAAATCACTGGTCCTTTAAGATGACATATGTAGTATTTTTTAAACGTAAGAATATGGTTAAAATGACCCATACTTCTTTAGGTTATCTGGGTTTTTATTTGTTTTTGTGTTATTATATACAAATTGAAAATTGAAATATTTTTGACCATTGATAAAAGCTAGAATTTGTTATCTTCCAGAAAGTATTTTCTTTAGTTAGTGCTTAACAAAAGATTACTGGAAAAACAACAATTGGACTTGCTGTGATTTACCATTGCAGTTCCTAGGCTTTTTTTGGCCCTGAAACAAACACTGATACTGTTGAATTAAAAATCTTTCATAGGGTTGTATCAATAGATCTTTAAGTAACATAGATTTTTTTTTTTGGAAATTTGATTCGGTTTTAAAATCTTCTGTCCACCAAAGTACTTTTCATAGTATTTATAGATAACCATACTGTAACTGTCAAATATATCACCTGTATCTCTGTGAAATTACTGGTAAATTTTAAGTAGCAGTCAATGGCATAATCTTCCACAAAGTGTTTAACCAAGGAAGTTTGGAACATTACAACTTTGTTCCTAAAAAATTTTCTATTGTATCATGTTATATAGGTTTTTTTAATTGATAAAATTTATGTCTGTGGATTTTTTTAAATGAGATTTTCCAAACCGTGAGAGAATTAAATAAAGTGAGCTTTAAGATTGTTCAAATAGTTATTTAAAATAAAATATTGGAATTTGCATATAGATGAGGAGTATCCCATGGAATGAGAAACCAAGTTTTATATATAGCCATGTTATAATTTAAACAGGTTGCTCCAGCATAACCAATTTCATACCTTTTTTTCACTGTATTTATTTTGTATCCAGTGTATCTTGGGAATCAAAAAGGCTTACACCAGTCCATGGTTTTTGTTATTTTTAATAAAAATTTAGTGAGTCACTTAGACTTTGGATACTAAAGTTTACTACAAACCAAGCAGTAAAGAAGGCTTATATTTATTTTATTAATCATTTTTCTGAGTTTAAAGATACTGAGATCCTAGGAAGTTTTCAAATTTTTTTGTTACTTTTTTCACTGATTTATATTAAAGCTGTTTTGTTGTTTTCTACTTAGGCCTTAAAGCAAAGTTGTGTAAGGTACTTCACATGGCCCATAGTCACCACGGTGCAGCTTTAAAATTGTAAGAGTTGGGCTGCAGACTTAGCTCAGCAGCACAGGGCCTGCCTGGTAAGTGCAGGGTCCTGCGATAGATTGCCAATACACACACACCCCCCAAAAAAGAAAAAATGGTTGAAGTCCACATTACTGGGCTCAGAATGAAAAGTTAAGTAGATCTAAGAGAAAAATACGCAGATATACTGACACCTTTAATTTTATACTCATTTTTTAAACATGGGCCATTTATGGATGTATGTTGAGTGTTCCACATACTTTGTGTGATTGGTACCTTTTGTAGGATACTTCATAGTTTTAAGGTTAAGATCTCAGAATAGACTATGGGCTTTTGAATTGGGAGGCATTTATTATGTAAACCTTTATATCTTATGAATAGAGCTTTAAACTTAATGTGTAATGCTGGATTGTTGTGCTGATTTCATCTTAGGTGTTAGAAGACAACGACTATGGCCGAGCAGTGGACTGGTGGGGCCTGGGGGTCGTCATGTATGAGATGATGTGCGGGAGGCTGCCCTTCTACAACCAGGACCACGAGAAGCTTTTTGAGCTAATACTAATGGAAGACATTAAATTCCCACGAACACTCTCTTCAGATGCAAAATCCTTGCTTTCAGGGCTCTTGATAAAGGATCCAAATAAACGGTAAGCCTCAAGAAGCACTTGGTGACTGGGGATGTGGCTTTACGTTCGGATACGGAATTAGTTCAGCTGCAACTCCAAGAAAGAATGTGCCTCTTCCTTCCTCTCACTGAGCACACTAACTTACTTTAACTGCATAATATAGAACAATTAACAGTTCTTATCCACTGTTTTCCTGATTTGGAAATTTCATGCAGATTTAACAAGTAAGGATATTGATAGCTTTGTTCCAAGGGAGCAGTTTCTTCTTCACCAGCTGCCTGGCCTTGTGGGCATGGGAGAAGCCTGTGGTGTTTTGCAGTTCAGGCATTTATGTTTCTGCTGATTTATGTTGTGGAAAGAATGGCCTGTTTCTTTTCCTTCCTCTAACCCCTAAGTATGATGATGCTTTTTTTTTTTTTTTTGTCACTTGAAAATAATATTCTTTTTTCCATGCATAACTGAAAGAGGTATTGACAACAAACAGACAAACAAAAGAACCCAATTTGTTAAAAAAAAAAACCTTTTACGTACTATATTTCTTTTTGTAAGTACAGCTGTGCCCTAGAGTCCTACAGCCTTGCTGCTTTGCTCGGTGAGCCTCAGTATTTGCTGTTCATGTTCATGTATTCATTTATATATATACTATTACTAGTACTATAGGATTAGAAAATTATTTGACTGGTACTAATTTTTCAATGTTCCTTATTATCTGTCCTTATATATGGATATGTGGACCCTCCCATTTCTCAGCATCTATATATTTCTCTGAAAGTCATCTATGAATTTCTTTGAAATGCTCTTGAATCTTAAGCATCTGGAAGATAGATGTTTTCATGTGTTGTTGAATTGGCCATAACTCCTCACAGTGTTGTGTTACGATGTTTGTTTATGACTGATGGCCAGTGGGTACTTATGGATAGGTTGAGTCAACAAGTGAAGGAGCAAATGAATCCTGAAATACAAGCTGTATGTACTTTTTTTTTTGGCGGCACTGGGGATTGAACTCAGACCCTTGCGCTTGCCAGGGAAGCGCTTATTCTACTGAGCCTTCTCCCTGGCCCCATGTATGTACTTTAGAAATGCTTTATTGCATGTTTCTAGCCTTTAAATTTATAAAGAATGTGACTGTACCTTCAGCAGAGTTAAACATAGTAACAGAGATACCATCTTTTTGTTTTGTGGGAAGCCATTCAAAAAAGGTGTTTGGTAATCCTAGCAGCTCAGGTGCGGCCTTGTATTTGTAAAATGATTTTGGTTTCTTTCTCAGGACACGTTCACGTCTTTGATCTTTGTGTTTTCAAAAGCCTTGTGCAGCAGAGAGAGCAGATACTGTTCACGTTTCTGTTTGATTGAGTGGGGGATAAAGACCTGGAGAGAGATTAAGTGACAGCCCAGGTCTCAGAGAAAGTTTGGGAGGAACAAGAGTAGAAGCGCCTTTCTTGCTACCTATTTGCTCTCTCTGTGCATCTTATTTACAGTGCATTAATTTCATTCAGGTTTTGAAATATGTTCTGTTTAATCTGCTTAGGTAACCCATGTCTGTCATTTTACCTACTTGATTTAGGGTCTAATATTGGGCTTCATCTCAGGGTAGTGAGTTTTTATCCCATCCCTTTCTGACTCCTACAGGCAGCTGTGGTCTCCTTTTCCATTCTTGCCCCCTTTTCGAACGACTGGTAGGTCAGAATTGATTTTCGTGTCTGTGTCCCTTTCCTTTGTTTGCTGTTCCCCAAGCCTACCTCATACATAGCACTAGCACATTAGGAACCACTGAGTAAGTGGGAGGGGAATTTCTAGAATATTACTGGCCTGGTGTATATCTCCACTCAGAGGTTAGTGGTGTTCTAAAGAAAAGGTGTGGCATTCTCAATCATCTGATACTTTTTTTGAAAATGAATATGTCAATCCCTTTACCACTGAAGTAAAGTATAGGGAAAACAAGGGAGAACAAGATATGTAAGTCTGTGCTCTAGAAATGCACAGAGTAATGAGGAACACAAAGCACATATTGATAGATGTTCAGGCCAAACTATGTGCACATTGCCGTTGAAATTATTGTCTTTGTCTAGGGTTCTCTGCTGGAGAACCTGAGCTGGCGCATGTAGGAGTTGCAGTTTTTCAGTGGCATTCAAGCAGAGAAATTTACATGTACAGTACAGCTAGAACTGCAGATGCACAAGGCATTTGAGAAGTTCAGTGACTAGAGTGCAGAATATGAGTTGGGTAACATTGGGAGATGAAGCTGATATGTTAGATTATAAGGACCTTGTGCTTCTTAGACAATATTTAATCTTTATTCAGGAAAGGAATGAGAAGCCACATTAAAATGAGAGTTTAAAATAGGAGACAGTAACCAGATCTGTCTTATATAAAGATAATTCTGGCAGCATTATGGTGGATGATCTAGAGAGTTAGGGCCAGAAGACCATAGTTAAGCATGCTGCTGGAATTGTCTGGATAAGACATGGGTCCTTCCGGAAGCTCTGGTGAAGAGCAATGAGCAGTGCTTCGTGAATGACTAAAGAGAAATTATGAGGAAGGAGGTGGAGTTAGGCTGCCTCAGAGCAGTCCAGCTAGAGTTCAGTGGGCTATTATTAGTAGGCAGTGGGAGCACAGGAAGAGGTTCATTGGGGTTGGGGTTGATAGTAACTTTTAATATGCCAAGTTGGAGATTTCTATGAAAAACACAGTTGGAAATGTCAGACAGTTCAAAATGACACAGCTTTGCTTAAGAGAAACATAGTAACTGAATATATGAATTTTAGGACCTTGAAAATCTTAGAGGTAGCTGGACACAAGAAAATAGTAGAGAAGATAAGAGTGTGTGGAAAGGAGGGCCTAGGTCAGAGACCTGGGAAGCAGAAGTTTAGAGGTAGAAAGAAGAGGAAGCCAACAAAGGTCTCTGAAAAGTCTATGGAAACATAATTAGAGACAGTATAATAGTACGCTTCTTTATTTTTCCTATTCATCTACCTTAAATACTGCCTGAAGTTTTTAGTATTCTTCACTGCACTGCTGTCAATTAAAGGGTCAGCTATCATTTTGCTTATTCTTAAATCCATTACTTTATGATTCCATCCCCCCGCCCCCGCATCTTCCAACATAGAGTTTATATGAAAAGCATGACCTCATGTTGCATTCAGTACACTAAGAAGAGAGTTCTGGGGTGTCTCTAATAGTGAAGAATCCAATGGAACGGTGACCCATGCCTCTAAGCCCCCCACACTCTGGGAGGCCAAGGAAGGAGGATTGCAGATTCAGTGTGGGCAAATTACTTGTCTCAAAATAAAAATAAAATATTCTGGGGATATAGCTCAATGAAAAGGCCCTTGGTTCAATAACCTGTGCTACCAAAAACAAAACAGAATAAAAATCATATTGGCCTTTAGTAGTCATAGATATAAATAACTCAGTTCAAGAACATTTTAAAGTCCCAACTTCATATTGGAGCACCATTGACGTGGAAATTTTTGACAGTTTCACACTTTGAGGAAGCATGTGTTAGCGAATGTCTCTCAGTTTCTAAAGTGGCAATCAAAGATTATAATCTTAGGCTTTGCATCGTAATTATGGATGGCACTTTGAATCTGTTTGATAAATATAGTGGCTATATCCAGAGCCGAAGTATTGGTGAAGTACTGTCGTTTCAAATGAAAATGAAGAACTGAACCTGGATTAGTCCAGAAATCTCAAAAGCTTAATCTTTTATCTATTAAATGATTAGGATTCTCTCATTCCAAGCATCAGGTATGCTTCCCATGCAGGCGCAGTACCGGCTATCAGCCATAGAGCTGTGAATAGTAAAACTGTAACCTAAGTGTAAAATAGTAGGAAAGATTTTGATTCTTTTTTCATCCAGGCCACTTTGATTCCTGCTTTGAAATGTTAGATTCTTTTTAGAAACATGTATTTAGGTGTTTCTGCTTTTCCAGTTCCCTCCACAGCAGCTTAGAATCATTGTAGACGATCTGTTACTGCCTCCACACTCCCCACACTCCAGGGCTTGCAGGCTCCTGTGGCGAGAAGAGCACAGCTTGAAATAGGGTGGAAAATAGTAAGGGTGGCCGCCAGAACACTCAGCATTAACTACGTACAGGTCGGCGGGCTGAAGGTTCCGTGCGTGAACGCCACTGTTAACGATCTGAGCCAATATGAAAAGCCTAGCTCTGGTATGCAGTTCATTTAAAGAATTCTGTGTAGAACTGAGAGTAGGAGGTGTGCCCCTCGAATTACATATCACCAAGATACTCAGGTATCAGCTGGCTGCTTATTTCTGATCCTGACTGGGTGCCAAAGCATCCTAGAGTTGTGTTTCTTATGTGTGATAGCCAGAATTCATCACAGTGTGTAATTACTTGCTTTTGATGACTGATTTGATCATCTTCCTACCAAGTGGTGTTAGAGTTAGTAACTAGTTGTGAGATATTTAAAAAATTTGTTAGCCAATTGCTTAATACAAGTCATTGTAAAAAAAGTTGTATAACTATAACATCCATCAACACAATGGATTCCTACTTCAGCTTTCACCATACTGCTGCTAATAAAAGTCTAGAAGCTCATGGCCACCACGTGAGCACCTCCTCTAATTGTAGAGGCCAAAGGTAGTGTATTAAATTTTATGATATCTCAGTAAAATTAGTATTAAAATACAAGTTTATGAAGTTATTTTGTTTTTTTATACAAGTTCTTATTTTCCTGATGTGGACATTTTGGAGGGCAGACTCTGTATACAAAGTAAATCATCACTACAAAAGTAAAGGTAATAAATACTCAAAGCTCAGCACTTCCTAATGCTTTTGTTACATGTTACTATTATCTAGGTTCTTGAGGTTATAGCTCTACAAAATAATATGTAATTACAGATAAGCTGCTATGATTGCTTACATTTGACAATCACAGGAGAATTTACGTGCCAAAACCGGTCAGTGCTACACAATTGAGTTTGATTTCTTATTTGGTTGTGTAGACTTAAGAAGGTGATGGAGAAATAGCTGTTAAAAGAAAATGTGGTATAGACTCTCCCCAGCTACAAAGAAGTACAAATTTCAAGGTTTTTGTAGAAAGTTGCATACACCTTGAGGTCATAGTGTCATGTGAGTGAAACGAACCAGCCACAGATGTTTCCGTGTCATATGGTTTCTCTTATGTGAGAAACCCTGAAGTGTAGTACATCAGAAGGAAAAGATGACCCAAAATGCACTCTAGGCTTCTGTGCGGTTGAGGGTGGGAAGGGAATCTAATGACAGAAGGGAAGGGAGTGGAAGTGGAAAGGATTAAGATGTGCTCTGTATACGCACCAGCTCCCTTCAACCAGTGTGTTCATTATGTATGACAGGCATACTGTAATAAAACAGAAAAAGGAATGGTTCATGACAAAAAGTAAGTCCTGGAGGAAGTATTAAGAGGGCATATTAAACTTAGAAGCATGTTTCATATGCATCTATTACATTGCAAATGGCACGAAAAGTAGATTAAATATTCTTCTACTGTTCCAGCACACAGTTTCTAACCATGAGTAAGACCAAAGAAAGTATGATACCCTAAATTCAGATTTTTTCCCCCTTTTCCCTTCTGCTCTCTTTCCTCTTGCTTTTCTGTTTTTCCTTAGTGTCTAATATACCTTATATTAGAAAACACCTGAATTTCAATTTGTTCAAGTAAATAAGAATATTGTCAAAAATAGGAAGAGAGAATTTTTTAAATTTTTAATTAAAATTGCAGAGCAAAGTTGTGCACTAAGAATGATGTTTCTGTGGCGTTCTTCTGTGATATGAAAATCGTTTGTTTATAACATTACTTCACAAACTGTTTTCCAGTGAACTTTATTTCATAATTTATATTCACTAAGGTTCCTTTTGACTTGAGTCATTTGAAGGCGGAAACTAATGTAGAGAACTGACAATGAGAACAAATAGCATTATCTGCCAGGTGCTGCCTGCACTCTCTGACCCTTGCAAACCTAATGCAGCAGTGTTGGTGCAGTTCCGGCTCCGAAGCACCGAAGTGCTTACTCCCTTCAAGTCTGTCTGCACAGTCGCAGCTCTTCTATTTGTTTGAAGCTAATTATTAATAATTCATTTGAAAAATTAGATCCTGCAGCAAAAGCCTTTTATTTTAACGGTAGTTTACTCTAAGAACTATTTGTTACTCATCAAATTACACTTTCACTAAAAAATTAATGTATTGTTTTGATATAAACATTTTGTGCTCATTTAATTTTATTTCTGTCCTCATAGCCTTGGTGGAGGGCCAGATGATGCAAAAGAAATTATGAGACACAGTTTCTTCTCTGGAGTAAACTGGCAAGATGTATATGATAAAAAGGTAGGACATGTTTGTAGCATTGTATGTATGTAAGTGTATTTTAACTACTCTGCTAAAAGGAAGATATAGCCAGAAACCAAGTGAATAAGTTTAATGATGTAATGACATTTTTCATTTTACTGTGATATTTAGATGATTGTTGAATCTCTTAGTCCAAAGTTTTATGTGTGATTTGTATTTCCCAAGTGCCTTTTGAAATTTTATTGTTTTCAAAGGATTAATTTATCTCTCCCCCCCCCCCCCCGTTTAGTAATTTGGTAGTTTGCCTCCCATTATATTTTACTAAAAAAAAAAACCTAAAATACATCAATGTTACATTTTTTTCCAAAGAACTAGCAAAAAATTATAACCTTGAGAATTTTTATTGTAGAGTGAAGACTTCATGCCAATCCTTATTTTGAAAATTTAAAGAAATATAGTTTTTATATTTAAAAAGTAATACCTTGAGTACCTTAGACCTCTAATTTGAAATAGAACCTTATTATCTACAAAAGGGATGCTACCAGTTATATCTTTATCATAATGTTACTGTTCTTAATTTAAACAATAAGATTTATTCTTGAATTTATGCTAGTGATTATACTTGAGTTTAGAAACATGAGATCATTGTGCTTCTTCTATCTTTTTTATATTTTTTGGTACTTCATATATTGTTGGTAGCAATAGTAATTTTGATGTTTTGATTTTTAAATAGTTATACAAAACTTTTATTATGAAAATTTCAGTAATTCATTTATTAGAATTTTTATGTTATTATTTTTGTTAGTCTATCTATTTGAGTTATTCCAGCTTTTCTTAATATTCCTTTTTTGACACATCAATCTACATTTTTGGGGGTTTGTTTTATACTAGGTATTCTTAGCTCCTTAAATAAAGATGGAGTGCTGTGAGAGTGGTGAGGAACACACCTCATGTATTTCATGTTTGCATTATGTTGTGCTGATAAGGTATATAGCTGATTTTATACCCATTTCTTACAACTAAACATTTAAAATATTCAAATATTCAAAGCTTCAAGTCAACCATACTCTCCTATTTTGAGTTTCTGTCTTGTGTTAAGGTGCCGTGGTATTACTTCACAGCTCTAATGAGATCATAAGCTCTCATGAGGATCATGTGACTAGTATTAGATGTCCTAAATGTTTATTAATGACATACAAACTGTCTAACATTCAGCTCATCTCATTGTTTGTGGTCTGTGTGACATGAATGCATGTGTGAGAAAATTCATGAGCTGTCAGTATACTATAAAGGGACCTGGGAAAGGTCAAGATCTTACTGTGTCTCCAAAAATAATGCCCGGCCAGAGTGAAAGAAGGAACATGTATTTAGTAGATAGTGATTCCAGTGTCAGTGTGGTGCTGCTAACTTAAGGGGCAAAACATGGACCTTTTCAGTCCTCCTATGAAACTAAGATACACGGTGGTGGTTTCCTTAGTGCCGTCCAGCTTTTCATGGTACATGATAGTTTGGCTTTATCTGGAGAAAAAAGTCTTGAGCATGACCCAGCATACCAGTGAAGAAGCAGGGCTTGCCTTGGCCCTGACCTCTGGGCTAGACATGCCCCACCTAGGCAGCCACCTGGTACGGACAGAGAGAGTCAGCAAGCCTGGCCCGGAGACAGAGACATACCCGCCAGTTAGGTATGTAGAGGACTCAGTGTAGATTGTTTTAAATTTAAAAATATATTGTAGATACCACTTAATTGGAGCAAAAGCGTAAAAATGTCTTTTGTTTCTTTTCCCTTTTTTTTTTTTTTTTCTTTCTTTTTTGATTGTTTGTTTTTCATGGTGCCAGACGTTGAACCTGGGCCTCATACATGGCAGGCAGGCGTTCTATCACTCAGCTCTCCCTCAGCTCTAAAAGTATCTTGCACAAAGAAACACAGTCCCAAAAACGGCCCAGCGTCCATGAACAGTAGACTCGCCCAGGGCTTGCTGCCACCAGTTTACTCGAGGTGTCCTGGTCTTCAGATGAGGGCGGCACCGACCCTTACTCTCTCCGGAAGATCAGTCTCTTCTTAGCAGGGCCCTCATGTTTGAGTCTCTTTTTCAAAAACTATGAAAATGTAATTTGTTCTAGCAGGTTTGTATCATGGAATAAAAATTAAGAAATTAATTGAAAGAACCAATCTGCCACTGGTAGAATTCAGTTAAAATGTCCATTCTTTGGGCGGTATAGATTATAAAGTAACTTATGAAACTGAACATTTTTATGGGTCCCTTATATATTTAAAGTGCGTAATTTATTCATAAGTAGTTGATCTCTAAAATCAGAGATTTTATTACTTTTATTAAGTATTGGGAGATTTATTCTTTTCACTGATTTATTGCATGATTATTGACCATTTTTCTAAAAGTTGTGGCAAATCTAAAAATAAAGACATACCAAGTTGCTGGTATCTCTGGGGTGATCTAAATCTCTGGAGGCAAAAATGGGGAAAAAAAGTGAGTTAGCATTAATTACAGGGAGTGTGACCACCGTGCCCAGAGCACCAGCCTAGAATCTCGGCCCCACTTCTGGGCTCACATGGAATAGTGGGGTCGTTTTCGCGCCGCCAGGCTTTACAATTCTCTTGCAGCAGATTCTGTTAATATGCATTAATCTAGGTGAGTTTCTGAATAGACCCATAGATTTTATGCTCAGTTTGTCAACATGCTAGGATTTTTTGGTGAGGTTCTGTTAAATCTTATAATTTAACAATGAGCTTTCAGATTTATGAATACAGTGTATCTCTTCAAGTTTTTAGGAGGTTTTTAATTCCTCTCAGGAATGTTTTATAATTTTCAGTGATTAGGTCTTATATGTATTTTGTTAGACATGTCATTAAGTAGGTATTTTAAACTTTTATTTTCATTTTGCTGCCAGTATAAGAAATAACAATTGATTTTTTTGTATCGATTTGTGTTCTGTAAATTTGCAAAACTCAGTTCCTAATTGTAGCATCTTTAGGTAGATTTTCTTTGATTCTGTTCAGAAATGATCATAATCTTACATAAATAAAATGTTTGCTTATTTCAAATCTTTATGCATTTTGTTCTTCTTTGCCTTACTATATCAGCTAGGACTTTGACTATAGTATTGAATAGAAGAGGTAAAAGTGGACATTCTGACTTTGTTTCTAAACATGTTTTTCCACTAAACTCAATGTGAAGTATGATGCTAATGGCATTAAGGGAAAACAAAGAACTCCATAAAGAAATTGGTAATGGTAGCTTAGCTAATGAACTAAAGTAATTCATGAGCTCATCTAGCAGCCAGACACAGGTTTCTAGATCTCATGTGCCAGTAAAAGGTACCCAAGCTCTTCGCTGCAATAATTGATCTGGGGGCTTGTATAGAAAAAATAAAAGATAAGCTAGAGGTATTTTGTGGTGTCAGAAAGTTCAGGAGAGCTCTTCTAAAAAGTCAGAAAGGAGTCAGCCCTGGGGCAAAAAGTGAACCAATTTTAGTAACAAAGCACAGTATTAGATAAAGATCTAAAGAATAAAATAAATACCCATGAGCCCATACTTCATAAATAAATGATCGAAAAAAGGAATATTGAGAAAAGGCATGCCTTTCTTACAGGTAAATTCAAGTTAATAGAGGTAGAAGGGGTGAGAGAAATAGAAAATCTTCCACCAGACATTAGTGTAAAGGGTGCTGCATACAGGACCTGCCCACGGGTAAGGCTAGCACGCAGTGAATGGGTGAGGCTTTCTCCAGGAGCATGAGGTCCACTCACATTCCATCAATGGAAAATTGTATGATTACGTTAATTCATCAAAAGAGAAAAACCATATGATTGTTGCAATAAATGCAGAAAATGCTTTTAATTTATGATTGAAAATTCAGTAAACCAGAAAATAGAGGAAAAAAAATATAAAAGTTGGTTCTTTAGAACAAAACTTATTCATGAACACATTTAGATTTGATTATATTTTCTTGATAAAGTTACCTGTTTATTATGATGATGCATTCTCTATATTCATGGCAGTAATTGTTATTCCCAAAATCTTTGTCTGATATTGACATAAGTAACCTCATTTGGCAGTGGGTGCTGGGAATCAAACTCAAGACCTCTTGCTTGCTAGGCAGGTGCTGTACTGCTGAGCTATGTTCCCAGTCCAAGGACAGTTTTTAAAAAATTTTGTATAATACATTTTTCTCATCATTTGAAGTTTTTAGACACCATGTTGTCTTATTCAGATAATAAACTATTTTAATGAAATATATATAGCCAGTTAATCATCTTGTTGCTTTTATCATTTTTCTTGTCTACACTTTTATGATATATTGAGAATTTTTGTGATTTCACTTTGTCTTACAAGCTGTGAATCTTTACTTTGAGATTGTGTTTAGAGTTTACAATACAGATATTTAAATGAACACAATCTACTTACCCATATCACATACCACAGAATAATTCTGTTCCCTCTTCCATTTTTTATTAAAAGTTTTTTTTATGTCATTTAAAAATTTTTCACAAGTTAGCATCACAATGCATAGTAATTATATTCTGATGTAAATGATTATATTTTAAGGTGACTGAAATTATTGCTTATTTATCATTTTAAGTATCTTTTGTACAAGTCCTTTATATAGATCTGTTCTTCCAGTAGATTTTTTCCTTCCTTCTCCTGTATTCTTTTTTCTTAGTCTTTATGCAAAGTCTAATTTAGCTCTACTTCTCAGGCATGAACTTTCTGGGTTTGGAAAGATGTGTAGAAAACAAAAATACATTTGGAGGAAGTATAGGATGGGAAATAATGGAAATGTGACATTTAGGAAGGGGAGAACAATATGAGAAGAGTGGAGCAGCGAAGTGAAGTGCGTGGAGAGGCTGCGTGAGGAGCCAGCAAGCCATGGAGAATGGAAACAGTGTGGCGCGGGAGGGTGGCTGTGGATGGCCTGCGCGCAGGAGGGTGGCTGTGGATGGCCTGCGTCTGCCTAAGAGGTGGGGCTGCTCCTGGGTTTGCCTATGCACTTGCCTGAATCCTGAAGCAAGGACGCGGCTTTAGATAACTGGACCTTTTCAGAATTTTTGGTATAGACTTTCAAGGAGAAGAGTCTGGAAAAAGAATCTAAGTTTTAAGACACTAATACACTGTGAAAGTGTTAAGGCGGGTAGATTTCACTAGAGAAGAATAAGGACAAGGAAAGGAAGGAATGTGAATTATCTAGTACTGTCGAGATTTGAGCTTTGTTATTTTAGTCTGAAAATACTGGGAGAATTTTGTGTTAAGTGACCGATTATAAATGGTTTGGGTAATACTTAATTCTGGATGGAATTGTTTCAGGGCTAGAGATAGAGCACCAAGACTTGAGAGTAAGGCTAAGAAGGAATGTGTGTATCTGGGAATTAGAGTTTAAGTAGAATTGTGGAAATGGATTACCGGTATTTCCAAGGAAAAGAGGAATGAGAAAATGGGTGACAGAGAAGGAGAGGGAATGAGAACACAGAAGACTACATACTGGACTACATATCTATGGTTGAGAATGGAATTTGGTTTGAGGACACATTTTTGCAAGATATGTTAAAATCATTTGTGAACTGTCAGACAAATGTTGTGGTAGAACTTGTCTTAAGTTGTGACTTTCTGCTTTCTGTTTGAGATTTTGGCCTGAGGAGTGATGAATGGCAGTAATGTAAATATTAATGATCAGTATTTCATGTAACAGGAACAGTAATGAGAGAGATGAAAGGCTAGGAACAGGTTTCTAGGTAGCTTCATGTTGATGTTTTTCTCATCACACTCAAATAATGGCTCGTTTTGATCCTCAGTCAAAGAAAGATGTGTTCCAAATATCTACTAGACATTTTACAGTCTTCTTTTGGTCATAAGGCATTTTCCAAGGCTGTAAAAGAACAGAGGCAGCTGTCAAAACCAACTTTTGCTATAGTATGATTTTTTTTTTTTTTTTTTTTGGGTAGAACCAGGGATTGAACTCAGGCCCTTGCGCTTGCCAGGGAAGTGCTTATTCTACTGAGCCATCTCCCCAGCCCAATGAAATTTTAATAGCTTAACTTCTAAAAGCACTCAAATTGGGTTAGAAACAAAATACACCCAGATTGTTGCTTATAAGACCTAAAACAGAATTTCACTGAACACTGGAGAAAAAGAGGGTGAATAAAAGTTTATGGTCAGATGTTAGGGAAGAGAAACAGAGGCAATAATAATAACCTGGATCTTAGTAGATTTTAATACACGCATTAGATTTTGCAAGTGTATTGTTTTGGCGTACATGCCAGTAATATGTCCTTTAAGGAAAGGTAGGATTTCATACTAAGTAATATCTACATATGAAAAGGCTTCAAATGAAAAGAGAGTTGATGGAAATGGACTTAGCATGTGCAGAAATAAAATTACTTTTAGCACATGTAGGCATTCAGGAATTTAATCTTTGCAGAGGTCCACTTTTTGGTTTTGATTTTTCGCCTAAGTTATTTAAGCAGAGCTCCAACTTGCAGTACCCCTGCGTCAGCCTCCAGGCACTGGCGGTGGAGGTGTGCACCGCAAAGCCTTACGCACTGCCTGCTGCGCACTTTTCTTCTTATCATTGCTTTTTCTATGTAATATAAATTTTGACAAGGTGTATTTCATTCTTTTAGCTAGCAGTATTTTTTATGTTTCTAGAAACTTCTTTGTTCTTCCTGTTATTTAGGAATGTACTGTTTAATCTATAAGGATTTTGTACTTTTACAGCTACTACTGATTTCCACTTTAATTCCATTGTGATAAACTGATTCACTTCCTTTAGATAAACAGAAATGGGACTGCTGGGTCATACAATAGCCCTAATCTGTTCTTTGAAGAGACTCTATGCTGCTCTCCGTAGTACTGCACTTTCGACACATCACACGGTATATAAACGTTCCTTTTTCTTTAACTCCTTGCCCACATTTGTTACTTTTTAAAAATAATAGCTGATACGTATCGTGGCTTTTATTTATATTTCCATGATTACTATGATGTTAAGCTCTTTCTAGGTATTTGTTGCCCATGTTTACTGTCTTTTGATAATGACTACTCAGATCACTTGTCCATTTTTAATTAGATTATATGTAGTTTTGTTATTGTTGAGTTTTTTGAGTTCCTCATATATTATGGGTACTCATCCCTTTTCAGATTAAAAATGTGCCCATACTTTCTCCCATTCTGTAGGTGAATCTTCCAGACTTTATTAATTTTAAGATTTGGGCTTTTTTTTTTTTTTTTTCTTTTTTTTTCCTTTTTTTTTTTGTGTGTGTGTGTGGCAGGCT
>NW_004524593.1:12118223-12125477 GCF_000260255.1 Octodon degus
CTGAGCCATCTCCCTGGCCCTGGGCTTATTCTTTAACATCCGTGATCATATTCGAATATCAATTTGCATTTCTGTCCTGGACTCTATGTTAGAAATCTTTTACATATTCACTGCTTATGCTTCTGAGTGTCATTGTCTCCACCTCTGGCTCTGCCTGGCACGGCTCCCTTGGGGTGGGCACCAGTGCTTGAGCCCAGCACTTCACACGTGAGGCAGATGCTCTGCTAGCGGGCTGCGGCCCTAGCTATTTTATATAAACCTTTCATTTTATGAGGGTTTTTTTTTTTTCTTTCTACCTCCTGTATTTTAGGGAAAGGTCTATAGAGTGTTCAGGGTATCACTACTAGATCAGACTCGTAGTGATCCTCCTGTTTACAGCTTCCCAAGTACTGGGATTATAGGTGTGTGCCACCATGCCCAGTCTCAGTTGTCATCTCAGTGTGTCCCGGGGCCGGACCAGTACTGCAGGCCCAGGGATCAAACCCCTAATCCACTGAGCTATTTGACCGGCTCCATTTTATGAGTTGTCATTCACCCTTTAAAGTACTTCTGCACTTCAGTGGATTTTACATTATTCACTGGTTATGGTGTGACCATCACCAGTACCTAATTTTAGAACACTTTGGTTTCTTAATTCATTCTTGAAGATTCAAGTTTTTTTCTGGTATTACTCTCCTTCAGTGCAGTTGGCAGAAAGGGGGGGGGGAGAGATTGATTTGCTTTTATCAAATTATGTCTTTATTTTGCTTTGATTCTTGAAGGACATTTTCACTGACTATAAAATTTGAATTGAAGGCCAGGGAGATGGCTCAGTAGAGTAAGTGCTTCCCTGACAAGTGAAAGGGCCTGAGTTCAATCCCCGGTTCCACAAAAAAAAAAAAAAGAATTGATACTTAACGAGCACCTATGTAAATATTCATTCTCTTATGAGTTGCATGTTTTGCTAGCTCTTTTCATCGTGTGTGTGTGTGTGTGTGTGTGTGTGTGTGATGGCTTTTTTGTAATACATCATCTTGAATCATCTGAGCCACATTCCCAGACCTGGAGTTTGCTGTGTGGATTTTCATGGAAAATGTGGAAGACAGAAGCAGCAGCCAGATTGTAGCTCGTTCATGTTGTTACCTACTACGTGGTGTTGGCATGCAGTGGCGGTCGGGCCTCACCTGCCCCCACCCCGACGCTCTTCTGGGCAGGAGTGTGCTTCGCTCTTAACTGAGGCTCTGGCTTTTGCACATGGGCAAGGTCAGGGCCAGTGAGGCCCAGGTCGTGCTCAGCGGCCCTCTTGGGCTCCACTCGTGCTGCTGAGGTTTCCCTCTTCTTCTCTCCCTGCTTTCCTTGGATCCTCCCTTCTCTGCTTACTCCTTTAATGCTACATCAGATCCTAGCAATAGACACGAAGACAGCGGCTTGCAGGTGGGAGGCTGCCTGTGCCATTGCTCTCCAGTTCTCACGCTCACTCACTGTTTGCTCCTGCTCCTGACTGGTGCTAATCTGAAGTATCCGCCAGAGTCAGCTGATCAGTCAGCCGGAGGAGGAAAGACTAGGTTAGAGCTCATAACACTGCGCCTTGTTCAGAAACACTAGCATCAAGGTAGCAGTATCGTGTCCAGTCCCTGCTTTTCAGAAGGCTCCTGTGTTTCACAAATGAGAGCCTTTATCCTTAGCTTGTGTAGGTGAGTCCTCTCCGAGAATAACTGAGCTCTTGGGATGGAGTACTGTACCTGTGGGTGTTTGTGAACAGCATCACCCATACACAGACAGTGCGGCGAGTGCTTATATGGTTATTTATTTTATTTTTGATATTGAGACAGGGTCTTGCTGAGTTGCCTCTGCTGACCTTCAGCTTGTAATCCTTCTGCCTCCGTTCCCCCCCCCCAATAGCTCCCAAGAATTACAGGAATATTTCTTTTTAAACGAGAAATTTTATCAAAAAGAAAGCAAGAGTTTAAATTTCTGGGAAGTACTGTTAAACATACAAATTATCCACATAGTATGTTTGGGTTTTTTTTTATTAATTTTATTGAGAAACAAATAGCAATGAGACAGATTCAAAACAGGTTAGTAGGACAGTTATGCTAATTAATACATTGCATATTGTTGTCTTTGTAGAGTTATAGTACAAGATGCAGACATGATATCCTGTCAAACACTATTAGTACAAATCTTCTTATTCATTTGAGAGAAAGTAGCTGTGTATCCCGAGATACACATAGTACATTTAAAAACCCTTCAAAATTTTGACAGGAAAACGTGTGTATGGAATAAACCCTTAATGTTCCGTATAGCTAAAATACTAATTCGGAGGTATCCAGCATATGATACAGTAGTTATATCTTGAGGTCCTACATACTTTTTTCAGTAGGATCAAGGTGAACAGTATGAACTTCAGTCAGTGTTTTGTGGTTTTGCATAATGAAAAACAGTATACTTATTTGAATTGCTGGTTTTATGCCAAAGAATTTATTTACTCATTTAGTCATTCATTTGGTACAGGGTCACACTATGCAGCTTGGACTCATAGTGACCCTCCATTCTCAGCCTTCCCAGCACTGGGGTTACAGGCAGATGCCCACATGCTTGTTTTGGGGGCTGTCATGGTGCACCCAAGGTTCCAGGGTGGGCATGGCATGCAGTACTGGGGATTGAACCCAGGTCCTTGTGCTTGCCAGGCAGGCACTTAGCCTACCGAGCTATCTCCCCAGGTCTCAAAGATTTTGTTGAGATGGCAAAGCTTAGGTATATGTCATAGATCATCTATTTTTGGTCTGAGCCTTTTCCACACTCCTGCTTTTCCAGTGCATGCATCCATATATATGTTTTTCATAAAAAATAGAGATTAAATAAACCAGAGTTTCCACCTGACCTTAGCTATTCTCTGATATTATTTCAGAGAGGTAAAAATTACATCTGATTACTATCCTTGGCAAATCTAAGCAATACATAGTGCTGGCAGTTTTTATTAAAAATATGTTTGCCCAAGTATTGTATGTATGCCAAAGTAAAATGGCAAGCCAATGTGGTGGCGCACGCATGGAATCCCTACACTCAGGAGGTGAAGAGCGGGGGATCGATGTGAGTTGAGGCCAGGCTAGGCTAAGACAAACCTGTCTCAGTCTACAGACAAACCAAAACAAAAAGGGTAGACAGTCACAGTTTTAAGGGAATTAAGGTACCTTAATCACTGTCTCTGTTAGCGTTCTCTGGAAGTTTCCGGTCCTACTTCATATTTCTTAAGCACCTGGAGCTGAAACAGAAGAAGAATACAGATAGATTTTTATTAGCAACTGCTTTGTTGCTGAGGAAGGTCTTTCAAAGGCTTTGGTGTTCATACACCATGCTGCTATTCAGAACAGAAATGCCAAATATCACTCATTCCATCAAGTTTAAGAAGTCTTCCTCTCTGTTCTTTCTCTTACATTATCAAGAAATACAGAGATACTTACTTTTTAGAAGGATAATGAGTGTTCCAGTGACTTGTTACCATTTAGAATTTGGTAGAAGAGTCGGGTGTGGTGGTGCATGCTGGGGAAGACTGCTACAGGTTTGAGACCAGCCTGGGCTACATAGTGAGTCCAGGGGCAGCCTAAGTTATGCAGCAAGACCTTGTCTCAAAAGTACATACATGCATTTATACATACATAAACAAATAAATTTGGTACCAGAGCAGTGTGTAAACTTGGGTGAAGTAGGTTTGTTACCATAATGTAGGATTGAGATTATAAGGAAATTGCCTCTTTATCCCACGTCAGCTTCCCGGTACTGTAACAGCTTTCCAAGTCAGATTCCTGTTACTGGAACATAATATCTGAAGTAATCAGCTTAAGAAGGAAAAAGAGGGCCGGCCAGAGAGTGCAGCGTTCTAATGCACCTGCTTAGGCAGGCGCAGGACTAAGTTCAGTCCCCAGTGTGCCATGCCGGCCCTGCCCTGGGGCGTGCTGAGACAGTGACTGAGACTGCGCGTGGTGGCGTGTACCTGTACTCTCAGTGTTTGAGAGGCTGAAAACAGGAGGATCACTGTGAATCCTAGTCTAATCTGTGTGACGAGACCCTGTAGACCCTTTACTAAATATATATATTTTTTTAAAAAAATGAAAAAAAGGGAAAAGATTCATTTGTCGCACACAATTGGCCTTGATCCTTTTACACCTGTGGTGAGGAAGTATCTCTCAACCAGTTAAGGCAGGGTGGGTTACTTAACTCATGGTAGCTAGGAAGTGAAAAGAAGAGAAAGAAAGCCTAAGCCCACCCTCTGTAGGGCTTCCTCTTCACATTATAAAACCTCTCTTTAGTCCCCAGCTCTTAAAGGTGCCCTACCTTCCAGCAACAACAAAGAAAGGGCTGTTCCAAGCATAATGCATTTGTTGGGAAGCTACATGGAGTTTAAAGTTAATAACTATGTACCGAGTGGCACATGAAAACTTCGATTGATAGTTTTATTGATTAGGGTTCACTAACAGAGTAGAACCGGTAGCAGCTCTGTACGGGATTTGTTATGTGGGTGTGCAAGATCATAAGCAGGTGCACCCTCCTGAGCGTCTGTGCCCCGGAGAGCCAGGAGAGCCAATAGCAGCTCTGTGGAGGCTGAGCCCGAAGCTCCTGGGGAGTTGCCGTGAGAGGCCGAGGAAGCGAGTGTGATGTCCACAGCCGAGGCGGGAGCAGAAGATGCCCCTTTGCAACCAGAATGGAGCTTTTCGAACACAAGCCCACTGCTCCCTTCTTCCCCTTCATTCCAGCCAGGCTGCAAGCCTGTGGGATGGTGCCACCCATTGTAAGCTTGGGTCAATTTGCTGGCCTCCACACCAGCTGTCTCTGGAATCCCTCCCCACTGGTTCCTGATGCAGCCAGAAATTGCTTTACAGATCTGCTAAGCATCTCTTAATCCAGTCGGGTTGCCAGTCACAGTAGTTGCGCATTACTTTGTGAGTATTTTATCATTCCTAAATGGGAGTTACATTGTGCCAGTTGATACAGGAGTGTTCTGGGAGATGTGACCAGTGGAAAAGAAAGAAGACATGGGCATGCAGGTTTAAAGGAAAGACAGAAAAGGTGTTATTTTGCTAGGGCTGTTCTAACAGTGCCACAGACTGGGTGGTTTAAACAAGAGGAATCTGTTTCCTCACGTTGCTGGTAGCTGGAAATCCAGAGTGAAGGACTGGTTCCTACTGAGTCCTCGTCCCTCGGTTGCCACTGCTCATGTTTTCCCGGTGTGGGCATGCGGTCTTTCCTCCCAGCTTATGTGCGCCCATGTGTTCAGATTCCTGTTCCCTGTAAGTATACAATATTTAGATTGGATTCAAGCCTGCTTCCTCTCTGTGCAGTTGAGTCACCTCTTCAAAGCCTCCCATCCAAGTACTGTTACCCTGTGGGGTGCTGGGGATTAGGTCTCTAACCTAGTGGGAGACCCAAGGCTTAGCCCACATAACAGTGCTGGAAAGTGTTTTATCTGTTGTTTAAAGTAAATGTGTAGTTTTCAGATTTGTGATGAATCTAGAATTTGGGCATCCCCAGTGAGTACGTAGGAATGCGCATGTTTGCTTGTTGTTGCAGTATTTTGCAGGTTATTCCCCATAGCCTTTCCATCCACATAAAGGTGTATTTTTGCTCTGGAGATATTCGTATTGCATTGAATGGTCTTGTCATGCTTCTGTGGGGGTTGAGAGACAGGATAATGCCGACCAGTGCCCATATCTGTACTTTAGCTCATGTTTCATGAAACATGACAAAAGCAAAAGCAGTTTTCATACAGAGTCTTCAGTGGCTTAAGTGCTGCAGTAAAAAGACTGAGAGCAGAAGACCTGGGTTCCGCTGTCCCAATTTTTTGGAAATCATTTCACTACTGTCAGATTTAAATTCTTCATCCCTACGAAGATAAACTGTATCAGAGCAATATAAGAGAGAGTAACTCTGTAAATTTTAAAGGATTCAAATAATTTGAAGCATGTTGTCTCTGAAATGGAATTTAAAGTTAAAACAGAAAGGTACAAAAAAAGAAAAAAGAAAAGAAAACCTCCAAATGTTTGAAAAACTAAATATAATAGTAAATAATCCATGGATCAAAGACATAGTTGAAAAGTATAAAGAAAACAAAACATGGGTAGCTTTAAGATACAATACTTCAAAGGACATTTATAGTACTGTATGATTAGATCAGAAAATAAGAAAGCTCTAAGATCAGTGCCTTTAGCTTTTCTTCTAAGAAACATGAAAATGAACCAACTAAGCCTGCAATAAACAGAAGAAAAGAATAAAGGTTCGAACAATAACCTGTGAAACATATAGCTAAAACTTGTAGAGAAAATCGATAAAAGAAAAACTAGTTCTTTGATAAGATTTAAAATTTAAAATTGATATATTACAAACCTGACTGCACCAACAGTGGGAAGTCAGGTTATCGTGCAGCGCGAGTGTTGGGACCACAAGTGGTTCTATGAGTAGTAAGCGGGTAATAGGGAAATATGCCATAAACCTTATTCTGGTGAAGTCAACAATTTAGCTGCAGTGGACAAATTGCATGAAAAACACAGATTACCAAGAAGTAGATGTGAGTAATAGTCATAAGTGGTGTTTTGGGCGCTAAATATATTAGTAGTCAAAAATCTTTCTCACAAAGAAGACTCCTTTCCCACAGGTCTTCAGTTCTACCAAACACTTTCGAAATAGTGTCAGTTCTTTGCAAAATTTTCCAAAAAATTGAAGATGAAAAAATTTTCCCTATTTGTGCTGTGATGCTACCATTAACCTGATATCAAAAGCAAACAAATAGTCCATTATCACTAATTTGAGTTTATTCTAGGCATGTAACATTGATTGAGCCTTTAAAAATAAATCACAAGGGTTGGGGAGATAGCTTAGCAGTCTGAGCCCCTCCCTGGCAAGCACAAGGACCCAGGTTTGATCCCCAGGACCGCTTGCTGTGCCAGTACCACATGCCAGGCTGGCCACCGAGACTGGGTGTGGTGACACGTGTATAATCCTGGTGTCGAGGAGGCTGAGCCTGGAGGGTCACTGTAAGTCCGAGCTGTGTAGTGAGACCCTGTACCAAGTAAGTAAATAAATGAGTATCACAGCAGCTCACTATAGTAACAGATTAAGAAAGAAGTATCTCAATAGATAGGGGAAAAAGTCAAGAACATTCAGTATCCATTTATGATTTTAAACAAAGCAAAATATTTCCAGTAAATTGGGAGAAGGAAAATCAGTCAGTTGGATACAGTGAATCTAAGAAAAACTTACAGCTATTCTTTTTTTTTTTTT
>NW_004524593.1:12125922-12134115 GCF_000260255.1 Octodon degus
TGTGTGTGTGTGTGTGTGTGTGTGTGTGTATGTATCAGTAGGTAGAAAATCTAATGGAAGCTACTGTTAGATTTTTTTTAATCAATTTGCTGTTTGATGCAAGATTGCAAAATATAATTTTAATAAGCTGTAACAGAAAAATACCATTTTTCAATAGCAATAATAATAATAATAGAAGTACTTATATGTCTGCCAGAAGACATGAAAAACCTTTACAGTGAAAACTCAAAAAAAATATTGTGGAGAGAAATTATTGATGATGTGAATAAGTGGAGAGATACATGTGTGGATTAGAAGCCTGGATACTTTAAAGTTGTTTATTTCTAAATTGAAATAAATACTGTGTTTATTAATATGAATTCAGCACAGTGTTGATCAAGTCCCAACAGGCTATATTGTAGAAATTGACAGGTTGATTATAAATTCATAAGTGCAAAGTTTCTAGAGTAGATAAAATAACTTTAAAAAATAACAAAAGTGGAGGACCTACACTTACTGTATGGTTTAGGACTTACTGTATGGTCAGTTGACTTTCAGTACAAGGACAGTGACATTTTAAATTTAGTTCACTGTACAGTACTAAGTTCAGCATTCAAATGGGGGGAAATTCCCCATCATATATTAACCAAATATATATCAGAGTCCTAAAATGTATCAGAATCCTAAGATATAAAGCTGCTGACAGAAAGTCACTGAGAAAAGCTTTGGTGGTATTAAATTATAAAACCACTTTCTTTTTTTTTTTTTTTTTTTTTTGGTGGAACCAGGGATTGAACTCAGGCCCTTGCGCTTTCCAGGGAAGCGCTTATTCAACTGAGCCATCTCCCTGGCCCCAAAACCACTTCTTAATAAGAGTAAAACCATGTCCACAAGAAGAGAATCTGGTAAGTTAGACTTCATCAAAATGAAGAACTTACTTTCTTCAAAAGCGCTATAAGGGCCAGCCAAATAGCCCAGCGGATTAAAGCGACTGCTTGGGCAGACGCAGGCCCTGGAGTTCTATCCCCTCACCTGCCATGCTGGCCCTGCGCTTGAGGCCTGGCCAGCGAGTGTGGGGGTGGTAATCCCGGCACTTGGGAGGCTGTGAACAAGAGGATCACTAGGAGACCAATCTATACAGTGAGACCCTGTCCTAAGTACAGAAAAAAAGATAAAAAAGCACTATGAAGAGAACAAAAAGTCATAAACTGGAGGGACATGTACAGGTCACAAGCCTGACAAAGGATGTGCACGTGCAAATACACCTGCAAAAAGAAGAAAAAAACAACTGTAAAGATCATGGTATGGAGAAAAATGGTCAGAAGTTCAGCAGACATTTCACCAGAGAGGAAATAAACTTGTTTAAGTGCTCAGCGTCGTTATTCACAAGGGGAATGTGAGTTTAGAGGCCCTGCAGAGCACACCACGGTGCAGCATCTCAGATCACAGGCTGGGCCAAGAGAGCGCGGGAGGCCAGGATAGCTGTCCAGGGCGGCGGCAGGAGTGGTGAGAGGAGCCAGGAGGCCTTAGTGTGCCACAAGCTACGGTTGGGTCTCTGTTTTGAAAACAGCCTTTTAGCTGGTCCTCCCCCATCTTTTAGAAATGTGATCTGTCCAGAGAATACTTTCTTTTGCATATCTTCATACATTATTAGGCATTTTAAATAATCTAGAGATGAGTTTAAGAAATTTGGGGAATGTGTGTAGGTTAAATTCAAATATTTTCTTTGTCCAGAGACTAATCTCAAGGCAGTTTGCCTAATGTAACATGAATTTGGCAGTAGTGAGAGTGGGGAATGCAGTCATCTAAAACCAGTTCCGTATTTCTGTTTCTGTAAAATTCCTATAAAATGTGCGCGTTTCTGTCTGCCTGTGTGCTGCTTTCCTAGCACCATGACAGCTGTATTCTGTTCTGCGCAGCACCAGGCAGAGCAGTCTTTCCAACTCCAGGTCTTGGCTGGGCACCCTGTGCTCCAAGCAAGCGTGCTGTGTCTGCAGCCCCTGGGACCTGGGCTCCCTTCCCCACTAGGCCCCCTTTCCTGCACCCAACGCGAGATTCCCAAAGAAGGACATCCCTATCCCTCCTGGAGAAGTTGCTCCAAATCTTTTCTAATTACAGACATCTTTGAGGATCCAGGAAATGTTGGAAAAAACTCTGCATCTAACTTCAGAGGCTGCAGGGAGTCTCTGTTCCCAGGCAGAGCAGGCACGAGTGCTGTCTCAGTTAAGCAGAGCTTTTTTTGAAGAGCAAAAGCAGCTGTCCATCTGTGACCAAAGGAGTAACTGTTAAAGTGGACCTACGTGCCAGGTGTTGTAGCACCTGGAATACCAGCCACTTGGGAGGCTGCGGCTGGAAGATGAGACCCTGCCTCTAAATGCAAACAGAGGGGCTGGGGATGTACTTCACTGGCAGAGTGTCTTTTATTCACTCTCCAGCCATGAAGGAGGGGGAAACTCTTTCTTGTGTTTGTAATTTCAACCTTCTGCTGAGCAAGAGGACAGGAAAGGCAGCAGGGAGGTGCCTTTGCTGCTCCAGGAAGGGCCATGTTTTGTCAGTCACGGATGTCTGTTGATGCTGCATGTGTTTTGTTAACCATAAAGAGATGAGGCAGTTTCCAGGGTTCTCCCACTCTGCATGCTCCTTCTCACTGACTGTGTACAGGACAAGCAGGCCCGCGCTGTGCTGTCTTCAGACTGTTGACGGAGAAGCCGGTCGCCGTGTCTGCTTCACACAGCGAGTTCGCCTTGGGTGTTTGCTTTCCCCAGTTTTAACCTAGAACAGAATTTCCCCAAGTTGGAATCTGTTAACCACTCTTTTCCTTTTTTTGTGCAGCTTGTGCCTCCTTTTAAGCCTCAGGTAACATCTGAGACAGACACCAGATATTTTGATGAAGAATTCACAGCTCAGACTATTACAATAACACCACCTGAAAAATGTAAGTAGATGGTGACTGATAGTGTTCTAAAATAACTGAAGAAAACACACAGCCTGTGTGAGAGGGGTTCTGTCTTTTCAAGGTCAAAGTCCATTGTAAAAACTTTCTGTGGTGACTTACTGTGTCCATCCAAGATGGCAGAGCTCTGAGTAGGGAAATCAAAAGGTAGGCACAAGACAAGTTTTCTGGGTAGAAAAAATGACCTGTGAAAACGCCGTAGCCTGCGTTAGAGTCTTTAGCCTTCTTTGCCGTCCAGTAGATTCTGTTGACAGCAGCTGGAAGGATCCTGAAGGGCAGTGTGGATGGCAGCCATAGCTCACTCACGCGCAGTCCTGAGAGTTGTGCCGGCTCTGAGCTCCTCCTAGCTGAATAGTTCTTAAATTCATTTTAAATAGAGTACTGTTGAATTAGCTTTCTCTTATTAAACAGTAAAGTCATTGAAGATATACTTCTGTTTGCTCTTAATTTTGATACATATAAATTAAATAAAAATCTATGAAGATAGATTTCTCAATGCACTTTTCAAATTATACACTAATGTGTCAGCCCTGTGTGGTGGGAAATACTGTAAGGCAGTGGCCTTTAAGAAAAGAAATTACCAGATGCAACTTGTAGATATTCTCATGACACGCTCTTTGCCTGCCATCGATCTGGGAATGAGAGCAGGCTGGGCTTTGAGTGCTACTGAGATGAAAGAATTCTTCAGGGTGTGCCCTGTGGCTCATGCAGTGCCCTCGTGCTTGGGCTTCTGTCCTTTCCCTCCATTCCTTGCGTTTCTCTCTGCTCATTGATTGGTGCTGCTGATGCCCTGTGGCCAGTGAGATGGTGAGATGTGTGGTCCCAGTCCATGGAGCAGGCATCGCAAAGCAGACTGGCCTCTTCTGAGCTACGAGGCCTCAACCTGGGGTCCTGGCTTTGCAGTAGAGACACTCCGGACAGCCCTGTTACTAGTGCTTCCTGGAAGTCCCCCCCACTTTTCTCTTTTTTGTCTTTTAGATTTATAACAAGCTAAAGAGTTGTTAACATTCATTTTGAAAGTGCAGAAGTTGAAATTCAAAAGAAAATTGAGTTGTCAAGGTCCCATAGTTAGTGCCAGCCATAGCTACGAGCTGGGCACACCAGTCTAGTGGTGCCTGGGCTCAGTTGTGAGATGCCAGTGTGTTGAAGTGGGATCGTGTGCCGTTGCTGGAATTGCAGGAGCACTGGGAGCCAGGCTGTGAGGAAGCCTGTGCAGCAGCGCTGGACACGGGCCCTGGCCCCTGGCCCCAGCATGGACATGGCGGCATAACGGTCCACAGTGCCTGGGAGCATGTGCTGGGCTGGCATTTGGATGAGCCGTGATTGTACTCAGGCCCTCATTCCTCAGTTTCTGGCCTTATGGTGGCCGCAGCAGATTCCCCTGGATTTTGGGCCCTGGCAGAGCAGGGCCTGCCTGCCTCTCCAGCCACTTCCCCTCCATCTTCCACAGCGACCCCCTCTCCAGCCACGCCTTGATCCTCTGCACGTCCCTGCGGCTGGGGCTGGGGCATTTCTTGTCCCTGGGCTGGGGGTGCGCTTTGCTGCAGATTCTCACATGCTCACACCGCTCTTCCTGGTTCTTCAGCTCTGGGCCGCAGAGCCCTTACTCTCCACCAGCTGAGGAGCAGCACAGCTCAGCCACCCCATGCATGCTTAACCTGTGCCTCTCTTTGTTGATTATTCTTCTGGTTCATTGGTTTGTCCTCTGTGTCTGCCACTAGCTCTCAGTGCCTCCAGTGTGTTTTAACCCCTGTTGGCATGGTATTTGGTGAACATTTCATAGAGAGGTGATGTGGGCTGGGAAGAGGCACTTGTGACATCTCTTTTCAGACCAACCTGTGAATTTGGAAGCCATTGAAATAGGTAGCCTCTGGAAAGAGAGGTAGTAAGTGGATTTACTTCAGAAAGTAAAAAACAAAATCTCCTCAGTTTGGAGACAGTGAAGATGGACTCAGACTTGGGGAAGCCGCCTCTTGTCCCATCTCTGCCACCCACTAGCTCTGGATACAGTGGCAGGTCCCTGTGTCCTGTGGAGAGGGGAAGAGCAGGGCCAGGCAGTGTCTAGGAGGCCTCTGTTTGTCTGTCATGGGCTTGAGAAGCCGTCTCTTTAGGAAAGACACCTTGAATTCTCCAAGCATTTCAGTGGCGTCCAAAAACCAGAGTAACCCATCCACACTGCTGGCTTTTCTGTGATCTGCTACAAAAAGGTGACAGTTGGTCAAATATGATAGCCCGAGGTGTGGGTGGAGATGGGGAAGTGAGGGAGACACCTGCCTACACCAGAAAGCCCAAAGCAGACCAGTTGGAAAATCTGCGTGGTAAGAAGTAAAGTAGAAACTGTCACAAATGCCTCCATATGACTGGCTGCATTGTAAAGCTCCATCATGGACAGAACATCCACGCCAGTCATTTCCCCTTCCTTCCCCTGTAACTGTCCTGCTAAGAATTCTCATTCCTGTGCAGAACTCCACGGTGAGCTCTGTGTTTGAGGATGCTTTCAGTCCCTTACCACGACTTCTGGAACACAGCTGAAATCTAGGTCTTCAGCTTTGCTAATTAACAATGAAGAAGCTGTCTACACTATTTTCCCAGCATAACACATTTTATCACAAACAGAAGTGTGTCATTTCAGAAGTGATTGTGGAAAAGGATGGGAGAGTGACTGCCAGAACCCAGACCTAGCAGCCACCTCCCAGTGGGGCAGACCTGGCTGTGGCCCGAGCCTGCGGAATGCTGTCTTCCGTGGGCAGCGGAAGTCATGTGTGGCACTGCTGTGCTGCAGGGCCCTTGGTGACTAGGGCAGGTGAGGAGAGCGTCCCCTACCTATCCGCCCTGCAGCATGGGGCACCTGCTGTGTCAGGCCAAGGGCAGCGGTTTTTAGTTTGTTGGTCCCTGGATGAGCCTGGCTTCCCTCCTGCGGCACAGAAAAGAGTCAGGGAGGCTTCAGCTTGGCTATGCTGCGCTAGGCCCGCGCCCCTGCAGGCTGAGGAGCGGCACGGGCGGAAGGGCCCAGCAGCTCACGCACCCGGCTGTGCTCACGGGCGCGCAGCTCGCTGGCAGTTGTCTTCCCACTTGCCACCTTGCTTCTATAAAACAGAATGGAGTTATTTTTTAGAACAAATCAGCAGTTAGAAAAGCAAAATGTTCCATTTTCCACAAACAGCTGCAGTAACATGCCAGATTGTCCTCACTAGTGTTAATTAATTGAACAGATTTTGAAATGTGTTGTCTTTTGTTGTATCCATTAATGGTCCTCTGCCTTCTTAGAGAAAAAGAGAATTTCTTTGAGATCTGGGAGCTTTTATTGCCATATAATTACATTTGTTCACTGCTCTTAAGAAAACTGGGCGCTGGCTGCTGCCTGGATCTAGACTTGGGCATGGCCGAGGCAGGCTTGCTGGTACTGGCTCTGCCCTGCTCTGCCGGCCGTGCCGTTTCTCATGCTTTCGAATCCCCAAGACACTGTATCTGCGGGGAAGCTGCACCCAGAGGTTGTCATGCTGGCATGCCCCCTCGCCAGAAGAGGCCTGAGAGCGGGGAGCTGCAGTGGGCGTGGGGTGTCAGTGGCCTTAGGGGCTGTCCAGGCATGGGGTCCTCCAGCGTGTCTGTGACCCTCAGGCATCTTCCAAGTCAGGAGTGCAGAGGATGTGTTGCTGACGTGGCGGCAGAGGCTGTCTTCGTCCTCGGCTTGGGTCTTGGGGTCGCTGCTTCCCCGCAGAAAGCCCACACTATGCTGGAAAGCTTCTGTCCCTGGCTGGCTGCACAGGACAAGCCCTGATGTGCCCGCCGTGCTGCCCAGGGCGTGGTGTGTTTGCTGTGCAGAAACACTCAGCCAAACAAAGCTGTTCCTGAGGAAAACTGTTTCTTTGCTCTGTGATTGGCACCTGTCAGAATCTGAACACTCAGACTTCAGCTGGTTTTTCTATGGAGAGGCTTCACACCATGTCACTCAACAGTCCTGCCCTCGATCCTCAGTTCCTGTGGTCCTCGGGCCTGGAAATTCTGCTGACAGGCTTGCTCTCACTCCTCAGAGTGCTGCTCTGCCTTGGCCTGTGGAGTCCTGCCCCAGTACTTCTGCCTTCAGGGTGGATCCCTCTCCTCCAGTGACTTTAGAGGTCACTAACTCTGGTCACTACCAACTGGTTCTCGTTTGAGAATCATCTTCATTGAGAAGGGAGTTCAGAAAAAATGGCCAGTAAGAAATGTTTATGTGCTCTTCAGACAGTGGTGCAGCGCCCCTCCCTGGGGAGCGACAGGGTCACCATGCAGCGCAGAGGCTCTGGCTGGCCTGCTCGCTCTCTGTCCATGAAATTGGTGCTCTGGGAGAGGCTGGCAAATAAAAGGAATTAGTAATGTACCCCTTTCTAGGTTTGGGGGAATAGTTCTTATGCTTGAACACAGAAGGCTGAGTATGTGACAGTCACCTGCAAGGAGCTTGGAGTCAGGTGTTGGGGTGGGGGACGGAACTTGTTTCACAGCTTGCACTGTGCACGGTGGTGCAGACCCATCTCACCACTTTCATCAGTCTTTAGGCTAAAACTAATTTAAAAAGCTGCCCAGTGGGCCACGCATGTACCATCAGGGGGTCGAGCTGCCCAGCAGCGAGGCATAGGTGCTATGGCCCCCAGGAACCTGTTAGAGCAGAGCCTTCCCCGACAGGCAGGAGGCAGGGGGCACATGTGCTGGCCCACAGCACTCAGTGCAAGCCCTGTCTGGGGTGTGACCTGACATGCACACTGCTGTCGCAGAATGTGGGGAAGAGCAGTGTGATCGCTTGCAGTGTGTTTGGTTGGTTGGTTTTCTGTAGTACTGGTGCTTGAACCCAGGGCCCACTCACTGAGCTGCTCTCCGAGACTGAGTCTCATTACACACTGAGTCCCTTGGGCTGAGCCCAGACCTACAGTTCTCCTGCCTCTTAAAAGGAGAGGTTTGTTTTTTTTTTTTTTTTTTTTTTTTTTTCGGTAGAACCGGGGATTGAACTGAAGCCATCTCCCCGGCCCCTAAGGAGACGTTATTAAAGATGATCCCTGATTAAAAATTCTGTTCAATAGTATTTTTCACAGTTGTATTGAATCATAAAATTTTGATGTGTTAGGGATGATTTTATAGTATTATTTCTTCATAGACTGTTGATGGAAAGCAGATAACTTATAAAATATAATTACTATGGGGCTGGAGAGATGGCTCAGTGGTCTAAAGCACCTACTTAGAACAAGCTTGGCAAAAGCATCAGGGACCGCGGTTCGATCCCCCAGCACCAC
>NW_004524593.1:12134245-12200506 GCF_000260255.1 Octodon degus
AAAATATATAATTACTATGTTTTACTGATGAACACATTTATGAGAGCTGATGTCTCTGTTAATCCTTCTTATGTTAGAAATTAAAAAAATAAACAACAGACATAATGTTGCAAAAACAAACATAAAATTAAAATAGCTGTTTCTTGCCCACAGACGATGAAGATGGTATGGACTGCGTGGACAATGAGAGGCGGCCGCACTTCCCTCAGTTTTCCTATTCTGCAAGCGGACGAGAATAAGCCTTTCATTCTGCTACTTCACTGTCATCCTAGATGTATCACTGACAATGATTCCCGGACCTCCCCACCGTCCTCGCTCTTACAGGCAGCAGGGCACCTTCTGACATCCCAGACAGCCCAGGGTCTCCGCCCCTCGCCACCTTTCACCCCCATGAGAACACACGTACACAGACACACTCCCATTTTTGTTTTTTGCATGAAATTGTATCTCAGTCTAAGGTCTCTGCTGTTGCTGCTACTGTCTTACTATTAGAGCAACTTTAAGGAATAATTTTATAATCTGTGGAAGTCCCGAGCCCACTGTTGTTCATCTGTGCACAAATTGTCATCTTGATCTTTCGTTTTCGTTTTTCCCTAACAGTGAAGGCTAAATGAGATACACTGATTCTAGGTACATTTTTTAACTTTCTAGCAGATAAATCAAAAACTAATTAGACTAAGAAGATTTAGTTTCTATTTCCAAACAAGCAGTTGTGAAGGGTGGTGATGTGCATATGCACAAGCTTAGCGAAGCAACTCTGACCAGCGCATACAAGTAAGGGTATGTCGCTAGGCTTTAGCTGGAGTTCACTAGCAAGCGTTTGAGAGGACTGAACAACTGGTAAGATGCACACGCATTTTTCATTTCTTTCGGATACTGCGAAGGAAGCCCAGTATCACGTGTGGACGTCCAGATCTCACAGGCAATCACGGGCAAGTGAACGTTGTTCTACGAGAGCGAAGGCACATACACAGACTCCCAGTCACCTAAAGGGTCTAGCGTACACTCTGCGCCAGAGAGCATCTTTCCCTGCGCCTGGCAACCTTTTTCCCGTCTTGATATTTATCACCTCTGATGGCTGAAGAATGTAGACAGGTATAATGATCCTGCTTTCACCAAAATTGTACACCAAGGTAAACCAACAGGTGTTTGCCTTATTAGTTTTAATTTTGTACTTTTTCAGTTTTAGGTGATTAGCTTTTTCTCAGATGTTAAAACTTTGAATGTCCTTTTATGATTTTGTTTGTATTACAGTAGTATTTATTTTTTAGTGATGAAGAATTGTATGTCGTTAGCAAATGCAGCTCCAGCGTCCATGCAATAGACTCACTGCAGTTTCTTTTGACCCACGTGCAAGGAATGCACACACTGATGCGCATCACGCACTTGTCCTCCTGTGTAGAAATTTTTTTGATAAGCTTCTGAAATTGTGCACATTGATCAGAATTCGGCTTTGGGAGAAGAGATTCTGTCATTTAATCCCTTGATGCTGAAAATGAGAAAATCAACTATTGATGCCAAGGGGTTAGTGAAATAAAAGGCTGTTGCTACTTGTTCACTTGAGAATTAAAATATAGGATGACCTGGCAACGTAACAGAATGAAGAAAATTGAGGCCCGAATGATGTTGAGAAGTGAACTTTACTTGGCAAAATGAACACATTGCAAGCATTTATGAAGTAGTGAGTAGAAGAGAAAAGCCTGATGTGTTCATTCTGATCAAGGTACATTTATCACTGAACTAAGCCATCAGGGAAAACAAAACAGAAAGAACACCTCTAGCTTTGTTCTGTACATACTCATGTCTCCAGATCCCAACACTTCTCACTGAGCGGGGACATGGATGCAAACCTCATCTTTCTCCTTCATAATGATGATCTTCAGATTAAACCCTTTGGTGCTAGGAGCTGACACTTCCCAAAGCAGCCTATGATGTCCAAGGGGCAGGAGCCCTGCCTGTGGCGAGCCGGAGGCACAAGCTCCCTGGAACGACCACGGAGATGTATTCTAGTTAAACAGCTCCCAAACGAAGACTGCATCGCGACGTAGTGTCATGGTTGCTTTGTGAGAGAGCAAGTGACTTTCTGGTAGGGAATCATACCCATCTGCAGGTGTCTTAGCCTCCTGATGCTGGAAGTGTGGACGTAGAGCTCTGCAGACCACTGCTGGCGGTGGGTGGGCCGCTGGACTGGCGGGGGTTAAGGGCATTCTATTAAGGCAGCTAAGACATATTCAGACATAGATTTTGTCCTAGTTTTTCATATTTCTACCTGAGTGACTTTCATCCTTAGCATTCAGTAGGAAGTTACAGTAAATGGTAGTTCATTCTTACATCTTACAGATTAACTTTTTTTCACTTGGAATTATGTTGAATGTTTCACAGCGACAAAGTAGACTAGAGGGTGTGTCCTCTAAGTTGTCTTGCATCCATTTGCTAAGAAAGAAACAGGTGAGGGAAGAGAAGGCTGAGAGTGGCTCATGTTCAGAGCATTTGCTCCTTAAGAGGGAAAGCACGACACTGTACAGGAAGCACAGAGCTTTTGTTGTTTTGGTTCCCCTCCCTGATGCAGTCTGAAGGTGATTTCCGTGACTTGGCCAAGGATACTTCGGAAAGATTGATGATGGGCACCGGTAGTGCCCAGGCTGGCCACTCCTCACAGCCACACGCAGGGCTCAGTCGCCCTCTCTGAGGCCGTCAGTGTCACAGAAAGTGTGTTCTTGGCATCGATTGTGAGATTTCTTCCTGTCACTCCCAGTCATGTGGCGTGAAGGCGTGAGTGAGTGCAGAGGGTGTGCAGAGGCAGCTGTGCGGCTTCCCTATGTTGCCCATGGCTGTCGTTTCACATTCTGGCAGTAGGACAGCCAGAAACCTGGAATCTTCCTGTCCAAATCCAGTTCCCACTTTGCAGACTCCAGCTGTACTGTCATGAAGTCTGACCTCTGTCCCAAGGCAGCCGCCCTGGAGGCACTGACCGCTTCTGCGTGGGCTGCTGGCAAGGGCTGCTCACGGCTTCGCTTTCCACACCAACCACACAGCATTATTCCAGTCTGTTTTCCATTTCCCACACCTGATTCTGGCTTCTCAAAGCTGACTGTTCTTGTGGGGCCACTTGCTTCTTCTAGAGTACAAAAGTAAGGGCCTCCCTTACTAACTGCAGGGTCTATATACTACACCTCAGTGTACACACTTGCTGCTACCGTTTGTACCGTCCACACTAGACCTTCCTTATCTTGCTCCTGGTAGTGCATTACAGGCAAGCATGAAATGTAAAGTATTTATTTAAATAAAAACAAAACCTCTAAATTGGTAATTGAATTACCTCCCTGTAGCTTTATAGTTTGTGACATTTCTTGGCCTTGCTAGTTCTTTCATTAGATCCCTGAAAGATTTGGTCACCTGGGTAAGGATTTTAAGCAGACACAACTATGAAACCAAGAAACTGTATTACTGTTACTGTTGGTCATACTAAAACTGCTTCTGTCCTTAAGTATATGACCCACAAGGATGTGAAATAACTACAAGAAACTGTTTTTGTACACTGTACATCCTTAGTATTTTTACACGTATATGATAGGGATGCACATTATTTTCCTTCGTACAGACAGCTTAAATAAAGCACTATGTCAATCTGCTACTTCTCTGTTTGTTGTTGTTGGATGTGGTTCTGTAATCTCAGAAAATTAAATACTGTTCTGGAAAAAAAAAAAACTTTTTTAACAGCCCCACTTGGTATTAACCTTTCCAGAATAAGATGTGATAGCAAATATGTAAATTCTTCTTAGCCCGAAAACACATGGGGATATTTTTACTCCAGTAAAATGGCAATAGTGCAGTTATACAAACTTTGATGAAGGGCTACTTCCAAAGGGGAGACACTGGGCTCTCAGCTTTGGGATTAAGACAGATCTACTGTGAAGCCAAGGACGGAATAGGTCTGGACCCTGGGGATTCGCTTAGATCCCAGTCCTCCTCACAACAAATGGTTTGGAATTCTTGAGTGTAGCTCATCATTGATGTCTTCCTGCTAAGTTCAGCTCTGCATACTTCCTTCATAAGAGTGTATTTTTAACACTTTGTGGCAGTTAATGAACTTAGGGTTAGTGGATTGGTAGGGTGGCTGGTACAGTCTGATTTATGTGGACTCCTTCCGGATGGGGCCTTTTTCTGATTTTACCTCATAAAGCTACTGTTGTAGAACTTGGCTTTGCTCCTGTGACTCAGCCAGAGAGCAAATGGCTTTTGGGACCAGTCAGTCAGGCATCTGTGTACGTCACACAGCCAAATTTGGGGGCATTTGTACATGCGCTGTTCTCTCACAACCACTGGGGTTGAAGATCCAGGAGGCTGAAATAAAGTGACCTCTATAATTCTTTAAAGGTGCTATTTTTAGAATATTGTATAATTTATTCACAGTATACCTAAAACAGAATTAAGGACAGCTAAAATATCTCATGTGACCGCCTTTACGTCTGGCACATTGGTGGAAGCGGAAACTTCGGTGTGGAAGTGCTGCTGCCTCGGGCGGGGCGCCCAGCCCAGCCCAGACAGGACGGCCGTCTCGCGTGGCCGCCCGCCGCCCTCAGCCTCCCCGCTGGGCCCGCACGGCGCGTCCTGACCGCGCCTTTGGGGAGGGCAGGGCCAGGGCTGGCCCCAGCTGCACCACGGCTTTGGTGGCTCACGTTCCTCAGATAAAGCAAGCTTCCAGTGGCCATCTTTAGTCCTTTGAAGCATTTGAGGGCTTGACTGTGTATAGTAGAAATACTATTTTAGACTAAAATGATCTGTGTACAGGTGTTTGATATACTCTCTCAAGTAAATTTTCTTATGTCACGGAGTACATTTGTAGGCTCATGTACTGCTGTGGGGGAAAAATACTGACACCACTGAGCCAAAGATACTTTTTTTGTCTTTTTTGTTGTTGTTGTTCGCAGAATGGAAAGAACAGTGCTTCCTGGTGTCTCCTGAGTATGCACACAGTGTAGGATGACAAGTAGTGCGTGTTTGATTAAAGACAAAAGCGAAGGATGCTGGGTAGATCACAAGCAGGGAAAGAAAAGTGAACGGCGGGAAGAAAGTTTGGTCCTCGATTACGTACTTTGGCCTATTTAAAATATGTGCCTTTTTGGTGTGTTTTGTTCATCACTACTACAAGATAAGGAAACATTTTGATTCAAGTCCTTTAAAAGTTCATTTATTAAAATTCCTGTGTATAATCAAGCATAGAGATGAGTGTATCTCAAAACTGACTTAAAGCCATTTCTGAGAACATCCGCCAGCAGCTGTCCTCATCCGGGTCAGACTTCAGCTCTAGCCGTCCGCAGTGCAGGGACAGGAACCATGGCGAGAGGACCGGCCCCGTGCAGTCTGAGGTGGCGTCGCCCTGGGAAGGTCGTGGTATGTTGTGGCATATTACGTACAAATCAGATGAATGTAAATATCTTTGTAAAGCATTTATTTCACTGTTTCATCCAGGTCAGCAATCAGATTGTGGCATGCTGGGTAACTGGAAAAAATGATAATAAAAAGTAAGTTTAAATAGATCTTTGTTCTTTAATGTGATTTTTCTTCTCATTTGCTCATTAGTTACTTTTTATTACTAAATTTTGATGAAAAGGTGGTGGAAGATTCATATTTATGGTTGTATGCAAGGCCTCCCCTGGCCACAGTCGAAAGCCCACGCAGCCATCTGATCTGTCTCCAGGCGGAGATGCTGGCTCGTGCTTGGATGCGCTCACACCAACCAGACATTACAGGGTAAGAGGGGACACGGCAGGATGTAGGCCGAGGGCCCCTAAGAAACTTCCGGTGACACAAGACGAGCCAAAGTCAACTGTTGAACTGCACACAGTTTACTGTAGCAGAGGCACTTTCACACAGAGCCTCCCACCAGCTGGAGGAGGGTCCTGTGTTCTGCAGCCTCCTGGTGGATCCCACCGTGCACACGGGGTCCTGGGAAGAAACACGTGGGTCAGCAGTGACTGCACAGCATGCCAGTGGCCATGGCTGCTCACCTGGCCCGAGCCCCGCTTGAGGCAGGGTAGGGATGTACTCATGGTTCTCTGTGGCACAGCTCCACCTCTGCAGGGTGGGCCTTTCCTGTTCCGGTTTGCACTCAGGTAAATGGGAAGGCCGAGTAAGAGCACGCCTGGCCTGGTCATCCTGTACCCAGGACCTGTGCTCAGGAAAGGGTGGTGGACCTGTTGCTCCCCACAGCACTTCTGAGCTAGATGCAAGGAGGGCTTGTCTGCCCAGGTTCTGCCAGGATTACCTGTTAGGGAGTTCTAAGCTGGGACAGAGAATGAAACCAAAATCAGAATTCACCCGGGGCCGGGGAGATGGCTCAGTGGAATAAGTGCTTCCCTGGCAAGTGCAAGGACCTGAGTTCAATCCCCGGTTCCACAAAAAAAAAAAAAAAAGAATTCACCCAAGTGAAGTCTGGAACACTGTCTGCTGCCTCACTTCACATGTCAAGAGTGTGTGCGAGACCAGTGAGGGCTTTGCAGCAACTTGTGATTGGAAGGGTTTCCACCAGGGCAGTGGGGTCTCTCAGGGTTGGGAGGCTGCCACCAGGAGGCCACTGAGCCCGAACCCACAGTGTGTTGAACTGACCCAGTGTGGCTCTGCACAACAGCGACTGTGTGTCCCTCCCGCCAGTTCCCCAGTGGCCTGGCTGTCCCCATTCCCACCCTTAGGGAGGAGGAGGACACACACAGCTCACAGGGACCATACTTTAAAAGAAATACCAAGGGAATTTGGATAGAAAACAGCCACACACATGATAACAGAGGTAGACCGAAAATAAAAGCACAGTATGTTGCAAGCCTTTTGTTTCTTGTTTCTATTTTTTAATCTGAGTCCCGGGAAAGTGGCCTTGCCCAGGAGTTCACGGTGCCCCGCGGCCATGCGGTCCTCTCTCATCTGGCATCCCTTCCCCACCGGCTCTCAGCCAGCCCTGCGGAGATGGTCACCTCCAGCTCCTGGGCCCCTGTGGCATGGCACAGATGTGAGGTCCCTGGCATGTGCAAATGAAGTCTGACTTTTCTCCCTGGAGCCAAGCTGCTGTCCCCGTCCTCACTGGTGTCCTATCTGGTCTGGGTTTGGGGGAGCCTGCACTCATCCTCACAGCACATCGCTGCACCTCCTGCTCGCGCGCCTACCCATGGTAGGCTCCAGCGGGATCTGCCCCGCAGCCCTTTCCGTCCCAGCCGTGCTGAATGCCCCAGCTTGGCTGAAGCTTCCCCAGCATGCTCTCCGTGACCCCTCGCAACCTGCAGAGCAGCCTCGTGCAGAGGCAGAGGCGTGGGCAGGCTGAGGTTCTGCCATTGTTTCCTAGGGTATCAGAATGCGCGTGTCCAGCTGGCTCCGCCTTCCACGCCTATGACCACACTCTTGCTGCCCAAAGACACAAGTACATGTGCGGCGCGGGCGAACTGCAGTGTGAGCCCTCAGCCAACATCCCGGCCTGATGCCTTTCAACTTGTCACCAAGGCCCCTCTGCAGCTCTCTGGGGTGCTGAGTGCCCCTGGATGCTGTGGCAGCTGCTCTGTGAAATTGCCCGGACAACAGAGATGTACCCTGCCTGCCGGCCCCTAGTGCCCACTGGTCCCCTTGGTCCCACTTTAAAGCCTGAGCCTTCGCCACAAAACTGGACTCTTGTGCCAGTTTCTGAGATTGACTGAGTTTGGAGTTTAGTAAAGGAGTTGTTGCTCTGGGTGAGCAGAACTGTTCCCCAGCTGTGGGGTATGTTGGCCCGCGCTGCTGCTTGGTTGCAGAGGGCTGGAGGCAGGGGAGGTCCCAGGGTGGTGTGTCCCCCAGGCTCTGGCCACCAACTGTCCTTTGATTTCTCCTCATTATCATACCAGCCCTTAGCAGCCTCCCAAAGGCAGTGGGCCCCTCCTCTAGCAGCTATGATCTGACTGTGCGGCCATGACAGCTAAGCGTGCTCTGGTGCCTGGTATAGGACGCTTCTAGCTACAGAGGGGCCTCGCACCCTCCTGGGTCTTTCCAAGCTGGCCCCAAGTTTGGCTCCATGGTGGCCCTGGTCCCCTCCTCACCATGGCCATGGCCCTGCTCTCCTTACCTTCTCTCCATTGCTTGCCCCCAGCCCCTCAAGAACTGTGTTCCTGCTCCTAGGCTTCTCAGGCTCATTCACTGCTTCCCTTGCATCTGTACAAAGGGTCGTGGTGCTTCCTCTCGGGGCTGGAAGACCCACCCTGGCCTTGATCCTCACGTGCTTCTATCAGCAGCTGCACGTCACATACACCTACAGCTCCTTGCCAACAGGAAGCTGGGTGGGTGGGGGGTTGGGCTCAGGCCACGATCAGTGATCAGGAAACTAAATGACTGAAGGGATGCGCAGCTGTGATTTCACCCAGGCAGTGTGACCTCCACGCCCCACTCTGAGGCTCCAGGTCCTGCCTGCTCTGACCTGGCTGGGGAAGGGACCCTGTGTGTGGAATTCAGCAGTCTGCCTGGAAGTCACCCGTGCCTGGGGGCAGATGCTCTCCCCAGCCTGCAGCAGCAGTGGGGCAATGTGCCCGCAGAGCAGGCCCACACCTGTCAGCAGGCAGCGCTGCCCCCCACGGAGATGTCTGTCAGGGCCTCGCCCTGCTGATGCCAGCTACAGAGCAGGGCAGGCGTTCACAGCAAGGCCAGTGTGGCCAGCGTTGCTCATGCACCATCCTTGTTGCCCGGCTTCTGGAGAAGGCATCAAGCATGTGGCCTGAGTGCCTGCGGCAGAGCGGACATGGGAAAGAGGCCTGCCTGCAGGTAGCTCTGCACAAAGGGCAGAGGCCGGCGCTGCAGTGGGGCGAGCAGGCCAGGCCAGAGGGCTCAGTGTGGGTGCCGGTGCCCACAGGGCCCGCCCCCTGCGCCACGCTTCGCCATGCGGGATTGAGCGCCTCATCTCCCTGCTTGCCGGAGTCCCCAAGAACTTTCTGCACATGGGCAGGTGTCTGTGTTTTATGTGAACCATGTTTCCATGGTAAATAGATTTTCAGACTTCCCAAAGGACAGACAGTGTCACCAACAGCAGCGCGGAGCCTCTAGCTGCCTCGTGTTTGAAAGCGTTAAAAATGAAGACAACATTGACATTTGGGGTTGTAATGTGACGGAATTACAGTCTTTTAAAGGCAAGAACCACTTATCTACACTACATGTAATATTCAGTGTTTTGTTCACTTGTCTAATTGGATTAAAATATTTAGCTCCCTTTAAAATCTTGATTGTGAATTTATATTGCTAAATGTAATGTCTGACTCAGGAAGCAGTAAGTGGAACAAATGTATCTGAAGCCATATACAATTCAGCTTAGTTTTCTTCCATGATTCTTCTGAAAAGATTCCCTTTCGGACAGTGAACTGAGAACAGCAGTGCAGGCCTGGCTTCACCAGAGCCTGAGAGCTGTGCGGGATTAGCTGAGCGCAGGTCGCCTAGTGCCGAAACACAGTTAAATGGCCCACACTGGAGTTAGTGGCCAAGTTTCCCAGAGGCTCCTGAGACCCTTATGCTGGAACACAGCACCTGGGGTCTTATGTCATTCCTTAAAACTACTCAGGCAGCAGGGAGTTAATGACATTTTAGCTGCATATGTTCAAGTTTATTTTAAAAAAATATGCAAGTCACTTTGGTTGACAGTGTCTTGTACACAGTTTTGAAAGAATCAGGGCAAACTTTAACAGAGTCAGTTTTTATTTGAAAAATATTTTCTGGGAATGTATCAGTGTTTATTTTTGAGACTGACAATTCGGGTGAAAATCAGGATAAAAACAACAAAACAACAATTTGGTTGAAATCAAATTGTTTGTTTTCATCTATTTAGAATTCTTTCCAAAAATTCTTGGATCGGGAGGAGGCTTTGTGATGTATTTTATTCAGTGTATTTGCTATTCTATTCAGGCACCACCTGTCTTGCAGGTAGCTAACTTCGTGGGAGCCCGGAAGTCAGCTGGGCAAAGACCTGGGTCTCCAGGAAGGGCCACCGGGCCCCCCTGTCCTCATAAGCGCAGCTCCTAGTCCAGACTGAGCCCTCCCGGCCCCTGCTCACCAGCCGGCCTCTCTTCCCCTCCACAGCCTGTGTCTGTTTCTCTTGCTTGTTTCTCAGCTCCATTCTATGAGTCCTTTGGTGTAAGGAGATAATGCCGATGATCTTCAATATAATCACATATGGCTGCTGGATCCATGCACAAGTTTAAATCAAATTAGAAAGTACATTCACTGCCAAGAATGCTTAAAAGTCATAGGGCCAACTGATTAACCACTGACAAGTCAGCTTCCGACTCTGTTTTCTAAACTGTAAGTGATTCATACCCAGGCCCCGGGAGGGAATCCCTCCCCAGCCTGAGTACAAGGACGGAGCCACCGCCACCATCACCGCCACCAACACCGCCCATCAGCTGCGCGTGCCCATTACCGAACATGAAGGCCACCCCTCACTGGGTGTTCCTGGGTGTCCTGTGGACAGTTCCTTTCTGTTCTCTCCCCTGTCCTGGCGCCATGCTCCCTAAGGACAAACTCCCACTTCCTGCCCAGCTGCCTGCCCCTTTCCTGAGCAGATGTACCTGGATGGAGCCCCGACCCTGCTCAAGCTGTTGGGTCTGGCCTAAACCCTGGGGACACGGGCCTCTACCCAGTTGCCAACCTGTGGCCAATGCTGTCTCCCAAGAGCGGGTCCTCTGAGCCCGGCCATGTCTGTGTATCTGTGGGAGACAGCGTAACCCCACAGATCTCAGTGGATCCTGTCACAGACAAGTGGGGTCAGTGCTTCCCTTACTCTGCTCTCCGTGAGGGTGGTCACAGCTATTTCAGGACCTAAAGCTTTTTCTAGGAGTTCCCCGGACACACAGCAAGGCAAGCAGCCATGTGTCAGTGTCTGCCGGTCCTGCACTGACCAACCGCCAGCCGCATGAGCTCGGGGGCCAAGCAGGGCCCCCTCGGCACAGGCTGTTGGGGTCAGCAGGACGTGGCCGCGACTAGGGGGCAGCCAGATGCTGGGGTGCGTGGCATTCAGAACTGAAGCAGAGCCTGGGGCATAAAGGAGCCTCCGAGGCAGCCAGACGCTTCCTGTGAGAGGCCGCAGGCCACCGAGCGCCCCAACGAAGGAGGCAGCGATTGGAGGGGTGTGACTCAGCTTCCGAGCAGCTGCCTGGGCCAGAAAATATCCATTCTCTTTTGGGTATTGAGTGGACAGGGAGTTTTAGAGTTTAACATGCAAAATTAAGCCATTATGCTTAATTCATCCAGACTGAGAAAATGGAAGCCTTTAGCGACACCAGCCCCAAACCGGAGATGAAGACAGCTGTAAACCTCAGATGCCCGCAGTCTGTCCCGGGGAAGGCGTTGTGGCCGACGGCCAGGAGCGGCAGGCGGCAGCTTCCCGGAAATACCTGGCTGGGTCAGCGTGGGCCGAGAGCGCAGGGACATCGCGGGCTGGGCTGGAGGGTGAGGCCAGGGCAAGAGGCCTGCCTGCCACGGCACAGCGCGGCCTCTGCTGCCCGTGCTGCTCTGCTGGGGAGGCGGACGCTGCCGCTAAATTTCTTTCGTCAGGCTCCTCTTAAAATAAGTCCAAGTGTCATATGTGAATGTGAAAGGCCCCTTTAGAGAGCAGCCAGGTGGGCCGTGTCAGGTAGCCCAGGTGGGCAAGTCGCTTCTGTCCCTTTGAGCAAGGGAAGAAAGACCTGCTAGCTTTCCAGAGGGGTTTTCTGTTTTAGGCTTGGAGGTTTCTGAAGATGCCCTCAGTGCAAATGCTGCGACTCATTTGGTGATCGCCAGCTTTTCAAAGCCCTGGAAGAGGCTCCTCGGCGTCGGTGATTGGAGTTTAGAAAGTTCCAGAAGCAGTTGTGGGGCGTGAGAAGCAGAGCCCATGTCCCAGGGACCTCGCGGTGCCCACACTTCCTCCGAGCTTTTACCTGGCCCGCAGCCTCAGAGCTGGATCCCTGAGGCCAGCAGTCAGTCATGCCATGTGTGACAGGAGCCTCATTACCCATGAGAGGTACCCTGAGCTGAGCTGGGCTGGGCCACAGCTGGCAGTGCCAGGGCCCCCTCAAGACCTGCCCGCTTGGAGGTTGAGGCCCACATTGTGCAGGCCAAGTGGTTGGCGGTGGTGTAGGACAGTATTTTACCTTCCCCGGCAGTCACCTCCTGGGTCGCCAACGGCGGGCAAAGAGGAGAAATAGAGCCCATGTCTCCTCAGGCTAAGTCTGTTAGACCCTCCTGGTGGTGCTCACCATTTCCAACTTCCTTTTCATAATCTTGCAGTGCAGGTGGGGAAACTGAGGCACAGAAGAGTCACATTACGTGGCCAGGACCCTGCCACACTGCCACTATCTAGAACCATGTTCTGGTTACCCACACTTAGGCTGTTCCCAGACCTGGTGTCTCCCACAGGATGTCCCCCAGGGGCTTCTCGGGGTCCTGTTCCGATACACACTGCTGGCTGGCATGGGGCACCTGGCCCGTGTTTCACTGTCACATACGTCACATCTCGGACACCTGCTTCTGTGATGTGGGCTCAGACCCGCAGCTGGCACCTTCTTCCCAGTGGCCTTGAGGCAGGGACAGCGGGGATGGCAGGGCACCACCCACTGTGGCTTCTGCCCAAGGACAGGCACCCGCTGTGCTGCTACATGGAACAAATGGCTGCTCTGGGGCCCTCGGTGGCTGCGGAGTGGGGAAAAGCAGCGAAGGCCGTGACAACAGCTGCATGCCGGCCATCAGGACGCGGTCACCTTCAAAGGTGACTGGGAGAGTTTCTCGGCATTTCCATCCCAGATGCTGCCCCCCAACAAACCATCGCACGTACTCACTGCAGGGTCCTGGGGCCTCGCAAAGAATGGGCAGATGCCACCGGGAGCCACACGGCACCTCTGTTTCCTAATAATTGCTAGGCTAGGCAAAAAGCACAGCCTCTCTGACAGCAGATTACAACTTTGAAGGAAACAGGATTTTACGCTCCAGGCTCCAAGCTCCCCTAGATGCTTCCTTTGTAATCTAACCAGGACAGGGAAAGCCAAGGGTGTCGAGTCAGGCTTGGGTTCCATTAGTAGTTGCCCCCCTCGCTAGCTGCCTAGGCTCGAGCCTCAGTTTCCCTATCTGCAAAATGGAGATGATCATGTCATCTCACTGGCCTGTTCCAGGAGAAGTGAGCAAGTGGATGACAGCCAGGCTCCGGCCTCTCCCAGCGGATTCAGGATGAGGCCTCTGGGTTGCGCCCACCTGTCCTTCTCGTGCATCACACCACCACCACACAACACCCCTACTCCTGGCCCAGTGTGGCCAGGTGACCCAGGGACCTGGGTCTGTCGGGACCAGGCTCAGCTCAGGACTTGGTATCTTCCCGCACCATCTGTGCTCCTGAGCTGAGCTGACCAGGTGATGTGGGGAGCCCAGCTGTGGCCCCCACTGGCAATAGAACCGAGAGCCTGTGTGCATGCCCACCCCTTGCTGGGGAGCCCCATACCTGGGCCCGCAGCCGGTCCACCTCCTCCGATAGGCTCTGTCTCTCTAGCAGAAGCTGGTTCTGCCTGCTGAGCAACTGTACCAGCTGCTGCGCTGTGGCCTGGCTGTGCTGATCCAGCTGCCTGAGCCTGGGGAAGAAGAGAAGCAGGCAGGCACAGTTAGAGATGGAGTTGGGACTTGGGGGCTCGGAGAGGGCGGCTGCTCATGCAGACAAAGGAAGTGATTGTTCTTGCTGTGGCTTTGGGTCAGGACTTTCCTTTGGACCTGTGCTGAGGCAGCACATGTGGTGGCTGGCATGGAAGAGGAAGGCTGCACCTTCTAGAGCCAGGAGACTGAGACAGGGAGAGACAGGGTCCCCACCCCTGTCCCGCAAAGGCCCTACCCTGTGACCTACCTCCTACCTAGCTAGCAGTGTCATTGCTCCGTACTAGAGTCTCAGCCCAGACACCAAGCATTCAGCATGCAGGCTGCAGAGCCAGTCAAGCTCCAGCCCAGCAGTGTGCACCCCAGGGGCACCTGGGCCAGAGCTGAGGCCGCAGCTCTGGCCTTCAGTGGAGGCTCTGTACCACTTATAAGCGGAATGGCTGTGGAGCAAATGTGAGCCTTCCCAACATGCTGCCCGCCACATAATTTAGGACAGAGAGGGAAAACTAAAGCGAAACTCACAGGCAGAGGTCAAAAGGGGAAGCCTAGTGCCTCCTTGTGCAGCTGGACCCAGCCCTGGCCGGCTGCACAGACAGCAGCCCTGGCTGGAGAGGGGGGTTCAGGATGGAAACATGCATCTAAGGGTTTTCCTTATTAATCACCCGTCAATCACGAGCACTGCACTGCTGACCAGATGTCCTTAAAGACAGCAAATTTGTCACTGCTGATGGCCTCCCCCAAGACCTGCAAAATCGCTCAAACTGTAGCCCTCATCGGTCCACAGACAGCTGCCTCCAGTCAGCCAGCCCCTCACCCTGGACACAGAGGCTTCAGATTAACTGCAGCAGTGCCCAGCACTGCTAGCTGTGCCCTCCCCATGCTGGCCTCAGACTCCTGGGCTCAAGCTGTCCTCTCCCTCCTCCTGGCCCTCCTCCTTTTTCTCTTCCTCCTCCCCTCCTGTTCTCCCTCCTCTTCCTCCTCCTCCTCCTCCTCCTCCTCCTCCTCCCCTGCCCACCAGGTGCTAAATACAAACAGCAGTTGAAGGCATAAAGAGGAAGGGTCAACACCGCAAAGGCCTGTGAAGGCCCATCCTGCTTAGGAGGAAGCTGTCCCCATGCACAGAACACTTCCAATACACAGGGCAAGCACCTAACAATGTATTAACTTCAGTGCTCACAATTCCACAAGGCATCCAGGCACTAATTAGTATCTCCCTTTTAAAGATGAGTGAACTGTGGCACAGCGCGGATAAATGACTAGGCCAAAGCCACCCAGCTGGCACCTGGGATGTGCAGAGAGGAGCCTGTGCTGATCTGTTGGGGGTCAGGGCTGCAAAGGGGTGGACTTACTTACCCCTTTGGTTGCAAAATTTTGGTTGCACAGCAGGCCATGCTGGCGGCTGTGGGCTGGCAGGGGAGGGAACACAGCCCAGTGGAGCTGGGAGCCCAAGAAGCAAACAGAATCTGTCCTGTTGACCAAAAGGCACCATAGCCAGAGGGTGAGAGGAGGGGCAGGCCTGGGCAGGGTATACACAGGAAGCCCATGGGACATGTAGACATCACTTCTGCTTCAGGCTTAAGGAGCAGCTGGGCTGCAGATCCAGTTGTGCAGGCCAACACTGAAGGGAGGAGAACTTGGTCTAGGGCAAGGATTTTCCCCATGGGATTCACCAGCCTGTAGCTTCACAGACTCCCAGTGAGAACTTCTACTGCACTGCAGGGAGAGGGCCCATACACCGGCGTTACTGAGCAGCCACATTGGAGGCCCAGGAAAGGACAGCAAAACCGCAAGACATAGATCGCCAGGAGGGAGAAGGAAAAGCACGAGACACTGATGGAGGAGTTGGAGCTGCTTTTGTGAAATCCACCTCACACACACGAAAGTGCAAAAGGAGAATATTCTGGTGAGGACCTGGGCTGAGGGCACAGTGGCCACAGGGAGAGCAGAGGACAGGAGGGACTAAACCAGCAGGGAAGAGATCTGGAGGAGAGAGGACCCCAAGGCAGAAGATGGGCCTTCCAGGGGGAGAAGGTGCCTGTGACAGGTGACCTAGCCTCTGTATCGCCTCTGGTTGAAGCCAAGACCATTTGCTGAGAAAAAGTACAAGACGCTAGCTGGGGCTGAGCTAGGAGGCGTAGGGCCACCTCAGCCTCACCCCTGGCACCTCTGCCCTCCTGTCCTGCCTAGTATTGCTCCTGGGGTCTCCACAAGGGGAGGAGCCCTGTCCAGTGGCCAGGTCTCAGTGACAGTCCTTCTGAGACTGCACTCTCTTATTCTGTTCAAGTTTTTTGTTCCTAGCTGTGTACTCCCCATGGCATTGAACCGTGGATGTGACAAGTGGCACTGACATCGCAGGGCCTCTGTGGTATGTGGGAGTTGCGCCCCCAAAGGAGCCCCATGCAGCTTGCAGTCCGCACAAAGGTGCATGCAGCAGGACAGGGTAGAACACTCGCATTTCTGAGCTCAGCCCCTATTTCAAGCCCCTCCCAGGCCCACATCTGATTCCTTTCCAGCAGGGCTTCAGCCCCTCCCAGTGACTGCTAGGTGTGTGTGGCATCTGCACCATGGCCCCAGGTGACTGGGCTCCCACCCCTGCCCCAGGTCTCTTCCCTCGCCCCATGAAGTGCCATGCTCCCTTGCCCTCTCAGGGCACACACGTCAACAAGCCCACAGAGCAGTCACTCTGGGCAGTGCTGCGCCCATGCTGCAGTTGCTGCCTTACTCTGGGGCACAGCCATGCCTTCAGCACCTGCAGTTGTACAGCTGCCATCCTGAGCAGGACAGGGACCCTGTGGAAGAAGACCGGCTGTCCCTGCTGCCGGGCTGCACCCTTCTTTGCCAAGGCATTGCCAGGCATTTCAGGCTCAGAAGGGTGTGGTTACCATGACAACAAAGAGGCCCAGGTTCCTAAAGATACAAACACTGAGGAAGGTACCAGGGGTACCCAGGTGTGCGGGCTGGGCACATCTCTATGGGTCCAACGGCGATCCTTGCAGCCACACCCCACAAGTGTTACCAGAACCAGCACTGTACAAAAATATGCAAGACTTCAAGAGAAGATGGAGCAAGTGGTGAAATACAAAACAACTTTATAGAGCTGAGTGGGCTGGGGAAAATAGCTTATGCAAAACAGAAGTGGTGCAAGCTGCCAGCTCTGGTCCTGTGCTTCAGACATTCATTTGCTATGAATACTGTGAAAGCAAGTGAATACATATATTTAAATTTTTTATGTTGTATGTGATACATACAAAATATATGCAGTGTATAAGTAAGTTATGAGGTATAATAACCAAATGAGCACTTGGGGACCTAGTTTGGTGCCACAGGGCCACTTTGGAGCCTCCAGGGACAGTGCGCTGCCCCCGGAGTGCCCAGCCTCCTCCTGTGCCTAGTTCAGTTGGACACCTGAGTTTCACTCAAGCATTTCACCTGGGAGCTTCCTGTGGGCTATCATGAGTGTCCGTCTTGGGGTTTTCTTTCTGGTGGGCAGTTGTGCTGAAATGTCTTTTGCTCTGGATTGTTTTCAGACCAGACCCCCTTCCCTATGGTACTCCAAGGCAAAGTCCTATCCCCAAGGCTTCTCTCTCTTCTGGTTCCTAAAGTGCAGAGGGGAGAAGAGGTGGAGCCATGACTACTGAAGCCCCATCCCTGCCCTGCCCCTTTACCGTCTCCTGCTCCTTTATCAGGTGTCTTGGCTGCTCCTAACTATGCTGCACAAATGCCCCCTGCTGCTGCTACTACCCATGCATGTGTGCACATACACACGCACACGCACACACACACACACACACACACACACAGTGTCCTCTGATTTCTGTCCCTGTGACCAACTCCAGGTCCTGGGCCTTTAAGACTCTGCCTATTGCCCCATCCTTGCAAAGTCCCCTGGGCCCCTCCCCTGCACAAGGTGTGACTCTGCGTGGCTGGCCATGGTGGCCATGGTGGCTGTTGTCCCTGCCTCTCACAGCACCGCCATGTTCCAAAGCAAGGACAGGCTCCTGTTCAGGTTCTGTCTCTGGCACTCAGCAAGCGACTTAATGATGCTTGCAGAAAATCTAGGCCCTCTGATTTCATCCCGTGGTCAGGCGTGCTTTAGGATCTCATAACTTTGTTCTAGAAAAAAACAGCATATAAACTAAATAATTGTATGCCAATGGAATCTGCCATTTAGGTTAAAGAACTGTATTATCAGTGCATGAGTCTTGGACTTAACAGCTAGGGGTAGGAATTCAAAATTCTACCACAAATCAGCTATTTTACCCTGTCCCAGAGGCTGGATCTCACTCAACTCAGGTTCTGCACTCATGAAATGGACAGAACAGCATGGAGTGGGCTGGGGCATCACATGCCTTTCAGTAAGCCCTCCCTGGGCAGCACCCATGAATGCTGAGGTGTGTGAACCCGGGAACATTTGGGTCCGCAGTATGAGACACACACAGGGAGTTATCTGTAGAACAACTTGTGTGCCTCAGTTTGGGGCCAAAACAGCCAACTGTCCCAACGGAATCTCCCTTCTGTCCCTCAGACATTTCGGCATGAGCCATGAGAACTGAGGCACCTTCTGGGATCACCTGGAATCTTGGTTTCCTGACAGAAAATCAATGGGGTGAACGAGCACCGAGGTCAGTGAACTTCACACCACAAGCCAGATCCAGACTGGGCAAATCCAGTGCCCATTTTCAAACCCTCTATGAATTGAAAATGGTTTTTATATTTTCAAGAGACTAAACAAAGTACAAAAGGGCCTAATATGTGAACACTGCGAAATCCGGCTTCGGGCGCCCCTGTAGATCCTATCGTGGAGACACAGCCCTCCGTATTTGAGTATTATTATGCTCTGCTTTTACACCAAAATGGCCATGTCACTTTGACAGAGCCTAAAATATTTACTCCCTGACCTTCTGGAGAAAAAGCCTGCCAGCCTCAGGCCAGAAGAGGACTGTGTTTTCTTTGAGCTCTACATTTCCACAACATCATGACTTTACAGAACTTTGCTGTGTTCCTCTCTCGAATGTCACCAGCCATGCAGTCGCACCGTGCACCAAGTTGAGGTTTTGAGAGCCCAATTACCATAATTACTGCTTTAGGTAATTAATTTTGGCTACTAAACTATGCTAATTTAAAGTTGCATACTTTGTTCCAATAATTAAAAATGCTCTGTGTTTTCCAGAATTCCATCTCACGGTTGCGGTCACACGGACTCAGCGTGAGCAGGTATGTGCTCAGGGCTCGCAAACCCGCTCTAACCCTTCAGCCATGCTCGGAAAGCCCTGGCACTGTCAATGACTATGTAGCCATTAAGCTTGCTTCACCCAAATCCACTCTGTCAACTGCAGTTTCAGTATAGTAATCGATCCGGCAGAGATGCAATTCTGGGGAGTGTTGACACTTTTAGTGAAGAGGATTTATGTTCCTGGACTGCCCTTTTCCTTTCCATTCCCTACAGCACCAGTGGGCGGCAGAGGTAGCACAGGAGGCAGCAGGGGCCCAGAGGGGAAGACCCTGCTCTCCTCTCTACACCTTCTCCTGTCAGAGCCGAGTGGTGCCCTGAGCGCGGTCAGCTGAGCCCGATAAGGCCACAGAGGATGAGAGGCGCACGAGCCTCCACGGCCCACCCAGGCCTTGGAACTCATGTTCTCTGACTTCGAATCCAATGACCTTTGGCTGCATTTAAGAATTTTTTTCCTATAATGCTGAGGCCTTGGGGCCTCCCATATGCCAGGCAAGTGCTCTTCCACAGAACTGCACCCCAACCCTCTAGACCAGGTCTTTTTAAGAAAGGATTTTCAGTGGTAGAGGGCCCACCTAGCACCCCTGCCAAACACACACACACACACACACACACACACACACACACACACACACAGAGTATAAAAGGCCTACTCTCTCAGTATAGAAGGCCAAGCCTCTCACCCACAAGACCACACAGGGCGAAGCGAAGAAACTGGAAGCGAAGACACTGGCAGCAGCCCGCGAGAGGCAGCCCAGGCTCATTTCCCTGGGGCTGGGGTGTGAGAAAGGTCAACACCTATAGATTGGCGCTTCTTCAAGTAGCTCAGTAAAAAGCACTGGATTCTGTGTGTTTTTTATTCTTTTTACTCTTCCAATTATTGCAGTCTGATGCTTTCATGAAGTATAATATAAATAAAGGGTCATTTTCCAACTGCCATCTAAGTTTCTAAACATCCAGTTTCGACTGGTACCGCGTGCTGCGCTGCCCGCCTCCCCCTCACCTCCAGGGGGCATGCTGAGCTGGTGACCGAGTCCCTGGGGGGTGGTGCACGCCTGTGATCCTAGCACCGGGGAGGCTGGAAAACTGGAGAATCACTACAAGTCTGAGCTGCATACTGAGACCCTGTACCAAATACATTAAAACAAAAACCATCCAGTTTCAGTTTGCATCTTGCCACAGGAGTGACGGACTGGCTGAGGACAGATGGTGTGAGCAGTCTGGGGACAGGCCTCGGGCCAGGACACACACTTGGCCTGAGGTGACCTTGTCTGCGGACCATGGTGGACACGGAGGATGCAAAAGCAGGAGGCTCAGAAGGCCACCTGGGGGAAGTTTTTGCTCTGAGAGCAGCCACTGGGCCCACTGAGAGTGGGCAAGGTATTCAGGCGCTGAGGCTCCATGCTGTGGCCGCTTGCAGAGTCCTGAGACCCCTGATATCACCCAGGCTCTGACACCAGCGGCTTACAACAGCACTTTCAGGGGGAGGAGGAGGAGGAGGCCTTCATCATCAGAAATCGTAACATGTGTGCCCCCTTTAGAACACCTGGCCTCCTACAGCATACAGAGCACAGGGGCTGCGTGACCCCAGCTGGGCCGGTCCCACCTTCAAAGCAGTGGGCTTGGATAAGGGATCCTGATGCCCAGCAACAATTCGGATAGGCACTGGCATGTCAAGAATTCTGGACCCTGGACTTCCCATGCTCAAGCGATGGAGCCCTTACTTAGCACACATTAGGCCCTGGTCCGACTCCCATCACTGCAGGGAAGAAGGGAACAGGGGAGCGGGGAGAGGGAAGGAATTTTGGACTTGGAAGAACCAGCCCATTTTTAAGCAGAAGCAGACTCACAGTGGATACAGAGCCACTGTGCAAATAAAACAGGGCAGAGGAGTAGAAACTGTGTCAAAGCAGAATCCCCCAGTGTGGAATCACAGCTGCAGAGAAGCATAGCTGGGAACAGCCGTACTGCCTGCAGTGCCTTACTACCTCACCTCACCCTAACCACAAGCAACTGCTCCTTACAGAAGTTTCTCTGTAAATAATGGTGAACTTATACAACATTGCAAGAATACCAAGAACTCTACATACCCCTTACCCAAATCCACCTGTTGGAATAATCTTGCTCCATTTGAATTACACCTCCCTCCCTCCCTCTCTCCGAGACGAAGCTCCCTGTGTTGCCCAGGCTGGTCTCCAACTCCAAGGCTCAGGCAGTCCTCCTGCCTCAGCCTGCTGAGTGCTGGGCCTGTAGCCACACATATGCAGCACGTTTCTGAGCCACCGCACACCACCCTTTCCTCCTAGGCATGGCCCTGGAGGATTCCTGAAGACAAAGCTCTTCTCTTATAGAAGTTTACTATCAACTACAGTAAATTTAGTGTTGTTATAATACCTTTATCTAAACTACTCAGTTCCGAATTTTGTCAACTGATCTGAAACTGTCCCTTTTGCCCTACCAGAAAAGATCTTTTGCACTTAATTGGCCTGTCTCTTTAGACCTCTTTAACCTGGAACACTTAAAAGACCATTTTTATTCTGATGAATGCTCCTTGTAACCAAAGCAACAACAGTCTTAAAGAAAGACATGAGACAAGAAGCTATGTGCGGATCCTGCCCTATCGCCACCTATGTTTTGGCGAGACCCTATTGTGTTCTGGGAAGGCTCTGCTCTAATGAGATCCTGCTGCTCCCAGGAACTCTGACCCTCCTGGGGCGCAGCAAGTGAGGTTCTCCTCAACTCCCTGCATCCTTGGGGAAGGCACACTGGTCATAGAGGTGTGCTCAAGTAAGATGGAGCCCACGGCAGCTCAGTAACCAGATTCAATCACTACAGTGCACTTATTGGCACACATCTTAATTAGGTTTTAATGCAAGTAATTTGATAACAACTCTTGGCCATCGACTACAGAACTGTCAATGCCGAAAGCTTTTTATTTAGCTCCTCTGCTGTCTATACTGAGGCAGCCTTCCCGCTGACCCTTGTCAAAGAACCCCATCTGCTGGTTGCCACGGTAACTGAAGGCGACCAATTGAGCTGAACAGAGTGACTCAAAAATAAAATCTGCAGCCAAAGGAATTCTGCGAAGAGTAATAAATCATTTAGTAAAAGGGGGTCCTCCACACAGCGATGAGTGTCGGGATAATATAACGGCATAACTCTTCCAGCTAGAAGGTCCATGACGGATCAGAGTGATTAGGGCCTGCTGGAGGGCGCGTTGGTTTCTAGTGGGCTCCTGCCGCAGAAGAGCCCGATCCTGCCCAGTTCTGTGCCTCTGTGGGGGAGAAGGAATGAGCTAAGTCAATTTTTTAATATCTGGGCTGCAAAATTTTGGAATTTCAGAGTGACAAAAGAACCAGCTGAGAGTTCCAATACTCCTCGCTGTCTAGTTTCCAGAAGTACGATAAGTTAGCACAACGGCCCATCGCCGGGAAGCCATGGCAGTCTTCAGGAAGGTGGCAGGGAAGGCGACTACTATGATTGCTTTGGAATCCCCCACTTTAGCACCATCTCCCTGTCTTCAATCACCCTTCACCTGTTCCAACCAGACAGCTGTGTGCACAGGATGTACAGGATGCGCAGGCCTGGGCAGGGTGGCAGTGTCAGGGCAGCCTGCTCTGGGAGGCGCAGGGGCCTTCTCCTTCAAGGGCTTTGGTTCCTTTGAGAACCAAATAGGCATCTGACCTAAATTAAGATTTCTGAATAGCAGCCAGAAGAGAAAGGACAAGGATGGGTTCTGGGGAGACAGCGCAGCAGCTGGGGCCTCCTGCAGGTCTGGTCCCTACTCCTGCCGTGCAGGCTGGGAGACCCCTGTGGACAACAGCGCCTCCACGTTGGAAAAAAAAGCCCAGGCCAGGCTCCTGGGCTCTGCCTCCGCTCTGCCAGTGACTTGGCGGTTGCGTTGGTGGCGGCAAGGCCATGGAGACGCGGGCAGAGGCGGCAGGCTGGGCGGCGAGCTTCGGGCTTCTCTTGGCCTCCACCTGCACCGCCGCCGGGCTCACTGCAGGGGGCGCAGGGCAGGATGCGGACCTCGCGGGCCCGCTGCACGGGGGTGGGGTGGGTGGGGTAGGGGAGCCTCGGTCCTCGGGCATCCCCCCAGATCACGTTCTGCTTCACAAAAGCGCAACTGCCAGACAGAAGGTAGATTTTTTCCCCCCATTGTCAATGCTGCCAATAAAAGGCTGGAGCCTCCGCGTCAGCCCGATTTGGGCGGCTGTGCGGCCTGGAGCAACCGCACTCGGACGGCGCCACCCCGCGGGGCAGCTGCTCCTGCGGTGCTGTGCTTGGGGCGCGGGGGGCAACCAGGGAGACCCGGGAGCTGCCCGGTCTGGTTCGGGCGGGATGCCGGCCCAGGTCTCGTGGACCGCACTGGAGCGCACGGCTCGGCGGGGCAGGCAGGGCCGGCCAGAGCAGAGCAGCTGGCTCGGGCGCCCCGCAGGGGTCGCGGGGCTGGACCTTGGCAGAAGGAGAGGATTAGGGCGAGGTGGCAGTTGAGGGACCGAGATGGGTGAAAGCTTCATTAACTCCACGCTCACGTCCCAATTTCTTTCCCTTGAGAAGCAATGAGAAAAGAAAGTTGATGGCCCCGCAGTGGGAGAAGGCTGAGTGACCATGCCTGAAGTTCTTACTTCTTAATTCCTTATTTGTAAACAGGTAAACCGATCATTGTTTGCTGACGAGTATAGAGGACCCTAATTTTAATTAAATAGGGAAAAATCTGGGCTAAGAGGCCAAAAAATATTACAGCCCGTTTTAATTTTGAGGTAGTGATTAAACTCATGTGACTTAATTGAAACTGGCAAGGATCGAAAGGCTCAAGGAAGTGAAAATAAGGAGGTGCTCCGCCCCTTTCCCCAACTGCGCTGATTTTTAATGTCTATCCTAAAACGTGACACGGAAACTTGGACTTCTAAGTCCATAAATATATTTTCCCAGAGCACGGCTGTAGGACACCGTTGTCCCCACTCAGTTCCCTAACCCTCTTTACAAAGTTGCCATTAGTGTCACTTCCAAGGGCTGCTTCCAATTCTTTGTCTCCGCTCCCTCTCTCAAATTCTCTTCCATATTTCAATTCCCAGACACACTTGAACTTTTGCACACGCTGCCAGTTTGCGCCTGCACAGAATAATCAGTATATTAATTCCACTCAGAGACAGTGAGATTTTTCTAACACAATCTGCCCAACCTGAACTCTTTCCTTCAGAAACACTTTGCCTTTAAAAAGAAACTCCCAGCAGGAACCTCATAAGAAGCGACATGTAACAGACAGTGCATGTGGCGCTGGGCATGCAGCTCAGAATTAAAAGAGAATTTTTTACTTTGTTCCTTCAGTGCCATGTGCATAATGTTCATGTGGACAACTGACATCAGACATTTAAAGCAAAACGGGGTGGGGGAGGGGATGTGAGGGTGGCGGGAAAGAGTGAAAATATGTTGATGAAAACAGTAACTGCTGTTAATCTACATTTTTCAGTCACTGTCTTAATTAAGAATGTTGGGAAATATGTTGCAGTTTAATTGCATTGTTTCAAGAAACTCCAAGCCTGACAAATTTGAGACTGTGTACATTGTTAAGGTAAAAGGCATTCAAGTGGCAATTTCTTCCTCTTGGTGGACAGCAGTCAAAATTAGGCTTTTCACAGACACCCTGACCTCCACATGGACTCAGAAGGTGGAGTAAGAATATCCTAACACTTAAACATGTTCTGCAAGATAAGAGCTCTGAAAAAAACGCAAGTGTCTTAAACCTGTGGATATGAGATGAGACTCCATTTTCAGTACAAAGTATTCACAAACATGAAATAGTACTTCATCTGAAATTTCTGAGTGACAGCTCATCTTGGTAGAAAAGAGTTCTTTATAAGGAAGTTGGTAGGAATCTCCAAATGATTTTCAGATGACCTTGTTTAAAGAGAGTCAGAATCATGCTGCACCATGGTATATCAACATGATGGCAGTCGGGAGACAGTCAGCTTTCTAAACAGCGCCCTGTCCTCCTCCTACAGCCCAGTCCTGGGGTCTCTGGATTTCACTTGTCTTTTTGAGCAAGGCGTTGCATTGTTACCCAGCAGAGAAATACAATGTATTTTCATTGCTGGATGATCCTCCTTTGAGAGAGGATGTGATGGACACGATTGCTTCCTGTTTCCTATAGTAGATCACAGGTTAGTCATTTTCAGTCTGCGTGTGGCGTTTGCTCCTTGATCTCATCATGGGGAACCTGCATGGTTGGGGTCACTGCCTGTGAAAAAGGAGGTGTGACTCAGACACTACAGGGCGTGCCCAGTCAGTGAACTCGCAGCAGCATAAACCTGCCACTGACCACTAGCAGCCGTCCTGACCAGGATGACTTCTTGCCAGCTGCTTGGTAATTCGGTCAGGCAGAGTAACAATCAACCTGCCATTTTACCTTCCATTAGCCACCACCTATGCTACCATATCTGCAGCTCAAGAGTTAGCTATCCCAGTGAGGAGGCAGCCTGAGCTTGCCCAGCTGCTGTTGGGATACTGCCTGGCACATGCAATGGCCTTGAAATGACAACACAGTAAGTTCTCTTTGCCCTAAAATGTCGCAAAATGTCCAAAGAGCTTTGGCTAAGAGCACACCAGGTCCGCTCTAGCTCAAAGGTGCTGGCTTCCTTCTGTGTCCATGCTCCTAAAAGAACGGTTTCAGAGCTTGACCTGTGGTGACACAGTGCCTGTGAGCTGCCAGCATTGCAGGGGCTCACTTTTGAAACTTACACTCCAATTTTGGGTTATGGAGTAGAATCTTGGAAGTCTCAAATTGCTGAATAAATAGCATACATATGTGACCTATGTACCCACATGAATTCACTGGGTCATTTTTTTAAAGTCCTATACATGAGGTAATATGCTAAATGCAAGGGACCACATAAGATTCACAAATTTTCCTGCTTCTAGGGTTTCTGGGGATGATGGTGGGAAGACACATTCCCTCCTCAATAGCTGGACAATCTCCCCCAAACGGCATTTGCTGGGAGGCACTGAAAGGCATGGCATTGAGCCTGGAGCCCATGGAAGGCAGAGGGAGAGGACACTTGAGGACCACAGCACTGTGAGTCACTGAATGAGGGAGAGAGGGGAGCTCAGGCAGACCTAGGAATGTGAGAACCCACGCGCGTAATTGTAAGTTGAAACGTCCTAGTCAATTTTCAGAGTCGAGAGAACATTAAAAGGAGAATACGTAATACTGGGGGGAAAAGGGAGCAGTGCCTGCCCGAGGGCCGATTGCCTCTCCAGCAGCGGCAAGGCTGTTGCTGGGCTCGCAGGACCATTTGTTCCATTACACAATCTCCTGAAGCCATTTAGAGAGAGCTCTAACAACTGCCTGTACCAACACGACACATGGCTTCCCATCCCGACTCTTTGCTAATCCAGACGCTCCAACCATCTTTCTTTAAGATGCCATATGGTTGGCAGAAGCCTGTAGATCTAGCAGCACATCTGCTTGTACGTTTCTTCTTCCCTCCATCCCCCAACAAAAGAGGGCTAGGAGACAGCCCGGAAGGAGGGCATGCTAGCGTACCCCTGCCTAGACGGACAGCTCTTCATAAGCACTCTTAACAAAACAACCTAATAAAGGGATGACCAGGAATTACTCAGGGCTGAATCATTTCTAACTAGATAACATGGCAAAATGCTTTTGCCTTTTGATGATTTAGCCCAAGATTAGAAAAACAAAGGATAGATGGTCTCCTTTCTCCAAAGGATGATTAAAACCACTTGAAAGTGATCTCTCTGGGAGTCCTTGTGATGCTCTCTTCAGTGGGAAGGGACAGCATCCTTGCCTGAAGCCATTTCTTCACCTCTTTTCGGTCAGGGAAGACAGACAAGCTGAGAAAGTAGCAGATACCCGGAGCTTGCTTTGTTAGCAAGCACTGCGCGGCTGTATGCTAATGAGTCGGCTCCGATACAGGGCTTTTTTGGTATGATGAGCAAAGATTGTTGACACTGTTGAAATCCTGGCTCTCCTGGCCTGTGAGCACACGGCTGCCTCCTTGGAATCCGGCCCCCGTGAGACAGGCTGCAAAAAATAATACATTCTACTCTCCTGATGACTGAAATTTGGCCATTTGTAACTTAGAGCAGTTGGGGAGGGGGGATCAGAAAAATATTCAATCAGGCTGGGGGGTAAAAAGACACTGGAAAAGTATGGTTTTCTTCTGAACTAAGAGCAAAAGCTGGGAGACACCTGTGAGTGATGACAGCCAGGATGCTGGCTTCAGGGGCAAACCCCGAGAAGTGGGAGTGAGGGACTCTGCTGTTCCTCAGGGTGCCCCATGCTGGCTTTGTCTGAACTGACAGTGCTCTGCAGCAGCTGCCCTGTCCCTGGTATCAGCTCCATCACCCAGGAAAAGCTCAGCATCAGCGTTAGGCCTCCTCGTAAACTTGTTTGGACCTTGTGTTGGTTAACCAAGTATGGCACAAGTACAGCACAACCAAAATACAAAGGAAATGCTCTATTTTCTAAAAGAAGACCTTGTTTATTTTTTAATGACAAAGGCGGAAAGAAAAGCTGCATGCTTTAAATACTGTGTCCATCACTGGAAATCTCTCTTTCCTCACTCACAAACCCTGAAAAGTAGATACTGTTACTCCAGTTTAACAGGCCTATGAGATAAACAAAACAAAACAAAACAAAACAAAACAAAACAAAACAAAACAAAAAAAGCCCCGAAATCTTAGCAAAACTCTGTAACTCATAAGGGGCCATATCCAAAAGCCCATGTTTCTGTGGGGCACCCTTGTCCCACACATGCAACTGCACAGTTACCTCACCTCATGGCCACACCCAGGGGCCAATCTGAGTGATCCCTGCTTGCAGAAGAGCAGGGCACTAGCTAATTAGCAAGCGGGCAGGAGCCTCACATTGTAAATTCAGCTTCCATGTAACCTATAGTATGAATGAAAATTCATGTAACCAAAATGTAAAAACATGAGGAATGACTTAAAAAGTATTGACATCTTTTACTATAATGAGAATTATCCATGCAAAAATGTATGCCCTTCACACCACTCACCTTGAAGAAAGCATATGTATTTCAACCAGCTTCCCACTGACTAGGATACAGCTGATAAGTTTTTTTTTTTTTTTTTTTTTGAACTGCACTCATAGACTAGGGCTTAGCAGTACAAATATCTGTCTTCTGTGTGTAGAAATATATGCAATCTTGAATGAGTATGTATTAAAGTATCTCCTCAAAGTTAATATTTTAACATAACGTATGCAACGAATGCCATACTACTCAAAGATGATACATTCATGCAAATGAGATACTGAGAGCCAAATTCTACCATCAATAAGAACAACAAATTATTATGAACAATTCTCTGAATTATTGTCATTGAAATGTGGTTATCCAGAATGACAAGTCTGAATTTAAAACAGATCCAGATTACAGTCTGAGTGTGGTACTAGGAAAATCCTGGTAAGTCTGCTTCTTCATTTGCAGTATAAAATAATGCTATCGGGCTGGCGAGATGGCTCAGTGGTCTAAAGCACCTACTTGGAACAAGCTTGGCAAAGCACAGGGACCGCGGTTTGATCCCCCAGCACCACATGCCAGCCAGCCCTGCCCCCTGGTGGGCTGAGCTGCCCCCCCACAATAAATAAATGTTTAAAAAAATAAAATAAAATAAAATAATGCTATCTACCTCACAGAATTGTTGTAAAACTTTGAGCTAGTATATAGAGTGACTAGAACTTAGTAGATGCTTAATAAATAATAATGATCATCATTTTAATAGAGTGATTTACAGCTTATATGACGGGACTATCACATACATTAGCTCATTCATTTCTCAAAGTAACTCTACTGTAGGAGGTGTTTCTCCTAACAAATGAGGTAACTGAGATTCAGTAATAAAATAACTAAGGAAAGTATTATTGATAATATGATCCTCATCTTATGGATAAGGGAAACTGAGGCAACAGATGCTACCGATATCTTGCCTAAATTCACACAGCTTATGAGTGGCAAAGCTGGGATGCTATCTTCAATTGAAAGCCACAATTCTAACATTAGCTGTTCAATAGTGAAGACAGAACAAGAACACAGATTTCTCTTTGATATCCCTTGTCCTTTGGTCTATACCACATTATCCCTGATGAAATGTGCAGAAAGGTACTGGGCACTTGGTGAAGAAGTTTCATAGAACAAAAATCCCTGTACTTAAGACATTTCGAGCAAATCACAGAGCCCTTGAGTCAAACATCATACTTCTGTCTATCCATACTCATATACAGCCCTACAGAATAGTTAAAAATTAAGATGGTGCTCTTCGTAATGCAGAGGACAGGACGCGTGCATTTGAATGCATCACACACATAAACGCACACCAACAAGCTGTCATTGTATATTTGGAATCTGATTGAGCATTGCTGAGACTGTCAAAAATTTCTTATCAAGAGAATAGTCTTTCAATATAAATTAACCATCTATCAGTAGAAGGCTTCCAAAGCAAAATTATTTGCAAGGAATGCTGGAACATTTGGAGGCTGCAGATCAGATGCTGACATGAAGAAATGTGAGCGGGTGTAACTGAAATCTGGATTTGTGGTGCACATATGTGCTTAACCAGACAACTCTCCAAATAAAGCCACGAGCTCCTATTTGAACCCTCCTCTCGTTTCTGTTGCAAGGAGATGGAGACACGGCCGTCTCAGGTGGCTCTGTGCTCTCCCTCCCTGAGTCTCCCAAATCTGACAGAGCCCGACTGATTTCCATGAGCGGAGTCCTTTTTGCTTTATAAACTCTTTGCTCTTCATTTTACAGCTGACTTCAGTCCCTTCAGAGCAGAATAGGACTTAACACAAACAACTGGAAGTTTCTGCCATCTATCACTTCAATTCTTCCAAATTCATACATCTTTGATGCCACTGTTAAGGAAAAGCAACTTCCAGGAGGGTCCAAGCATGACTGATCATGAATGAAGATGTGCTAGTTGAGGCTCAGTGGTGTTTAAGCACATGCTGCCGCACAGGTGTCAGGCTCTCAGGTTATCCGGGTAAATCCCATGGTCTTCTTCAGAGCTAGAAGGCATGTTCTGAAGGGCCCCTGCAGTCTATCAAAAGTGGAGACGGGCATATTTCCTGTCTCACTGAGAGTCACACAGACCCCCAGAGGCAGACTTTTAAAATTTCCTGTCGCTAATTTTATAGGCTGGAGTAGTTCTGGATTGTACCAGGAGAACTCCTTTGTTCTGACTTTGCTAGTGGTATCAATAGGATGGACTTTGTGATCACCCTTGACTGTACTTTCCTTAGTGCGTTCACTCTGAACAGGACCTGAACTAACATTTAGCATTCATTTCTGGGGACACAGTACGAAACCCGACTTTGTATTATGTGTTGTTCACTGTGCTGACACTTGTGGAGTACCTACTCTATGGCAGGCACTGTTCTGAACACGCTGTGTCACAACTTATTCTTAAGAATCTGGGCAGGAGATAACACAATGGCCACCTCATTTTACAGATGAGGAAGGTCAGGCCTGAAATGAGTAACTTGCCTCCAGGGAGACAGCATGGAAGTGGTACAGCTGGGATTCGAATCTCTGTTAGCTGGGCTAAGCCCCCAAGCTTATAACCACTCTCCTTACAGCGATCCTCCGAGGCCTGAAGGAGCAAAGAGCATAAGGTCCAGCCTATCAGTCTCTGGAATTTGTAACGTTTCATAATTTCTTCAAACTACAATGGAATTTTAATAATATTTCTTCTACCTATATCCCAAGGTTAATAGGAAATCATGCATGAAAAATCTTCAACTACTGATATATATCAAATGTTAGTTACCAGTAATTTCATCATAGTCTCATAAACGACCATCCTTTGGGTATTAATTAGAGCTCTCTAAATGAAAAACCAGAGATCCTTTGCTTAGCTTGTTAAAGATGAGGCAAAAGGGCTGGCCAAATAGCTTAGTGGATTAAAGTGCCTGCAAGCAGGTGCAGGGGCTGGGGGTTCAATCCCTGGGCCGGCTGTGTTGGCCCTGCCCCTGGGACACACTGACATGGCAATTGAGACTGGGCGTGGTGGCACGCACCTGTATTCCCAGCTTTTGGGAGGTTGTAAACAGGAAAATCACTATGAGTCTTATCTAGTAGTGAGACCCTAAACACCCTGTAGACCCTTCCCTAAAATACAGAAGAAAAAAAAAAAGACTTGTTCATTTGGTACTTAAATTCCTTTACCAACATGGTCTCTGATGAATGCAGGAGGCAGTGAAATTGGCCAGTCCCATGAGAAGAGTGATGATTTGACCTCACAGAGGACGATCACGTGTGTGCTGGCGTTGCTTCTGGAGACCTGAGATCAGGCAGCATGTCTGCACACAGCACACAGGGATACTAAATATAGTATCAAACAACAGAATGAACACAGCTAACAGGATGAAAAGGAAGACAGGATTATGTATTTAAAAGTGCTGCTTGTCTTCTAGAGACAGAGAAAATTGTTAATACAAATGAACAGCTGTTTGAGAAGAAAACATTCCCCAAACCCAGATGAAGCTCTATTTATTACGTTCCAGAGACATTTAAATTATAGTGTCTGAAAACTATCTTATCCTGGGGATCTGTGACACCTAAATCATTTGAAAGTCTGAGAGGTTAGACCAAAATAGAGACTATGAACAAAACTTACAGAGAGAAAGCTCTCTTTCCTCAAAGGACCAGGTGAATAAATCTGATAGATAAGATAACCAAATTCACACCGAGATCCAGCACCAAACTTCTGGGAAATTCACTAGAATAGCAAACTGAAAATGTATTCAAAGACATTAATACATAGTATTTTGCAATTCTAAATGAAAACGTTACAACCCCCACTGGTCTGCTACCATGCTTGTGTTCACACTGGTTCTCTTAGCACTCTTCTGAATCACACTCCAGGCTGGTCCTGGGACTCCTGAGAAGTTCTGGAAAGTTCTCTGTGCTCTCTGTGCTGGGTCAGGCTCATCATGGGAGGTGTAGGTCGCTGCTGTTTCCAGCAGCCTTGACCCTCCCAGGAGAGACCAGGGCTCACCCGGGCCTTCCTCACTGATCAGCATGTGCCTGTATACCTCTTGATTTCTAGAGAACAGAAGAGCCCCTTTCTGTAAAAAGTTCTGTCAATAAATGAATAAATGAACGAATGAATAAAATTGTATTAACTTGGGCCTAGGGAAAGTTAAGCATTGGATCAAAGGATGAGATTAGAAGTCACTATCATAGCCCTAACCGTCAAATACTGATTTTTAGATTGGAAAAACAGCAAACAGCATTCAGAGCTAGAAGCAGAACAAAGTCTATAATCACCCATGACATTTGTAGGTTCTTTGGGGACTATGGTTCCATAGACAAGGTGACCTGAACTTGAATGCCTGCCTTCTCCAAGCATGCTGCCCACTGTCTGTCATTAACTTCATGTTTATTGTTCTACCTTGCTTCCTACACACCTCGCAGGGCGCTGAGCAGTTTAGTTCGTTAGTGAAGGCTTGAGATTTTTCTAATGAAAGGTGTTAATGGTGTTATGTAAATACACAGTATTATTTTTGTCTTTATTCCAGCAGTACTAGTTTGAAATAGTTCAGTGTGTGTAAATATGTTTAATAATGTGTATTAATTTGAGTTTTTTAAGTAACTCCTTGGCATCGCAGTTGACTAAGTGGTACAGCCTGACTTGCACTATGAAATACTAAGTATAGGCTCAGATAACCACTTACTGGTCTTTGTGCCTTTTAAATTAAATACTTACTAGATGAGTCTGTGGAACACGAATAGTCACTAAGTTGTGATCTCCAACAGATATCAATGGAGCCAGATACAATTATTAATGTTCACGACACAGCAGCTGGCCCACCCGTGAGGAGAGGGAGGGATGTGTAAGCCCCATAACAGTTATCATCCCTGAAAAGCCTAAGTGAAAAACATCCAGAGAAAATATTTAAAAGCACCACCAATACCATTATATGCTTTAAACCGGAATTTATATAAATAGGTATCACCCTGAGGATCGAGGGTCCATCAGCCACACAGTGCAGTGTTTTCCACTGTGAACTTCATTTTGTGCAACCATGTTAACAACTCTGGGTCAAGAGGACTTGACCGCCTCCAGCTCTGACGAGGGGTTCTTTCTACCCTCCTCTCTAGCCAGGGGTCGCCCAGGCCTGCTGACTCCTGGGAGCCGAGTTCACATCAATTCCCTTGAGGGCATTTCCAGTACACAGCGTTACTTAGCCCATGTGGGCCTCTGCCAGTCTGCTGGAATGGTCTCATTCTCCTCCCATGTCTCATGTGCCAGTGAAGCCCAAGGCATGGGTGCTAGTCATATCATAAAGATGGGGAGATGTCAGTGGATTATTACAAAACCAAAACTCACTAAGTTTGTTGTTGTAGATAACATTTTTTATGCTTATTATTTGTTCCTTTCCAAAATACAATTCTTCCCATAGACTCATGCTGATTAGACTGCACTCCCTGCATAAGCATTGCAAGGAGTGGCTGACTAGGGAGGCTGAGGCAGGAAGGTGTCTTTGAGTTTGAGGCCAGCCCGTGCTACTACATAGTAAATTTAAGAGCAGCCTAAACTATATGGTGAGACCTTGACTCAAAAAAGCAAAAAGAGGAAGAAGAGTAGCTGAGTCAGAGCGGTCTTGGGTGCTGGCTAGCCTCAGAAATACAGCATGCTGGCTGCTGGGCAGTCAGGAAGGCCAGCAAGGCACAGGTAATACGGAACGTAAAGGCTGCCGGCCAGAAGTCGGGCGCTTGTTCTCTTCTTACATCTCAAGTCCAACACAGTTTATTAACATGCGCAATTCAAAGAGTTATCAGAGGCGCTCCCTTCTGCATGCCCCACTCTGCGCAAGTGGTCCTCTCTTGGCTAGGCCAGTCTCCTGATGGCTGTCACTGTGCTGCACTGTCACTGCTTCCTCCTTCTCACACTGTGAGCTCCTTGCACCTCCCATTTTCAGTTATTTGGTTTTCAAGGGACCACTGGCAGGAACTGCCATTTCTATCAACAGCTTGAGGGCAGCTGCTGCGTTTGTGGCAGTCATGTCTCTTGATTGCCAGAGTCTGGGCTCTTTTGTTTTTCTTCTTCCTCTCTCCATCTCTGTCTCTGTCTCCATCTCTGTCACTCAAGGAAAACTGGAAGAAAGAGGGTAATGCTTTGGTGCAAAAAAGGCTTTGGGGACTTTCCAGGCAAGCAATTTTATTGGCAGCAGCTGGGGGCCCAGCAGCACTATGATTCTGCTAAAGCTGTGCAAGTGTAACACACAGAACAGACGCCCGTGTTTCCTAACTGACCAAAAGGCAGGAATTCATGGCAAGTATGAAAACAACATAATATTGTTCAACAAGCACTTGCTAAGTACCTATAGTGCCTCCTCTGGGGGCTGCTGGGATACCGTGGAGAGCAAGGCAGGATTTCCCAAGGAGGCTCAGAGTTGTTAACCGAATCCACGTTTTGGCACACCCTGCAGGCCCGCATCAGTGAAGGGCACCACCTTCACAGGCACACAGCCCTGTGCCTGAAAATTGTGCTGCTCTTTGCCATGGCTCTGCATGCTGGAGTTGTCATTTGCCTGCAGAGGGTGATTTTGGAGGCAGGATGGTGGGCCTGAGAGTGAGAGTTCACCACTGCCCAGGCTTCTCTTCTTCTAGATCCTGTGTCTGGCCACCTTCGTTCAGGTGCAGTTGTGTGATTGAGTTCTGGTGGAAAGGGGAAGGGCTGAAAGTGGGGAGCCCTGCCCCCCAGCCTGGTTCCCAGACCCTTATCCTCTGCCTTCCTGCTTTGTTACATACATGCAGGGCTGAGGAGTGGGGTGGAGGAGAGCAAATATAAGCCTGAGCCTAAGGAAACACTGAATTGAAAGAGATCCCTTCCCAGAGATGTTGCGTTTCATTTACCTTGGTTTAAACAAAGTTCAAATACCTTTTATGAGCTTAGGCCACAGTGGTCACCAAAACATTATTAGATACTTGTCCCTCTCCTCGAAGAAGTGGTAACTCATTTAGGCCTAGAACAGATCTCTGCCTTTGGGGAAAAAAAGTAGATATTGTGTGTGTGAAGGGAGTGATGTAGGTGGGGGTGAAAGGTCTTAGTAGTCAGAAGAGGAATTCATCTAAGGAAACCCTACCACTGACTCTGAAGCATTGCGTATCACTGATTAAAAGAACAACCAACCACACAGTGGTACATTAGGTGCACCAGTAGCCCAGCAATACCAAATGGGATGGAATTAAGACTGTCTCATTGGTAACCAACATTTTGAGGCAATAAATTTCAAAACAGCAGAACAATATTGTAGTTTAATTCTTCCATGCTGTGCCAAGAAAGAGAAAATGTTTCCCACTAACACACATGAGTTTGGAGATTAAGCAAGTGGACTTCTGGGCTGGAGAGAAAGCTCAGTAGTCTAAGTGCCTGCCTGGCAAGCGCAAGCACCCAGTTTCGATCCCTGGTACCACATGCTGTGCTGGCCCCGGCACCATGCTGACCACCAAAACCGAGCATGGAGGCACACACCTGTGATCCCAGCACTGGGGAGGCTGAGACAGGAGGATCACTGTGAATCTGAACTGTGTAGTGAGACCCTGTACCAAATAAATAAAATGTTAAAAATAATTTTTAAAACATGGACTTCTTAGTCTACAGCCTCTTAAAGATTCTTCAAATTATGCAGTTAGAAAGAACTGCTTGCTTCTGAAAATTGGTCTGCAAGATTTAAACAAAGACTTGAGAGGCTGCTTAGCCCAGCCAGACTTGGTGGGGACCTGGAGGTCTGAAACACCTCTCTGAGCACTAGAACAGTCAGGCTGACCCAGTGTACTTTCCTTTTGATCAACCTTACATTTGACTGTATTTTAGTAAATTATCCATGTAGTTGTATTTTGACAGCTCTCTTTACAGCAGTAAAACAAAATGTGTGCATCGCAAATGGCAAAGATTCAAATTTCAGCTATGTTTATCCAAAATAGCACTGAACTGCTTCTGTACTTATGCTATACTGCCTACAGCTTTACGGAAGGGAAGACAGATGGGCTGAATTTAGCAGGGAAACAGCTGTGGCTTGAAGAAGAGACAAGCGAAAGTTTTGCTATCAGGCTCCATTATGTATCAAGGTACCAGTAAAATGTGTATCCGTAAGGCAGCCAAAAAAGTGCTTTTCATCTCACTAGTGATAATTACCTTTTCTCAACAGCTGACAATGTTCTAAGTAGCATTAAGTAGGTATAATAATTAAGCAATAAGACACAACAGGCAGCGGCTTGCCGAGAACGGTGCTCCCTTCAGGTGTGCTGGGAGGCACAGGCTAAGAGGCCACAGACGTGAACTGCTGAGAAACGGATAGGCCCAACACGCTGCTGGCGGGAATCACACAAATAGGAGAAGGGAGAAATCCAAAAAGCTGGAAGTTGGGGACTCTGTGTGACGAGGACATTACTGAAAGTGAAGCAAGCTCCCAAGTGCACTAATTTCATCTCTTTCTTCATAATGACCACATGTTACTTGCATGTTGTCCCCTCCAGTGGAGCCGTAAAACTTTCAGCTTAAGGAAACAGTAACGGGACTTCTTGTCCTGCAAAGCATCTCCGTCCAGGTTTCAGCGGCCAATCTTCCAGACCTGCATTAGCATTCTGAGACTGGAACCACCCAGGTCCCACGGTGGTGAGGGGTGGCCAGTGCTTTGCGAGGCAGGGGCCTTCGGGATGACTCCACGCTTGCAGGTCGCCCTCGGGAAAGGAACAAACACACTGCATGTCCTCTCATGAAGCCTCCCAGGAAAGTAACCTCATGCAGACACTTTGAAATAAGAGACCATCCATTCTGTGCATGTGTACATGGAGGAGGGCAATGCTCTCTGTTAATTACCTTAATTTTTTGCCTGGCTACTCGATAACCAAAAGTAACAACAATAATAAAATGCATGTGCATTATGAGTACCTGCAAAATTGGTCTACTAAATATTCTTTATAAATCTAATATATGCCACACTGGTGAATACAGTAGAATCATGTTTCACTAGATCAATATCATTAATATTGCCATGGTAACAGGAAAAAAAGCAGAGAAAATCTTAAAAATGAACAAAATAAGAGATAAGCTCCCCAGTGTGCTGTGTCGGCCCCACCCCTGGGGCACACTGAGACAGTGACTGAGACTGGGCGTGGTGGTGTGGGCCTGTAATCCCAGTGCTTGGGACGCTGAAAAAACAGGAGGATCACTACGAGTCCGATCTGTCAGTGAGACCCTGTAGACCCTGTACTAAATACATAAAAAAGGCATAAGCAATAAACGCTAGTGTGACTGTGATAGCCATTAGTATGACGTTTTTCTCCAAAGTCCTGAATTACCATAGCACCTTGGGGCGGTCATAAATGAAGGCCTGGGCACCCTCAAAGGTAGTGTGTGATTAGGAACTTACTAGCTTCCTAATGTCTCACTCTCACCTTCCATTCCACTCTTTCAAAAGGTAGCACGTTTGCTTTCATTTTATTGCAAACATTACCCCCACTTAGCCTTTCTATAATACTCTTTCAGTGACTTCTTTCCCCTGCAGTGCCTCCCGGGCCTCAGGCTTGCTTATGACTGTGTGTTAAATTCCAACACAGCCACTGAATTTCTGGGTCCAACTGGACCATATTCATAGAGGACTTAGAACCTGAAAAGTGCAATCAGATAAGGCTATATCAAGTCTACCTTCACCTCTGGGGACTGCCACCTTTCCTTCCTCTGGGCCTCTGTGTCATTAATTATAAATTTGAGTGACCTGGAGAACTATCATAGTGGACAATAATAAATATCACAGCAAACCATCAGTAACTAAGATTTGCTTCTTTTATGGTAGGAAGAAAAAATTTTACTAACTTCCAACTTCTCTTCTTTTTGTTCTTCCTCTCTAAAGATCTGTCTCAAACTAAAGTTAATATATAGCAAATATGAAAATGCTAATATTTTATCATCTTTACCACATGTCAACCAATTATCAGAACACAAAAATTTTACATGTAGGTTAGTGGATATAGCTCAGTGGTAGAGCACTTACCTAGCCTGCTCGAAGACCAGGGTTCCATTTGTAACACTGCAAAAAAGCCCCTAAAACTCCACCCATATAGGGTCTCACACTTAGGATTTGTGTGAGCAAGGCATGTATGCTGGGATACAATTCTGGAATGGATCAAATGGTCTTTGGAAGACAGTAGCAGTCGTTTAGTGGCAGAAAGGCAGTTCAGAGAACACAGAATGGGCACATAAAACAATGTTATAATCAACTGCAACAGGAAGAGCTATAAAAATTTTGCTCTATGGGATCTAACATATTCTTAAGTTTCTTTAGTCAGTACTCCTTCTTCACAGAATTGAGAGAAACACTGCCTGGGTTGGAGTTTGGCATCCATCATGCAATAGCTGTGTGACCCTCAGTCAGTTACTTCATCTCCTGGTACCCAGTTTCCTCACCAATAAAATGGGGCTAATGCTAGCACTTGCCTGATAGGATTGCTATGGGAACAAAATGAGTACAGAAAGCTAAGTGATTTCAACAGTGGTCAGGACCTAGTAAGCACTACTGAGGTTAGTTTTTGCTGGAATAATGATACAATTATGTTTACTATTATAAGGGATGTCGGAAAAATTTTACATGGCAGCAAGAGATGTAATATAGTGTTCAATGCCATCAAACTATGGAAATGGGAGGATTAAGGAAAGGGTCAGGACCCAGAAACCCCTGAAGTTCAAAATAAGAGCAGCCACAGGGGCCTGGGCCAGGAATGTCAAGCTTCTCTTACAGCAAAGCCCTTAAGATCATGTGTGCTGACTAGTCAGGCGTCTTCATGAAGATGCTCCTCAATCAGTGACCTGCTCTGACTTACACCCCAAAGTAAAACTCAACTAGAGCTTTGTCTTGTGGCTGCTCAGCCTTCATTTTGGGAGGTGTTCTGATCTAGGATAATCTTCCCTCCTACAGGGAAGTCTCTGTCCACACCAGGATACTTGATTATATTTCTGACACAGAGAGATAACTTAGGCATGGCAGCTCCGTTTTGTCATCTACTTAGAAAAGAGAAGAGAACACATAACAACAGACTAGCAACAATGTTGTCTCACAGTGTAAGTCAATAAGATCTCTGTCTCTGGGTTTCCTCATACTGTGAACAGGAATAGCCACCCTTGACAACCACTTAGCAGAGGGGTTGGAGGGTGCCAGCTGAAACTTACAAAGCATGTGTGAGGTTGCAATTATGGAAATACAGAAATGAGTTTTCTTTTAAGAATCAATTCAGAGCAGCTTAAATCAACGTATTAAAGATTTCATTCGCTTTACAGAACAAATGAAAAGGTACACCCAGAGACTGTACTTTCACACCACCCATAGCATTACAAACATTACATTTGTGCAAGGACTGTAGTAAGTTAATGAATTGCAGTAAATTCACAAATAATATATTTGAAAAAACTTTTTCTCAAGGCCTGATCCCAGTCAATCATGGGAAGCTGTCATCAATATGGAAACTGTCAGTCCAAACAAAGCAAATACATATTTACTTAAAGAGTGGATTCTTTCCGTATCCTGTCTTTTTAAAAAATGTATTTAGTACAGTGTCTACAGGGTTTCACTACATAGACTGGACTCATAGGGATCCTCCTGTTTTCAGCCTCCCAAGCACTGGTCCCTGCTACCACGCTCAGTCTCAACTGCCCTCTCAGTGTGCCATGGGGGCAGGGCCAGCACGGCATGCCAGAGACCAAACCCCAGTCCCTGCATCTGCCTAAGCGGGCACTTTAATCCACTGAACTATCTGGCTGGCCCCTCTTTCCATATACTTTCTAATAGACTCCTATATTTAAAATTATTATGTCTGAATGATGGATTAAAGAATAATGCGTTGGTTCTAAAACCGATTATTAAACAATGTGGATATTTACATTTTTTTGCTTTTATAACTTTCATTGTTGAGATGATGCTGAGAATGAAATTTCTTTTATGTCTTCAGCATCAACAGAACAAACACATGCTTAATTTGAATATTTTTCCATAAAGAAAACACTATAGAGCAATCAACAAACTAATTGGTATAATGTAGGATATATCTGACCAAAAGAGAATAAAAGTCCATTTCTCCTCACAGAGCACTAATGTTTCTAGCATGTATGATAAATACCTAGCTTCCTCCACCATTTTCCTCTTTGGAAGTACATCACTATATATTCGGTGACAATCTGCTCCTCTAGAATTTGGAATTTGAGTAAGACAGATTTGATTCGTTTTTTTCTCAGAAGAATGCACAAAGAGCCCTAAAAACAAATGTTCTCTATAAGACAGTGTGATGAAGGCATTTAACATTCATTAAAAACAAAGCATCTGCACAAAGGCCTTTAAGCTGAACTCTAGCTTCTTTAGTCCAGTTCTGCAATAGAAAATTAAGTATTTTTGGAATACAAGCCCAAGGAAAAGGACAGCAAGAAAGAAGAGATAAAGATGGAAGATGACCCTCAAAATATAAAAGAAAACCTTCCCACTCCCACACAAAGACAAAATGAACTACTTCTGCATTCCCTTTAAATGCTGGGAATGATCTTCTTTGGCCTAGGTATATTGGTGTAAAAAGAAAAACTAAAAGATTATATTTACATGATAATAATTACATGAAGCACAAATCTCACTCTAATTTCTCTTACCCCGCTTTTTCTTAGGTTGATTCTCCTGCTATAGTTCATCAAATGGTTTTCAGTGATAATAACTGGAGACATACATTTTTTAAAAAATACTGTTTATTTCAATACTATATCCTTAAGTTTTCCACCTGACTTTATTTTAGCAAGTTTGTTAAGCTAATCCACCTGGAGCATTCTAGTGTCCTGTGTTTTCAATATCCCTACCAACCCACTGGCCTAATATGGAACGTCTGCACCGCCCAAGGTAGAATCGAGGAGAGAACATAATGACTCCTCTCACAAAGATCTAATCATGTCCCACTTTAACCAGACAAAGGAGAAAAAGCTGACCACTGTGATAAATTGAGGATAATCCTGGTTCATCCAGTGGATGAAGAGCTGGAAGACAGGAAAACCAAAGAAGGGAGCCTGGACTCTGAGCTTCCTTGGGCCCATGGCACACAGGTCACCCACTTGTCCCAGTTCTTGCTCCAAGAACATGCCTGCCTTGAGTGCAGAGACAACTGTCACCAGTTTACTTGTTTCCCAGGAAATGGGGGACAAATGAGAAACTGCTGGTTTGTCGGGTAACATTATTAAATGTACTTTGCACTTGAAATGTGGCAAATAACACAGGATTCTAATAAACTAACTCCCATTTATAAGCATTGCAAGAGAAACTTACTACAGCAAATTATGTCACTAAGTGAAGAATGACCACTTAACTAATCCATTTGTAAATCTGGATTTAATATATTGGGTTTGTTTAAAGTGAGATATAGTGGCAACAGCTTGGCTTTCTGTCAAACTGAATTTAGTGTCAGACACTTTGAATTATGGTTATTTATTCAATTTCAGAGCCACCAGTCTCCTAGTGTATTCAAGTATGATCAAGATGATAGACATAGAGCAAATACATGTTAAGCAACTAGCCCACTATTTTTATGGTTGGATAAAACAAAACCTAATTTTTTTGTAGGAATTTTTTATTAAAGGTTTAAAAGATTTTCATTCCTTTCAGATGAAATTGTATTCCTTTTTTAAAAAACATATTTATCTTTAAAAATGTGCCATGGGTTTTTCTTCTTTTATAATTTATAACATTTTTATCCTAAGTAGTGTATATAAACTTTGAAATACTGACTTTGGTTATCAAAAGCAAAATGAATAATGCTGTCACAACATTATGTGATAATAGATTTGATTTGCTTCATCAAGCATTTCATTTCCACTGCATCTGAATTCTCTGTGACCACTTGGACCCCCAGTGCAGGGGGTGGTGCATGATTGCGGGTATTGAATCTCAACTTCTCCACTAGATGAAAGGCCTGTCTATTGTGAGGTGAGTGTTGCTCACTTTGTAAGATGCAGTGATGAATAAAAGAATTCTCTAGGAGCTCACAAGCAAGTGGGGACACAGATTTGTCACCAGGAAGATGATGTCAGGTACCAAAAACATGGGTTTTAGATATTTCAGTTACTGGATAATTTAATTTCTCCAAACCTCAATTTGCTCTTTGGGAGTACAAGACTGATATTAGCAGTAATAATAAATAGGTAACATATTGCACTTAGCTGAAGCCAGCTCTTTATTAGTCACTAAAAAATGCTACCTCTTTTCTTACTCATACTTGTTCTAATATTGTATTTGTCAGCTTTTAGTCACTACAACAAAACACCTGAGGTTACTTAAAAAGAGGAAAGGTTAATTTTGGCTCATGGCCTTTGAAGTTTCAGGCTGTGGTTGCCTGCCCCAATTTGAGCCTATGCTTGCAGGAGGAAGTGTGCCATGGCGGGGAACAAGTGGCAGGGCACAATGGCTTCCCTTCTGGTGATCACGAAGCAGAAGAAAAGAAGGGGCTGGAACTCCAATATCCCTCGAGAGGTCACACTGGAGTGACCTAACTGCCGCCCACTATGTCTTGCCTCTTAAATGTTCTGCCAGCTTCCAATAGTGCTACAGACAGGACCGTGCATTAATATCTGGACCTTTGGGAGATCCTTATCCAAACAACAGCACTCCAGGGGCACCACAGCACTGACCAAGATGCACTGGGACCTCAGGGCACGTAGGTTGGTACATCACCTCCCATAAATTCAGGGGAATCAAATACAAAAGGTGCCTCTCTGCCCAGGTACGAACTCTACGACAAGAAAACTCTGAATTTCAGTCTTGTGGAAATCAGTTCCCAGATTCTCTGTTTGGCCTTTGTGTCTCAGAATCACAGTTTCAAAAGCAACACAATACTAATAATCCATCCGGCATAGTATATATGAAAAAAGTATCTATTTCATGTTTTAAAGGTCATTGAATATATAACAGCTAGATAGTTGAAGCAAAATACCATATTCATCAGTGAAACAGAAAAGTTTAGCAGCATTCATCTGTTCTCATTTTAAATTTACCACAGTATGTAAATTAGAGGATTTAAAAAAGCATCAGGCAAAAATCTGAGCTAGGTGCGAATGAAAAGCACAATCAGAAGCAAATTTGTGACTGTTTGAAGTGTAAGAGTTCGCCAAATGGGATGGTACTTGTATTTTACTACTAATCTGAGTTTGTGCAAAGCCAATAGAAAGATCCCAATTATTGTTAATTACCCAGAGTAGGAATTTGCTGCTAAACTGCTGTGTTGGTCTCAGGTTGGTTTTTGTAAACATCTTACTTTATATACTGAAATGATCACAGGAATACCACACACAGAGCTGAACTTTAAGCATACAGTCCCCATCACAAACATATTCAGAAGAAAATAAACCAACTACAATTTGGATTACAGGCTGAATTACCTGGTTTTAAAAATATTCTGCTCTCTATATGAGAACAAGAAGGACAGTTATTCTACCGAAGTAATATTTCAAAATACCATGATGGCTCAGTGAGATAACCTGATCATTCTTAACAGGATTTTCTGACATCTAGAACATTCACACTATATGAAAAACACACAGAGGCGGGTTTGTGATTCACACTCTTATAGATCTCGGTGGGCCAATATGTTACACTGAGACATCAGCCTACTATTTCAACAACACCCTGTCTGGAATCTACGGAATAAACCACCTTCAAAAGCAAGATGAACCATATTAAATGAAGCTGGGGAAAGTGAAACTCAAAAGTACTGCCATATCTTGCAACCCAAGGATCATTAAACCTGGGCTTGTATGCCAGTGACCTCCCACACTTGGGTCAGAGCCCTGAGCCAGCCAAGAAGAGTGAGATTTAAGGTCAGAGAAGGGCTAAATGGAAACTTTGGATAGTACATGGGATACAGAAAGAGACCCCACCTTGGCACCACATCAAAGCCTGCTCCAAGATCAATTTTTGACCCCTTGCACCCCAGGGTGAATTCTGAGTCTTACAATGCTCCTCCTCCTCCTCTTCCTCCTCTCTCCCTCCTCTTTCTTCCTGACCTTTGGTGAATTCTCAAGAGTCTTACAATGCTCCCCTTCCTTCTCCTCCTCTTCTTCTTCCTTCTTTCTTTTTGTGGTACCAGCAATGCAATTCAGGACCTTGTGCTTGCCAGGCAGGTACTGTGCCGCTGAGCTATATCCTTAGGCTCTCTGATTACTTTTTGCTCCCTCAAGTAACATGATATTTAATCAACTTTGAAAAAGGACAGTATGAAATAAATGTCTTTTCTGCTCAGGGCCCAATCATTAAAGCATGCTTTTAAAAAATTATTTATTTATTTATTTATTTCTTACAGGGTCTTGCTATGCAGCTTGGACTCACAGTGACCCTCCTGTCTCAGGCTCCCCAGTGCTGGGATTACAGGTGTTGGCCACCACGCCCGGTTTTGACAGCATGGCCTGTGGTGCCAGGGATTGAACCTGGTCCTTGAGCTGGCTAGGAAGGCACTTAGACAGCTGAGCTAGCTCCCCAGAGCCAAAACACACTTTTGATTGGCTCCTATCTTTCAAGCACTGTTTCAGGTGGTAAGAAGTCAGTGGTTAGTGAGACAGACAGGTCTTCACCTTGTGACACAACCCAGAGAAGGAAGGCAGACAAACGGGGAGAGTCCTGAGAGCAGCACTTCAGGAGTTCAACGCTTCGAGTGGCCATGAGTGCACAGACCTAGACCCTTGCTCGTCACAACAGAGACACTTGAAAAGTAACTGGATCTGCTTCCCTCAAAACGAAAACAAAACATTAAATTTTGTGTACATTTTCTGAAGATTATGTGTGGATTTTAGATGAAGAATTTCACTGCAGAGCCAGCATGGTGATATGCCTGTACAGACTCCATACTCTGGGAGGCTGAGGGAGGAGGCGCACCCCTGTGAGCACAGTCTGGGCAAGTCAGCAAGTTATGGAGACCCTGCCTCAAAACAAAAAGGACTGAGGATGTAATTTAGTAAGAAAGTGCTGGATTTAATCCTCAGTTAAGAAAAAAAGAAGAAATCCTACTGCAACGAGGGAGAAGAGGCTTATGACAACAATGAACACAAAACCAAGGAAGAAGGATTTAAGAAGTAGGAGGAAAACATATCAAATATACACTGTTATAAGGCAACGATATAGGTTTAGGGGAACAGAAAAATAAAAAGAGCAAACGGAAAAACAGGTTGAAGGATCTCACACTGCTTGGAAAGGTTAGTCAGGAGGTTTCCTACAAGAACAAAACCTGAAGTGACTCCGTTTTGTTACTGTTTACATTTCCTCTCACAAAAGTAACACATGCTCAGTGCAAAAAAGTGTAGCCATTATTGCAATGAAAGAAAGTAAACTAGTAATGCCACTGAATACAGACAGCCATCGCAGCACATTCTGGAGTGCATTACACACGCACACTTTGGTGTAACAAGCTAGGGAAAATTTTATTCACCAGGTATTAGGAAGAAATAATCTGATAATTTGATAATGAAATTGCTATTCTGCCTGCTGAAGGTCATTAAAAGCCTTTCAAAGCACAGCTTTTCACAGCCTTTCAAAGCACAGCTTTTCAGTGGACTAAGGCGTTTGCTTAGGCAGACACAGGGACTGGGGTTTGATCCCTAGCAGGCTGTGCCGGCCCTGCCTCCAGGGTGCACTGAGATATAGATTGAGATTGGGCGTGGTGGTGTGTGCCTGTAATCCCAGTGCTTGGGAGGCTGAAAACAGGAGGATCACTATGGGTCTGATCTATGCAGTGAGATTCTGTAGTCTCTTTACTAAATACATTTAAAAAAAAAAAGGCACAACTTTTCTAACTCTGTACCTAGACCCATTAGTAGTGCAGAAATTTATTTTTTATTTTTATTTTTTAAATTTTAATGTCTTTTTTTTTCTTTTTTTTTTTGGCAGAACCAAGGATTGAACTCAGACCCTTGCGCTTGCTAGGGAAGCACTTATTCTACAGAGCCATCTCCCTGGCTCCACAACATTAATTTAGAAAGTCAGAAGCAAGTTTTTGCAAGGAAAATAAAAAATATGGATTTTAGAAGGAATGGTAAAGGTAAATGCTGTTTCATACAATTTGTGTATATGTACACACATGATTGTAGTGTTCAACTTACTTCTCGAGACCCAAGATAGCTTGAACATATGCATACTCGAGTGAATACAGTGAAGCCTTGGAGGGCTGGAGCAGAACTGTAGTGTTGTACACTGCAAGAGGGAAAGGAATCTAGGGAATGTAAGAAAACAGAGAAATAGTAAGCAAAAGGACAGAAGGGCGATCAGGAGAGAAGAAAAACGTTCCAGGGTAGAAATGCAGCCTGGAAAAGACCTTGGAGGAAAGAAGTAGGAATTACGGGAGATTGTTGCTTCTCCGGGATGTGTGGTGTAAATGTTCTCCATCTTCTTACAGTACCTTCAGCAAAATCTATGCTTGATTATGAGCGCTTTTGGGTATATAGTCTTTGGAGAAGTCAAGATGTTAAATTCTATGTACAAATCGCAGGGGGCAAAATATGAGTCCACATATGTGAGATAAGCAAGACAGAGCATGCAACAGGCATGATATTCTGCATATATATACTTACATTTTGTGTATGCAAAACAATAGAGTAACCTACTACACTTGTATCCTATTTCTCTATAGAGATATATTTTTAGTATTCTGTCATATCAGTGAGCATGTTTTGCTGACAAAGTAAATTTTTTGGGGTATTTTAAATTTCCATTGTAGGAAATTTCTTTTTTAAAGGAAATTTCTATAACCTATTTCTATTTGTTTATGTAACTAATCTCTCAATGTCAGACATTTTGATTAATATTTTGATTTGAATATTTTTGGGGGTTTTTCTCTTAGAAATCATAATATGGCTTGGAGTCATAATTAGTAGAACTTTCCAAGGAGAAGTCTTATTATACTTTTTATACTAAATGTATTTATCTATTTATGAGTCTTTGCTGTAAAGTAGGGCTCTTCCACCTAGCACCAAGGACAGCATTAGGTAGCTGATAAGTGTGTTGTGAAGTGGATTCCACAGCTCTAAACTATCACCACGGTGCAGGGAGAAGAGATCTTCCTGGATGGGTGGCAAGGGAGGGTCATACATGAGCAATGTGAAGAGTCAGAGAGAACTGGCTGTCAGTCATACTCCTTCTCTCTTTCCATACTATTCTCCATACCCATTGCTTTCCTTGTAAACCAACCAACCAACCAAACAAACAAACAAACAAATAAAAACCAGAAAAAAACCCCAAAAACCAAAACAAAAAAACCCACCCAAAAAACAAAACATTAGTTTGGTCATAGAAATAAAGGACACACTAATTTTAGAAGAAAAATGTAGACTTGATTCAGAAAACTTGCATGAATGAATAGATGACTAACCAATGCCATTTTAGATTTGCTGGTTGCAGTCTGCAACTTAATTCCCAGGGATAGAAAGAATGTCACTAGAAGTTAAATCATACAAAAACAGTACTAATTTGTAATAGAAAAAAAACCCCTGATTTTTCTCTTTTCTTCACTTCCCTTATCAACAGATACACAACTTTACTTCTTAAACATTTCTATAGCCCATCCCACACCTCTCCTTCATTCTTATTTTAGGCAGTCATTATTTCTTATCTAGTTTTTCTGTCTGGCTCCATAAAACTCACTCCATGCTGCTGCCAGGGTGAGTTATGAAAAAAATATCAACCCGCTACTATGCCTTATTTGAAATCCTTCTCTGGCTCCCCATTGTCTGCAGGACAAAGAGCCACCTTGTCATGGGTCTCAATGAATCCTGCTTTCCCACCTACCATGCCACCAACTCTGACCTGCTTGCAGGTTTTCCCTTGCACGATGTAGTTTTTTCCTCTAGATGTTTTCTCCTGCCTGGCATGTACCAACGTATCCTTGAAAATCAAGTTCTAGCATCCCTTCCTTCAAGACATTCACCCGAATTCTCTCAGGTGGGGACTGCCTCTGCCACATCAGCATCCCTACTAAAGTAGGGGCTGGTGCAGCTAGCACAAAGGCTTCATGCCATTTTTGTCCAACAAGACAAGAATCCCTGGAAGTCAGGATTGTTAGTGTTTGTATCTCCAAGGCCGGCAGGTTTCCTGTTATATAATAGGTATTTTACTTTGGGGTTTGTTTTGGCTTTTTTGTTTCTTCAAACAGACCAAAGTATACCACAGCTCAAAACTGTTAGCAAAGAACTGATAAAGCCAGGTGAGTTCACATCCTAAAGGGCTGGTAGAAAGGACTGAGCATGCATGTAAATCAGCCTATATTAATCCTAATCATTCCTAACAACTTTAAACCAAAACAATGCTACTTCCTAGAGAATTCAACACAGTTTCATATCCTGGAACTTGTCGATTGATAACACATGGTTCACAAAGATTGCACAATTCTAATGAGGTAAAAACAAAACAAAACAAAAGGTTCATGTATACACAGTGCTCTAAGTGCTGGAAAACAGAAGAAAAACAGAATGACTAGCAGTCTACAGCTGGGGGATGCTGGCTGCTAGTGAGACCTCGAGGTTTTGTTAGCCATGCCCTACCCAACTTTAAAAGCCTCACCCTGATGGTGCAGTTCTGTGAGCCTTGGGGAGATGGCATCTGAAACATCTTTAAGCCTTACCTTGGAGTCACTTGCTCTCTGCATTGAAGTTAGGAGACCTGGAATCCCAATATGGAGCATGAGAAAGGTCCCATGGGCTTCCTGGGCTGCCCTAATTGCAGGAAAATTGGTTTCTCTGCTCTAGGACAAAAGCTGTAGAGTGCAGCGGGCCATAATCCAGTTAGGACCAACTGAAAATAACCCTCCACAGGAACACAATCACATAATTTAAGCAAGAAACAGGAAATACAATGTGAATGTTGTATGTTAAGGACCCTGTGGGAAAAAATGGAAGCTGTTTTACACATGGATCACAAAATAATTATTTTAAAATAGAAGAGATACAGAAGTTAAATGTGTTTGCTTTGAACCAGAAATGGAAGTCTCTTTTTAAGGATCAGCTTCCAAGGGCTGTTCAGTCTGATAAAGCGAAAGAAGTGTTTCTAAGCCTCAATGTTGTATTGTCTCCTTCACCTACAATACACAAATCAGTAGCATTACATAAGAAGCCAATTTTAGCTGATTTTAAAAAATGATTACAATTTGTAACTTCACAATCATGTTTTAATATATCAGGCCACTGGGGAAAGCAAAAGCTTGGAGAACATATAACTCGTTCCAAATGATGGTCATAAACTTTGTAGAGTCAAAGTCATTTTTGTAACTGTTAACAGCCTTAGTAAGTAGCCCCATTAAACATGATCTACAAACCTTGAAAATAAAGATCACCAACTAACAATACAAGGAATTGTTATGTGGCCTAAATAGGCAGAGGGAGCCAATCTTATTTTAATGAGATCAAAGCATGTTTAATAGTTGTGATTAATATTTATTAAGTGCCCACTGGCACACATTATTATACAATCAAACTTTGGATTTATATTACTTAATGACAGTAATTAGACACACATATAGTAAGCAGGTTTTCTAAATGTGAAGATAAAGATAATAGGTTATTTTAAAATGTTATACCTACACATCAATTTCTCATTCTGTCCCATTTTTTTTTTTTACCTTTTATAACTTGGAGACATGGGGAAAGATGACTTTTGAAAAGCAGATTAAAAAGACTTCATTCTAAGTGCCAGGTACTATGCTACATGTAAGACATACAATGATGACTAGAATGTGATTTTCTTAAATTCATAGCCTAACAAGTCAGATTTTGAAGGAAGAATGATGATGTCGTATATGTTGGTCAAACTGTTGTTTGAGTAAAGAGTCTAAAATGTAAAAGAGTTAAGGAGTGGAGTGATAACAGCTGACCTGGGCTTACAAAACACAACAGGCCTTCAGATAGAGAACAAAAAGGCCTTCCAGGAAGGTCTGGGGGAAGCCAGACATGAAGACCTTAACTTCAGATTTGTAGAGACGGGTTGAGTCTTATGCAATTTTCAATTCCTAAGCCCACTGCAGGTCCCTCCTATCATAGTTGGAACTTAGTGAACACAAGAAGAATGCATACATAATTAATGAATTAACAAATTAGTCAATGAATGAGTACCAGACTTCTCTCAGTTTACATTTAGAGACACATCTAGACATTTCTGAATGTCAATAAACAATAACAACAAAAATGAATTCTGAGAGTCCTTGAACCTTGAAAAATTTACCCTCCTTGTTCAGTATAGCCAAGTAAGTGAGACTAGAGATAACCAAGTTCCCAGGATCTATTTCTCTCTCAATCGAGTTTGGGGCCAAGCTGGATGATATAGTGAGTTCAAAGCCAGCCTGAACTACAAAGTGAGACACTGTCTCAGAAAGCCTACAGGATCCAGCATCTCCAACTGGACAGCAGAAAACCCTCACCTAAGGGGCAAATCCACAGATTGGGCAGTGCCATGGCTTTCCATGCCAAGCAATGGTACACAGTTTGCCTGGTATAAGAATGATCTACTAACCCAGCTTCCTGGTAGTATGAAGTTGGTATTATTATCTCAACAATAGAAAGCAGAAAGAAGACAGAAAAAGTTCACTTTCGTCTGCCTCCAAATTGGTCTCTCTCTCTGACACAAAGGGAAAGACTGCATATAGAAAGCAATGTGGATTCTCCTTATAGTATCAATTACTATGTTGTATGCCTTCACTTGTCTGATTTGGGAGTTCTTTCTAAAATGCAGTAGAAGGGCTGGGGAGATGGCTCAGTAGAATAAGTGCTTGCCTGACAAGCACAAGGGTCTGAGTTCAATCCCCGGTTTCACCAAAAAAAAAAAAAAAAAAAAAAAAAAAAAAAAATCCAATGGCAATTTCAAACAGGCATGCTTATTCACAATAGACTACAATGCAGTAGAAGCTCACTGAGTGGACTATCACTTACTCTGGTCACCTAGTGAGCCAATACTTTCCTCTTCTCTCTGTTAAGCATTTTTGGATGCTGCCCATGCTCATCGGCAAACTCAATGGCCAGTGAAGGCCACTTTGTGGCAGCAATGGGCACTTCCACTCCCAACAATTGCATTACATTGCCCAAAGTCAGCTATGTTTCTTCCCAAGCCTGGCTATGCTATTTACATAAATGCAATTAAATGTTTACTGAACTCAGAAATGTTATTATTTTTTTAAAAAAGAGTTGCTGATTCCATTAAGACTAAGTAGGATGATTTAGAAAGACTCAACAAAGCTGAAATTTTCCCCCTGTAAAATAAGTTTGTTAAATGAGGTGTACATCAAATACATGGAGAAGACTTCGTAGGGAGAGGGCCATTAAAATAGGGGACTCTCCATGGATGCTGCTTTCCAAGTGTCTTTATGTCCTTGGTTTAGGGAAACAAAAATGGGTGCAGAATGGATGCAATCTGAGTGTGGTTTACATAGGAACAGATGGGGCTCCAAATCGGGCGACTCATGCACAAAGAAACTATGTGAGCTCACGAGTACATCATTTGTCATGGCTTCCTAACCTTCCAATTAACCATACAACATTGGTCTCTAATTTACTGCACAAGATAGCTAAAGCTGTTTTGTGTCCATTCAGTATTTTTCTTTAGATTATTAGTACTAGTCCACCTCTGTACTCCTAGAAACATGGAAATGGTTGAGTAAACAGCACAAGATGTCAGAAAACGTGGGTTCTCTCATCACCTGACTTTGGTCTTACATATAACCTTATCCCTTTGGGTCCCAGTTTCCTCTCTGTAAAGTGTATATATTAGGAATAGGGAGAGAGAATGGGTAGAGAGGGCAAAAGAAGTTTGACTCAATATATTTTCAGATCTCTTCTGATTCTCTCAAGTGCCACCATACACAATTTGGCTTATTTGACATGGAGAGGGCTCTTTAATTCATTCATTAGTAGTTAGGGATACAATAGATAAACTATTTAAAAAAAATATAAACTCATCATTAATGCTGATAATTAATGAGAAAAAACCTTTAGAAATTTAAATATATATATATATATATATATATATGATTGAAATAATGTTTAAATTACCAAAAAGAAATTAACAATTTGAGAATGAGAAAAGATCTATGTTCTTAAATGTCTATTTTTCTATAAAAATTTCTGCAAGAAACATAAATTCACAATTTCAAAGCAGGTTACAAACAGTTGCAGTTCTACAAATAGTATACATACAAAAAATATCTAAATAATTTCCAGGATTAATTTTAACAATGCTAATATGAAACAAAAATGGGTATTTTGTTTTGAAAAACAAGTACTGACTGCAAGAAAATGAATTACCCAGGGGGAAAAATGTCAACTTTTAAGTTCTTAGTTCTACAACACAGATGAATAAAGTTAAGCCCAAGACACAACTTAAGCCATATCTGAATTGCTTTACTAATAATGTGGCCTATCAAAAAATATGTTCTAAATAAACACATCAGCTAACATTGTTTTGATGTTCATTTCATTTTGATTTTTTATTGAAGTAGTATAACAAGTAGTAGTAGTATATAAAATATACAAAAATCAAGAGATTTACATCTTAGTACACATAATCTTTTAAAATAACCACTTGCCATTTGCGAGCAGGGAAAGTAATGCAAGTGTCATATTCAGTTTATATACTGCCTTGGAGTCTATATCAATTTCAAGTTTTCTATTATGATTCAGCTATTCCAAGAGTTCCCAGAGTCTGAAAATATTTCATTAAAAATTAATGTGTTATCCACACAAATGGCAAATATTGAAAACTAGGAATATAAATAAAAACTAATAAAAATAGTAAGTCTACTAATGCTGAAGAGGAAGGAAGACAGGAGGGGAGGAGAGCATGTGAAAGGGAGAGAGATTTTAAACATCCGGTTTCTATTCTGGACCGCTTATGGAAACAGACAGACACAGCAAGCAGAAGCCAAATATATTCTCAGGCTCTGACAGGATTTGTTTTCTGTCTTGTCATTATTTTTACTATATTCTTCCTAATAATATTTCTCCAATGTTCTAGATTTCCTGCCACAATACTAGTCTTGTTAGGAACTCACGAATGAGGACTGCGGAGGATTCAGGCATGTTCAAAAGAGTCCAGCTGTCTTGCAAGGACTGGGTGAGCCTGAAGCTTTCTTGGAACTCTTCAGCACACAGTAGTGCAACCATGGTGCCTTCACCCTCTGCACCCTTTCCAAGCCTTTGGAACAATTTTCTTAGGGCTTGATTCAAGTGCTGGCATAGCAATAGCTACCTGGTTTAGTGCAAAAAAAGGTAAAGCCAAACGAGTGCTGCCATTTCACTAATGCTGGCAAAAAGGAGACAAATCTATTTTTCAACCTTTTGATAAGAATTATTCCATGTTAAGTAGCAAACAAGTATTACCTTACTCGATCTCGATCCTTTCAATTTAAATGCTAGTGAGAAAGAGACAGAGTCACATTGCTTATCAAACATGCAGCACGGACCTGATCCTCCATCAAAATAAAACACAATAGAGCTGTTCTACAAAAAAAGATAATGAGGAACTATTTTGAAAATATGAAAGAATTGTTGAATGTAGACTATAAAAACACCCCTTTGCATCAAAATAAGTGTCCCTCTTTATTGCACACTGATTATTTTCTATAGAATTTAAATTGTACATAAAATTATAAGTGTGCCTTGTTTAATGTAAATTGATTGTCTCAATTATTGGGAAAGGATTTGAATTTTAATGGACTATTTTGCTGGAGATATGCCAAGCGAACCAACAAAACTCTAATAGCTCCAACTGGAGGTGCACAGCCAAACATTTACATAAATCACACAAGCGATATGGTCCCAAGAATGACCCTGAAGTAGTCTAAAAGTGTTAGTAGGCTTTTCTCCAAGTAGATGAAATTAGTTTTAACTTTTTATATTAGAAGATTCTTTGGCTGTGAGATTCTAGTTGGGTTTTTCTTTAAAAAAAAAAAAAATGGCAAGATCCACACATTAGTAGAAAGGACTTTTGTGAATCCATTTTTTTTCTGATGTTCTTTCTTTCTACAGATTAGATTATCTACGGAAATCAGGGCTTCACCCTGAAGGTAAAACTAACTTTAAGTCCAGTAGAACTGTGACACATTTGAATGTGTCAGAGGAACCTAATCCAGAAAGTTGGTTAGACATATCCCAGCTGAATGCCACATAGTTATGCTTGACATAACTCCTTTGTAAAAATCCAGCACCTCTGAGGTCAAACACATCTCCATACTTATAATCATCAGACAAGGGCAGACCTCAGCCATTTGCTACCCAGATGGTTGTGACATTTTTATAGTGAAATTACAACCAGAGATGCCAGAGGTATAGATTCACATCTGCCTGAAATTGCTAGCCTCCTAAGATTTTTTTTTTTCACAAACTTTCTACCTTAAGAAACACTGTTGGCCGACCAGAGAGTTCAGCAGATTAAAGCGCCTGCTTAGGCAGCACAGGGATGGGGACACGCTGAGACAAGGACTGAGACTGGGCATGGTTGTGCACGCCTGTAATCCCAGCACTTGGGAAGATGAAAACAGAAGGATCACTACGAGTCCAATCTGTGTAGTGAGACCCTGTACTGAACACATTAAAAAAAAAGAAACACTGTTGTTACAGGAGTAAAAACCACCCTGATATAATGCATGAATCATTTACTACACACATTTACCTCTCAGCTACTGGTCATTGTGAATTTATCTTAATTGTTGCCAGTTTAGGAAAGTGAAAACACAAGGTTTAATAATTTCAGTCTAGAAAGGCTCTTGTGCCAGGGAACACTGGCAGTAGTAACATAAATATGCATATAGGAATTATGTATAAAGTCTAACTTAAGATTTGGGCCCACGAATAAATATTTCCCTGGATTCATCAAAATTTTTTGAATGAATTTCTACAATGATAAAGACTGAAGCTGAATATAAGGCATTTCTTTCTATTCCAAAGTTCAGAAAGTCTTGTGAGAGCTATAAATTATTAGCAATGACAGTTGTGATTGATTTCTTCCTAAGTGCTGATCTGGCTTTTATAAAACAACCTCAATATTAAGAAAGGCCAAAGTCTACACGATATATTTATATTTTTAAAAGAACCCAGAGGTTTTTGGCAACCAACTGGTTGACTATGACTCTGTATTTCATAATTAGTGAGAATCAGTTTTGGATAAAAGCCTAACTGTGAATTTTAATAACATGTCACATCCAACAAACCATTTCACTGTATAAGAATATGAAATCTGACTCTGGGTCTTACTCTACAAATAAGGTGGGTATTCTAGCTGAATTCATGCACCTACAATATATGAATGGCAATGGAATACCCATCTCTGACAAAAGTAAACAAAAAAGGGGGGATATAAATGAAGGACCATCTTGTAGTGAAAGACTTTCTCTTAGTTCAATGAGAAGAAAGTTTTAAACTAATAGTGTTTAGACAAGGTATCATGTCTGCATCTTATACTACGAATAAGTAATACAAAGACAACAATATGCAATGTATTAATTACTGTAACTGTCCTACTAACATGTTTTGAAACTGTCTCATTGCTACTTCTTTCTCAATAAAATTAATATAAAAAGAAAGAAAGAAAAGAACCAAAGCAACTGAATCATGAAAAAGAAAAGAGGAAAACAATGTTAGGAAGTAAAGATGAAGGAGTCAGATAAGTTATGCCAGCGGATGAGAAACAACTCAGCTGAACAGCATGGTCGGCATCTTCATGCCCAGTCAACACCCTGTACCCCACTTGCAGAGGACGGAATGAGCCTCACGTAGCAGCCAGAGTCCGCAACGCATCACTAGATGGACGGCTACTTTCTTCTGATGACACATTAAAATTTACATCTAATGGAAAAGAGTACCTTTAAAGCTACTCTCATGCCGCTTTCCTGTATTTATACAGAACGTCTTTCAAGTAACTGCTTTTGGAAAAGGAGAAAATGGCTCTGCCTGTGTTCATATAAAAATTGTTTTTTAGAATACAGCCATTTGAAAACCAATTTCTATAAAACAAAGGCACAGAAAAAATATACATCATCAAGGCGTGGTCACAAGAACCAAACACTCTCTAATCTGATTAACTTTAATCACCAGCAGGCTGTGAGTTATACATGGTCAAAACAATGCTTGAACTTGATTTTTTCTCTCCTAAATGTACACATTCAACTAAAACAAAGGAAACAATGAAAAACCACAAACGGCTTTTTTTTTTTTTTTTTACAAAAGGCATTTCTCTCCTCAGAAGTTACTGTGTTCACAATTAGCAGAGAAATGTCAGAAACATAATATCCCTCCAAGCAGTGGATTATTGATGTCTGAGAGTCTAGACTTCAGTCTCGTAGGAACCCTCAGAGGCGAAGTGCACAGTGGCGCGCTGCTGCCTACAAGGCTGCCTGCAGAGCTGCGAGTCCTCCTTGGGGCTTCCAGCCCATGCCAGGAGTGTGACCCTCTCCCTAGAACTCGCCCAATGGCTCTGTCACCGGCACTTACTGCAGCCCTGTCCGAGCAAGGTGCAAAGAGTCAACCTTGGAACAAAATTTCACAAAAGCGGTCTAAGATTATCTCCTGAGAAAAAGAAGGCTCATGTATCCTATTAGCAGAGCTGATTTGGTTTTAAAGGAAGACTTGCTATTTTGTGTTTTTGCTTTCCTTTGGTGTATTTTTTGTGGAATAGTAACATCCACTTAATTTGTAATTAACTTGGAATTACAAATAAAACCCAATAGTTTATTATTTTATTTAACAAAAGTACACGTTTTTTGTGTGTCGAGCAGACTCTGAGGCTCACTTAGGCCCACATCCACTGACTCAGGTCGAACTGGTCTTTTCTGCCTTTTCAGACCACGCAGCTGACTCATGGTGAGGTGAAGTAACTCGCCAAGGTCAATAGCAGGTACAGTGGTGAGGGTAGAGCAGAACCCAGGCAAAAATCCAGAAACTGCCTGTTCTTAACCACCAGTACCCCATGCACCACATGCTCCATTAGTAGTTAAAAAGTCTTTTTTCTTTTTTTTTTTTGTGGAACCGGGGATTGAACTCAGGCCCTTGCGCTTGCCAGGGAAGCGCTTATTCCACTGAGCCATCTCCCCAGCCCAAAAAGTCTTTGTAAAAGCTCATTTAGTCTTGCTATAATCCGGGGAGAGAGGGGGGTCACTAATGCATATTCACCTGAAAAACCCCGGCAGAGAATTTGACTCCTGTTGTAACAGGGTCACTAGCCAGCTGGAATGGGAAATCTTCCTGGGAGCATGGGAGGCAGGGGACAGGGGGCCAAGCCGAGGTCAGAAGTTGGTTTACTGGGGAAGCTGGAACAGGAACCATTGTAGTGTTTAGAAGGGTGCACTGTGGTGGCAGACAACCCTGCATTTCTTGACCTCTGATATCACATAGCAAGCTATGTGACCTTGGGCAAGTTACATAGCCTCTAGGAGCTTCGGTGTCCTGCTGTGAACATAGAAGGCCATGACATTACCCCATCAGAACTGCTCTGATGATCATACTTAAAATAGTTCTTCTGGTACAGATTTTCCCTAACACATTAGTTGATGTTAGAGATTGCAAGGTCCCATCTACCAAGAGATACAGATTCCATGATGAGATTCTGTGACTCTTAGCTGAATAGAACACTATTGCACTGGGTTTATTTGGCATTTATATTTTTCAAAAAACTTTTACACATATCTTGTCAATTTGCTCCTCATAACTATTTGTCATCGTATTCAATCCTTGTTTTATTTGAGGCTGAACATTTATCTGACCTAAGATCATATGGTTAGCAGGTAACGTGGCTGGCCCACGAATTCAGGGCTTTTGCTCCCTATTATAAGATTTTTTCTTATCATAACTTGGTATGGTTCCATGAAAGATGTAAAACCTCTTTCCAAAAAGCTTTTGATATAAATGAAGTAAAATGACAAAAAGATAGAAATAAATATTGATCACTTTGAGAGCTTGGAGGAAATGGAATTGATGTCTCTGGATGGGATTGGTTAGGAGCTTTTACCACCATGGAGTCTTTGACAAGGACTTTAGCACCCAGGCTGGCTTGTAACTGAGAAGTCAACGCAGATTCCAGAAGAAGAATGAAGAAAATAAAATAGACATTCATCAAAGACACATTTGCAGGAATGCTCATAACCAGTAAACCCACATGGCTGCAGAAGCAGAGCCCCAGAGAGGACAGGAGACGTGCATAATGAAGGCTCTCTCAGGGGCTGGCGTGGAGGCCGATGCCACCAGATATGATTAACTGTGACAGATGCATCAGATTCACTTGCAGTGCCATCTCTCCTGGGCCCTCAATCCTTGCTGCTGCATTTGAGCTCCCTGCCTCCATGGTAGTCTCCTGGTTCTGCCACATGGAGTTTACTGTGCACATTTCAAGTCTTGGGCTCCTTCTGCCACTTGGAGTTCAGTAGCATGCCAAATCACAGAATTTCAAATTTGGCTTCTAAAGCTGCTGCTACGAGGCCTGTTTGATGTAATCTGAAGGGCAGGGGCATTATCACCCATGGGGAAAATCTGGACCCATGAGATGAGAGAAAGCTGAGCAGACAAAGGCCCTCTCCTTTTCTCCTTCCAATGAGCTTCTCAGAAGCACAGTTTCTGGTGCAGCCTGAAAAACATTTGTGTGACTTCAGTTTTGTGGCTTATGAAGTAGTCACAGTATGGTGATACATTGGCTGACCTTGTTTTTCTTTCTCACTTTCTTTTTCCTCACTCTGGATGTCTGGGGATTACATTAACACTTAATCTTTGCCTAGATTCTAAGACAATAGGAATGAAAGAACTGATACAATAGTCTCTGAAATCCTGACGTGTGTGTGTGTGTGTGTGTGTGTGTGTGTGTGTGTATTTTACTAAAGGACAGAACCCACTCTACCACTAAGCTACATCTCCAGCCTCTTTTTTTTTTTTTGCGGAACCGGGGATTGAACTCAGGCCCTTGCACTTGCCAGAGAAGCGCTTATTCCACTGAGCCATCTCCCCGGCCCCTCTTTTGTTTTTTTTTATTTTTGAGATACAGTTTTACGAAGTTGCCCAGACAGGATATGAACTTGCCTTAGCTTCCCAAAGTGCTGACGTTACAGGTTTGTGCCACTGCACTTGGCTAGTTAATATATCTTAAGACAGACACAGAAAAATACCAACCAGAGAAATAAATCATACAAATGCAAGTAGTCTCAAAATGCATGCAAAGTGACTGGTGAAAAGTTTAATTATCTCATGGGTTACAAGGACACAAATTACCAAAATGGACATGATAAATAAGAAAGCTATAACAGAAACACTCCGGCTCTTCAAGAATGAGGCAAATGCTATGGTGGTTAAAAGGCTAACATGACCATATTTAACACTGCCATCTCTTTTCTGCTGAAACCCCTCAAAGTCTCCTTTCCACAGAACTCAAAATGAACCCTAAACATTTTATATGATTCAAGAAAATGACTCTTCCAGACCTAACTTCTGAGGGTTCTATCACCCCTTTTGATATAAGAAACCACCCAGACCCTTCCACCCACAAATCACCTCCACCATGACAATGAGGAAAAGCCCCATTGTCTCCAAATTCCTGAGACCAATCAGAGAACTTTCAATATAAGACAATTAGTTGAAAAATTCTGTCTTAAGACAGAGAGAATAATGGAATTGTTTTATCCTCCACAGAGGAAAGGAAGGAGGAACAGCCAGTATAAAAGTAGGAAAGAGGAAAGCAGAACAGCTTTAATAGATTCTTACAGACTAGTGTGATTAGACTAGAAGCCCTAGGAACCTCAGACAGAGCAGGACAAGAAAGTCAGCACTCATTTTCTCTTCTCAGTACTAATTGAAACCCAGGGCTTTGCTCATGCCAGGCAAGTGCTCTATCACTGAGCTGCAACCTCAGCACCTTTTCTAATTATTATTATTATTATTATTATTATTAGTTTTTAGTTTGTTTATTTGTTTTGTGTAGGGTCTCACCATGCAGCTCAGACTCATAGTGATCCACCTGATTTCTGCCTCCCTAGTGCTAGGATTACAGGCATGCACCACCACACCCAGACTCTACTGCTGGCTCAGTGTGCCCGGGAGCAGGGCCAGTGTGGCATGGAAGGGATTGAACTCTGACCCCTGTGTCCACCTGCCTTTCCAATTCCTGAGGCAGGGTCTCACTAATTTTCAAAGGTTGTCCTGGAATGTATATGCCTCCTGCCTCAGCTGCCTAAGTAGCAGGGACACCAGGCATGAACCACCACTCCTGGTGCACTCACTCCTAAGCATTGTTCTGTGGGCTTCCTTCCACTGGATAGTTGAAAGAAAGATGGGGTGCAAGGCTAGAGACTGAGAGCAACCACTCTCCTCCAGTCAGGCATAAGCACAAATGCCTGTCTACTTAGTAGATTCTTCTTCTTTTTTTTTAAGACGAGCAAAAGCATTTTAAAGCTTCTGATGGAGGAACAAAACTAAATCTCAGCAAAAGGAGAGAAGGAGATGGGTGGAAAGCTCTTCTTTCCAGTCCTCTTCAGTAAGGAAGGTAACTATTTAAAAGGCAGTTCTCTGAGGAAAAAGAAGTCTTGATGCAGTGTGTCTACTAATTTCTGTGCTTTAAATACTCCTATCAGGGAAAAAAATGTAAAATCTCAGCAAGTGATTAATTCTTAGCCTCAGCTGGTTTATAATCTTGGTATAATGGGGGGGAGGTCAACTTTTCCAAACTTTCTGATTATTGGACCTTTCTTCTTTTCTCTGCATTAATATTCTCAGATTGCTGCTAGATCCCACTGGTGAAGCAGCCTAATCCACCTATTTCCATGGTCAATGAAATAAACTCTGAAGATAACAAAAAACTTCAAATAGAACAAGTTGTAATAAGCTCTTTTTTCTAGCAATATCTGAATCATCATTTATCTCATAAAAAGATAATTTTATATCATAACATAATGACATACAAATTGAGAATAACCCAGCAATTTTGTTAATTTACTTGTAATAGCCTGTTGTCAATTATAAAAACAGATTCGCAAGCAGTACAACACCAAAGGAGTCCCTGTCTCCAGAAAATTGGTGGTGATAGGGCAGAGGCGGCGAGGACTGTACATCCATCTGCTTCAGCGAAGAGGTGCAGATGATCCACTTCTGAATTACAATCCACACAGGACTTGGAATGTGGTTGTCGGGAAGCCACTGCACTGCTGAGGTAAGTGTGCAGTGCTGCACCATGGGGGGCTAAGCAACAACCCCAAACAGACTAAATTATTAGGATGAAGCCAAATTAACAGCAATTTGTAATCAAAAGCAAGAATCACAGCATTTGAAAGCCAAAATGACCTCAGTGCAATACATAACGTAATAACTAAGCACCCTTCCCACAGACCACTGGGAACCCAACTCTGAGAGCTCAGGCTGCTGGGCAAGGAGGCAGCCAGCAAAGTACCATGGCAGCTTTCTCTGTAAGGTGTTTTCCTTTACACAAACCAAATTTCAGTACTTCATAAACAAGCATTGAATTGGCTTTAAAACTGCCCACACCAATTGAAAAGACCTATATTTTTGCATCTGTCCTTTGATCATCCCTACCCAGGGACCTTTGGCCTATATACTGATCTCTCTTCTATATAAGAAATGTCCAACTTAGGAAATTTCCTGAAGGACTGGGAGAATTTCCTAAGCTCAAACCCCATATCTACTATCAGTAAGCCTTCTGGTTTGTATAAATTGGAGAGAACAAGAGTTCAAAAATAAAATCAAAGAAAACAAAAGGGGGCTCTCCCAAGAGACAGCAGGTGGTGTTATGGTGGCTCGACACTGCACGCTCACAATGCCTTGGCCAGCTGCTATGGTTTGGGTAAGTGTCTATCCAAGGTCCACATGTTAAAGGCCTGGTTTCTAGCTTGGCACTACAAGGGGTGGGGGTGGATCCCTTCAGAGATCAGGCCTAGTGTGAGGTCTTCAGTCATTAGGGGCACTCCATGAAGGACCCAGAGGATCCTTAGCCTCTTCCTCTCTTTTTATTCTTTCCCAGTCACTACCATAGGTACATGGTTTTGTTCTGCCATGCATTTTCACTTTTATGTGGTACCACAGGTCCAAAGCAACAAAGCCAACTGCTCATGAATTAAGGGACCTAAAGCTGAGCCCAAACAACCCCTTTCTCTTTATAAGCAGGGCACCTCACCTATTTGCAGGAGTGATGGAAAGCTGCTTGCTACATCAGCTGAGGTAGGCAGAGCATCTGCAGCCATGAGAGTGGGGCATATTTGAGTCCTCACTGTGGATCTCCAGGCCAGGATAGTACAAAGCAGGTACCCAGTCAACACAGAGTAAACCAATTCTGGCCTCGGCTCCCCTCAGCATCGCCATATGCACAGTCTTGCATTTGTCAGCTCATATTCACCTCCTCCAGCTCAGTGCTGGCCGTCCTGACCGGCCTTGTGCTCAGGAGATTGTTGCCCTGTCTTTCTCTGCCCCAGCATCTCCAATTTGCTATTGACTCTGAAACCCCCTCCCCAGAAACAGTTTTATGAACTCCCTTTAGGATTTATTAAATCATTTTATTATTGTTGCATGACATGCTAAAAAGAAATATTTTAAAGTACAAACATCTTATTTAAGATAAGTGTAAGTAAAAAGATTTAAAATTTATTTTGAAAAGTAATTTCCCTGTTTAATAAGTAGTACTGTTATTTCATTACATAAAGTAAATTCTTAATGTATTAATTATGCAAGGAAAGGTACAATTGGCCAATAACAGAAATATATTTTAGCACCAAAGTATAATATAAAATATAGATTTGAATTTTTTAAAAATCAGAACAAAATTAGCTTTATAACAGTTTTGGAAGTTTTGATGTTTGAATGTGTAATTCAACTGGTATTCTTCGTTTTTAAATGATGGAAAACAGGCTAAGATTTCAGACTTCTATTTTCAAGCACTTCTTTGAAAATAATGACTGGCCTCAATTCCTCAGAATTAGCATGTCAAGTTACATAAAAATCAATACTATAAATACTATTCTTAACATCCGCTTTTGAAGAATAAAATTTCCATTAGAAAAATAGAATGTGAGGATTTGGTAAAGATCATTCTGAGGCTAGTTGATGGAAGGATTATCAAATTTAAATTCAATATTAGCTTGTTACATTTCAATCAGAAGCTTCCTGTTGTTAGACATTTTCTGTATACTAAACAATGTATTACTATACAAAAGGAAAAGAACTCTGTAGAACTAATGACAGAATACCAAGGACTGCTGGGGGTTGGTGCTTAGGACATGACCAGATAAGGGAATAACAGTGTTCACTGGACGGTCACTGACTCTGGGTCTTGTGCACTGTAGAAGTAGAGGGGCTCTCACATAGCTCTGCTATCTAGGGGGAAGCATGTGACTCAATACTTAAAGTACAGACAAAAAAAAAAAAAAAGCTATGCTATTTTTTAACATGAATTCCCTAAACTGCCTCTGTAGACACCAGAGGTTCCAAACTACCAGCTGAAAAATTTAACTTTCTTGACCTTTACAATTTTAATTATATTCTCAATCTGTCTAATGTAAAACAAAAAAATCCCCCAATAAGACGTGCTTTTCCTAAAATGCCTCCACAACTTGTCCCTCTCTTGATTTCTGTTTTCTCTTATAAGCCAAATACCACGAAAAAGTGATTTCAACTTGCTATTTCAGATTTTCAACTCACAGTTTTCCATCCACTCTAATCTGGTGTCTGCACCCACTCTTCAACTAAAGTTACTTTTGTTAATGTAACCGGCGATATGCCTGTCACCAAGCCCAACAGATTCTTTTCAACATCGTTTAATAGCTCAGTGGCATCTGGTTGATCACTTCATGTTTCGCAAGGCAGTGTGTCACCCTTTGCTTGACGTGACAACAGGTTCCTTTAGCATCTACTTATTTCTCAGTTGCTTTTGCTCAACTTCTTCTTCCACTTTTACCTTTAGAAGTGTTGGTGTCTCTTAGAATCAGTGAGTCTTCCTTCTTACTGTTTCTTTCTTGTGACTTTACCTCCAGCCCAGGAAGAGCTCCTGAATTTGGCCCTTTATGTCCACCTACTTATTCAACATATCTTCTTGAACAGTGTGTTTGATCATTAAATTCAATGTGGCCAAATTGTAATGCTTATTGTTATCCTATCCCAGGTGATCTTGACCACAAACCTGCTTCATTGGAATGTTTTCTACTTCTCAATAACCAACACTGCAAGGCACTCTCTGCTCATGCTAGCAACATGCTGCTATCTTTGACATGTCCTACCAACACCAACAGCCTATCAATTAAGTCCTGTTGATGCCACCTCTACATAATTTGCCAACTATTTTGCTTCTCTTTGTCACCATTATTGTCACTCTAGCCAAGCCATTACCACCACTTAACTGGTCTTGAGTAAACACTACGGCTATGTACCATCCATTATCTACTCTGGGCTATTTTAAAAATGCCAATTTGATTACATCATTCTCTCTTTTTTAATAAATATTTTTATTCCTTATAATTGGTAACAGGATAAAATTAAAGATCTTTAGTAAATGCCTGTTGGTTGGTCCTTGCCCCACCCCCACCTCTTTCTCCCTTGTTATGTTAAACACACAATTCCTTCTCTTCCTAAAAGTATTATACTTTCTTTCTCTGGAAAGGAAGAAAAGGAGCTGGCAAATTTTTCTAGGACAAGGGCAGATGGTAAACACACTACACTTTGCAGACAAAGAAGCCATGGCCACTGACTCAACTACTCAACCCTGATACCATGGAGTAAAAGCAGCTATGAACGAGACAACTATGTCACTGGGCCATTAAAAGAATGGGCTATGGGCTGGGCCACTGTTTGTCAATTCCTGCTGTAGAAGGCTAATAATCCCCACCCTATCATTTACAGGCTTAAGTATTACATTCTCATTGACATTTTACCTAACCAGGACAAATCCCCTTTAGAACTAGTCATAATTGTAATTAATTAGACATTAATGAAATTCTTTTGTCAATATCTATCTTCCCTATAAAGATGTATGCTCTACCAGAGTGGAAACTATAGTAACTCTGGTATATTATCTCTACCATAATAGGTAGAGAACATGACACATAGTAGCTATCAATAAATTTTTTTATAAAATAAAATAAAACACAACATAAAAATAATAAATATTTGTTGGAGGAATGAATCATAAATTTTCATTTTCACTTTTAGTTTAGGTAAGTTTATCTTTCCAAGCCTTAATTCTTCATTTGGAAATGGACACAACACTGTAATAACAATTGCTTCCCACATTTAACTCAAGGTACTTAGGCAGGTGTGCTTTTTGACAACTCTAATATGATATACTAACATGGAAAGAAATGGAAGCCAGGCATGGTGGTACATGCCTGTAATCAGAGTATTCTGGGAGTCTGAGACAAAGGGGCAGCACATTTGAATCCTGTCTGGGCAACTTGGAGTAACTCTGCCTCAAGATAAAAAATGAGAAAAAGGTTGCAGAGATAGCTTAGTGGTAGAATGCCCTGGGTTTGAACCTCAGTATGGGGGTGGGAAATGCCTTGGTCGTATAGGATGGGAACAAACTAGTCGCTTGGCCCAAATCTTCTCTCCTGTTTTGTTGGCTCTCTAGCTAAGGATGGTCTTTATTTTTTCAAAGTGTTCTAAGAAACTAAACCAAACAAAACCAAATCGAACAAAGTCAAACCAAAACAAATCAAGAAGACTATCATAAAGACCACGTCAGTCCTACAAAGCCTAAAATATTTATTTTCTGTACCTTTACAGAAAAAAATTTGCCAACCCTGACCCAGAACAGGGGTTGGGTTTAAGTAAATATTTTAACTGGTAAATGAGTGACAATTACTTTGCTTTAATATGTAGTAACTAAAGAACAGTACTACTTTTTGCTTTTTATCCATTCAATAAAGTAATTATAGCTATAAAGACACAGCACCCTCTAGCCCTTCACATTTTATTTTAAATTACAGGCTAAAAGGAGTCTATAAACTTTGTAAGTTTTCCTCTGTTACGTCTACAACTGTTTCTGAAAAAGAAGGCTGAAGATGGGGTGGAAATGGGGTGCTGCAAGCCAACAGCACCACCTCCACTGGAAGCTAGTCCTTGTTGCTGTGTATACACTTTCTGTATGCAAGTCTTGGTCTCCAGAAACCAATTCATTATTGGCTTTAGAATACTCAGATTTTATTCTTTGAGAATCTATTATCATTCAGACATTAGAAGTGACACATTCACAAAAAGTAATTAGGAGCTATGTTACTAAAATAAATCCCTCAATGCGATATAAGAATAATTTGAAGTCAAAATATCAAGATTCAAGCTTGACCAAAAAGCTACAACTCTTGTTGCACAGGTCCTGCTTTACCTTGGTCTTAACCATCCAGTAGAAAAGTATGAAGATGAAATATAGGAAGTAAAGCCAT